>NC_034409.1:166995303-167183445 GCF_002078875.1 Numida meleagris
AGGCAAGTGTACAGACTGGGAGAAGAACTCACCAAGAGCAGCCCTGTGGAGAAGGACTTGTGGGTTCTGGTGGATGAAAAGCTGAACATGAACCAACAGTGTGCACCTGCAGCCCAGAACGTCAACAGTATCTTGGGCTGCATCAGCAGAGGGATGGCAGCAGGGAGAGGGAGGGGATTGTCCTCCTCTGCTCTGCCCTCATGAGGCCCCATCTGCAG
Organism: Numida meleagris; assembly: GCF_002078875.1. Lineage (NCBI taxonomy): Eukaryota > Metazoa > Chordata > Aves > Galliformes > Numididae > Numida > Numida meleagris. Next base: position 166,995,522 of record NC_034409.1, read on the forward strand.
TATACTGCGTCCAAGTCTGGGGGCTCCAACACAGGAAAGATGTGGAGCTTTCAGAGAGGGTCCAGAGGAGGGCCATAAACCTGATCCAAGGACTGGTGCACCTCTCTTATGAAGGCAGGCTGAAGGAACTGGGCTAGTTCAGCCTGGAAAAGAGAAGGGTGTGGGGAGACCTCACTGCAGCCTTCCAGCATTTAAAGTGAGTTCATAAAGATGAGGGAAATCAACTTTTTACACGGGTAGATAGTGATAGGATAAGGGGGAACGGTTTTAAACTAAAAGAGGGAATATTTAGAGTAGATGTCAGGGGGAAGTTTTTACTGAGAGGGTGGTAAGGCACTGGCACAGGCTGTCCAGAGAAGCTGTGGGTGCCCTATCCCTGGAGGCATTCAAGGCCAGGCTGGATGGGGCCCTGGGCAACGTGACCTAGTCATGGTCTAGCAGCTGGCAGCCCTGCCTGTGACGGGGTGTTGGAACTTGATGATCCTTGAGGTCCCTTCTAACCCAAGCCATTCTGTGATTCTGTGATTCCGGATTTTTAAAAAAAAGCACAACAAAAAACACTCCTCTTGGAAAGAGAGATATTAAACATCACTGTAACACATAGCCACTTTGGTTCATATAGGAGATGTCTGCTATTAGTTTGTATCATGCAAATAGAACAAGCTGCTCTTTCATCTTTGCAAGCCAAGCTTAAGGAATTTCTGCTGGCGATTCCTTTTTCGACAGCTCATTTGAAGAAAGTTTCTCCACCTCTGTCAGGCAAAACCAAATGCATCCTGCAGCCTCATCAGTCTGGTAGGGAAGAAAGATCTCTGTTAATCTAATAATTAAAATCAAGTAAGCAAACAAACAGGAATGAATGATGCTAATTAAAACAAGAGGAATTTACTGCCATCCAGCAAGATGGTGACTTCTTCATGTCAATGCACTTTAAGAAGGGGTTGCACGTACCCATTAGGGATTGGATCTGGGAGCTCTGACTCTCCAGACTTATGGAGCTGAGCTTGCTGTACTCCATGCTCTGCTTTGCAGCCTGGGAGTGAGCTGCTGTGTTTCACCTCAGAAGAGTCTGCCTTCCTGTGAAGCTGTCCTTATGAGGAGTTTGTGTCTCTGTTGAAAGCAGCAGAGGGTCAGCGTTGCTGTGAATGAGAATATCTTTCTTCAGTCACAATAAAAATGTGGTGTTGCTCTAGAAACAGGAAGGCAGTGGGTTTTGGATTGTGCCAGGAGAGTGAGAGATGAGAAGGGGAGAGGCTAATCCCAAGTCTTTGTCCATGTATTCAGTAGCTGAGGAATAAACCATTGTTTCACCACGACATGTTAACTGACTGTATCTTATACCCCTATTTAAGCATTTAATCTGCAGTGCTGTCCGAGGTTCTTTCAAAAATTTGCACGTGCATGCACGTGTGCACATGTACAATGATAACATGAGAACCTATTGGGGCATTGGCACAGTGCTTTGAATCTCTGATGTTGACTCACACAAATTAACTTTTTTAATTGCAGACACTCAGTGGTGTCCTATTTATTAAAATGCCAAGATGAGGTTTCCTGTGGCTCAGGAAAAGACATGAATATGCCTTTCAGAAGTGACATGGCAAGTGGAACAGCTGGGATGATGATAAACATTTGCCAGGTGCTTAAATTCTTTTAAGATGATATTTGTATAACTCCAGTACAGATTACAACTTGCACAAACAAACCTCATATAAATGAGCAGGGAACAGAGGGGAGCGTGGAGGTTTTCTAAAGCAGCACGCTGGAGACTGGGCATGTCTGATGTGTCCTGTCAAAGGGTCTGGCCTGGATTTTCCCCCATCCCATAACAGAGATTACCCGTCAGTTTTTTTTTATTATGTGATTCCCTTGACAGTTTGGTCCCACGTTTCAGTGATGAGGAGGCAAGAATTCAATTTTGTTTTCCCATTTAGAAATAAATGCAGTATTCCTAGAGCCCCCCGTTACATTTGCACATAGAGACAGATGGCTCCTCTCACACACATGTACTTTATGAAGCCAGAAGGGTCTGCAAAGAAGGAAATGGAAAGAAAATGGAGCCTGGCTGTTACCAGCTCCTGAGAAGAGCTGTTTTTTTCTCACTAACAGCTGCAAAATGGACTGCAGACCAAATCAGTTAGTGGCAAGAAAATACCTAAAGAGGGAATAGACAGTAAGAGGAAGAAAGGGGTTAAAGTGTAGCTTTGTGCAGTAGAGGGCTTGTTTCCTGCGGTTGCCTTCTGGAGCATGGGAGCACTGGAACAGGCTGCCCAGAGAGGCTGTGGAGATATTCAAAATCCACCTGGATGTTTTCTTGTGCAACCTACCGTAGGGAACCTGCTTTAAAAGGGGGTTGGACAAGGTGATTCCCAGAGTCCCTTCCAACCCCCATGATTCTGTGATTCGGCATTTTCCTGGGCCTTTCCCAGGCTTGGCTGATTTCAGACACCTCTATCCTCCCCGGCTTCCTCCCCATTCCCGTGCTCTGCAGGAGGCATCTCCCTTCATGCCAAGCAGCACAGAAGGCAGCAAATGTTACTCTGTTCAGCACTGGCCCCTTCTGCAGCTCTCTTTCACTCCCATTTCTCAACAGAACAGGGAGAAAATACAATGAAAGAAGCTCATGGGTTGAGATAAAGACAGGAAAATCACTTGCCGGTTACTATCACAGTCAGAGCAGACTCAGCATAGGGAGATAAATGCAGTTTAGTGCCTATTGCTAATGTGGACATGGAGGTGGGCATCACAGGCTGCTTGGCAGCAGCAAAGAGCTGACTGGCAAGGAGGGAGAGAAACCATGAAGAACTGAAAGGTGAAGACAAGGAAGATGCTGTTAGAATGGTCTTTACAGAAACTTTCTAAATGGATTGCATTCATCCAGGAAAAAAGGACACATCGTAAAGCAAGGCACAGCTTGAAAGAGCCTTGTAAGAGCTGGAGCTGTGCAGTTGGTTGCGAGATGGTGGAGATGGTAAGCAGAGAAAACCTGCAAACCTCCAGAGACTGCAAGTCACTTAAGCTGATTGTCATAAACATTTGATTTCGGAACTGATTTATTCATGATCCGTTTAATGGAGCATATGGTTTACACTCCTGTCCCTGGTAATCCCTGTAAATGAAACAAGCCACTGGAACAGGCACCCCAGGGCAGTGGTCATAGCCCCAAGCTGCTGGAGTTCAAGACATGTGTGGGCAATGCTCTCAGCCATATTGTTCGGTTTTTGGGTGGTCCTGTGTGGAGCCAGGGCTTGGACTCGATGATCCTTATGGGTTCCTTCCAACCTGGGATATTCTGTGATTCTAAAACATGTGTACAGGGCTGCACTCTGGTGATGTGCTGAGGTTTGAGGGTTGTTCCTACCGATGGCTGCAGGGCAGGAGGAGTTGACGCACAGCTGGTTGTCCACTAGGGCGCTTCTACAGTGACATCTGCCTGGGGTCCCCTCCCCACCACAACACAGGCAAAAAACACCCAACTCTGCTTTAGGATTTTTCTCTTAAAAAATAACCAACACAAACAAATAAACAAAAAAAACAGCCGGTTTGCATTATTTAAGGAGACTTACGGAGGAGGGACATTGTTAGTGGGCATGGTGGTGATGGCTTGATGGTTGGGCTAGATTGTCTTAGAGATCTTTTCCAACTTTAATGATTCTAATAGAATCCTCCAGCCATCAGCCCATCCCCACCATGCCCACTAACCATGTCCCTCACCTACATGGTTCTTGAACATCTCCAGGGGCGGTGACTCCACCACCTCCCTGGGCAGCCTGTGCCAGTGCCTCACCACTCATTCTGAGAAGAAATTTTTCCTAATATCCAACCTGAACCTCCCCCGGTGCAACTTAAGGCCATTACCTATCACTGTTACCTGGGAGAAGAGACCGACCCCCAACTCACCACAACCTCCCTTCAGGCAGTTGTAAAGAGTGATAAGGTCTGCCCTGAGCCTCCTCTTCTCCAGACTGAACAACCCCACTTCCCTCAGCTGCTCCCCATAAGACTTGTGCTCTGGATCCTTCACAGCTTCACTGCCCTTCTCTGGACTCCAGGGCCTCAATGTCTTTCTTGTAGTGAGGGGCCCAAAACTGAACACAGCACCAGTGCCAAGTACTGTCCAAGCCAGGACAACCACGTTCCAGCCAAAAGTTGGCTTTTTCAAATGCTCTGGTAACCACTGGCTTAGATGGCCAGCTTGGAGATTTGTGTGTGGCATCAGCTCCAACGTATGGAGTCAGCAGAGGGTTCCTGTGTTAGAGACTATGGAGCAGAAAACGTTTATTTTGTTGCCAGTGGTTTGAGATATGTCAGGGTCACACCAGTGGCCTCTGGGCAGGCTGCAGAGAGCCTCAGCCACCTGATAGCCATCCCCTCATTGCAAGCTGGTGCCTGCTGTGCCATCAGGGTACCACGCCCTAATCAGAAATAGCTGATATACAACAGCTGCATGTGAGCCTGTGGTAATAGTGGAAATGCTATGCTTTGTCCCATGATAAAATATCTTAGGATCTACTGGTACCAACTGCCCAAAGGGCTTAATTTCATCTCTGCCTCCATCTTCTCACAGCACATCTTGGTGTAGCCATAGCACAGACACTGTGCTGAGCCACCAGCTCCCACTGGTTCTCTCCCAACCTCCAGGGAAGCCTCATCAAAGCTTATGCACAGTGGCACATAATAACAGGACACCAGATTGTAAATTGTTCCCTAAGGCACTGAAAGTGTATCTGCAGGCAGTCATTTCAACACACAAGTGGCTTCTTTTGGTGAAGTGAAGCCTGTTGCCAAAGCAAATCCAAGGTGCTGAGCCAGGGATGTCAGGGCTTGTTCACATCAGGCTGAACTGACCTAATGCCAAGGGTGACATCTGATCACTCCAGCTAATTCAGAGCAGTTTTGGTCACACCTGCTCACTATGCAGCCAGCTCTTTTCCCACTTTCATAAAAGCTTTGTATAATCACAGACATGTCCTCAGTTTTTTTTTTTTGTTCGTTTGTTTCCTGTGGGAACAAGGCAGCAACAGTACCAAATCTGATTTTAAGGGGATGGCTGTAGGAGAAAACACATGTCCCTGCACCTCTCTGTTCTGCTGGCCAGCTGCACACTGCCTTTGCAGACAGCATCATTTTAGCCACATCTTGAGCCTCTTCTAAGGTCTTCATTCCCCAGAAGATCAACTTCTGTGAGTGTGTGAAACCTCCATATTGTGCAGTGATAATGCTCAGGTTTTTATGCCCCTCTGGCTAGTTCTCTTTTTTTTCGGTTGTTTTGTTCTCATTAATACACTAAAGTAAAAAAAACCCACAAAATGAAACAAGGACAGCAAAACCCTTTGTTATTTGCAGATGCTGCTGGTACGATGCCCCAGCTGCTGGGCCACACTGGGATTCTCTGGAAGGTTTGTGCTGTGTCCCCGTGCTCTTCACAGCATCCTGCACTTTCTCCCCTTTTCCAAGAAGATTGGGTGCTGCCTGTCCTGGTCCTGCCAACTGCTTTTTGGAGTGGCACCATTCTGGAAATGGACATTTCAAGGCTGTAATTCCTTGCAAAAGATGTGCTTGGAACTAGTTGTGTTTGCCTGGTTCATATGACTTCCAAAGAAGACTTGAGAAAGGAATTTAGGATTTGCTTTTTTGTAATAGACCAGAAAGAAATGCAGAATGTCCACATGGACCAGAAAACCCATTTGTTGCCACGAACCAGAAGGAGCTTTAGTTAAATCTGAGTACCTCATGCCTATGTCTACTTTGCTGAGCAATGCCCATAAATCCCTGTGGGAGGGTGCTAGAGGCCAGAGCCAGGCTCTGTCAGTGGTGCCCTGTGCCAGGAGCAGAGGCCATGAGCACAACCTGGAGCACAGGAGGTTCCCTCTGAACACCAGGAGCACTGCTGTGCTGTGCAGTGACAGAGCACTGGCACAGGCTGCCCAGAGGCTGTGGGGGGTCTCCTCCTTGGGGATCTCCCAGAGCCGCCTGGACGTGGCCCTGGGCACCCTGCTCTGGGTGTCCCTGCTGGGGCAGGGGCTGGAGCAGAGGGACACAGAGGGCCCTGCCAGCCTCAGCCGTGCTGTGCTTCCTTGATTAACACGAGCAGATCAAGCTGATTAAATAGAAGAAAGAAGAGAAATACTGGTACTTACAGTAGTTTTCCGCAACATTTATTTTAGAATAGAAATTCAATTTTTAGAATAGATTTCTAGTAGCTATTGTCTAATTTGGATAAGCTAAGATGGATTTTATTTTAGAGCCATGTTAAGTGAAACAGTGACTGCAAATGCAAATGAAGTTATGTGAAACCAAGGGAATATCATATCTTGAATTTATTGTGGAGTTCTGTGTGCAGCGTACAGCTGCACGATGATTATAGAAATTGGATAGCTTCAAATTAAGATGAAAGTTGGAGAGTGACTTTCTGGTCCCTGGTTTAATGTCTGTATGGGTACAATTAACTACGGTCTGCAAGAAGTCTCCAGGGTCATCTGTGTGCTGTGTAAGATCACTGATTTCCCCCCATGCATTTCAGTGCAAGTAAGTGATCCTTCAAGATGCGTGAGGACGCGCTTTCTGTTTTCATCCATTCTTCGTGCTTTGCTTTCAGATTCCCCCACTTCTCTCTCTTTTTACCATTACCGTCATTTTTCTTTGTATGCTAAGGCTGTTCTGCACCTCTCTGCCATTTTTCCTAATAGTCCATAGACAAAGGGCTTCTGAAATATTTCTTTTGAAGACAGCCAAGCTGCACCTGTGAAGTGCTGCAGGGACAAATAACCCAGCGCTGCTGTTTGTTTGCAGCCTCTCTTCTTGCTCAGCCTGGTGCTGACTGCCACAGACAGCAGTGCTAGGCCTGGTCATTCTGAGGAAACTCGCCAAATCGATTTATTTCTGAAGGATATGTCCTAATGGGGACGGAGCATTAATTAAAAGGCATTACAAGCTCACAAATGCAGTTTTCTGCATGTGTTGTTGTACTGCTCCCCCCAGGGTATTTATCACGAGGATACAAACGGTTTGCCCAGCACACCAGACCCCCTGCTCGCAGCCTGCCGCGGGAAGCAGGAGGATGCTGCTGTGGCTCTGCACCCCCAGCAGTGGATGCCAAGTGCAGGGAGGTGCCACGCACCCCAGCAGTGGGCAGTGGGGACCAGTGCAGCTCAGCAGCCAGAGGAAAAAGAAGAGGCATCACCAGCAGACCGCAGGCACGCAGGAGAGGGCTGCGTGGCCGCCCAGCAGTGCGACAAAGATTTCCTTTCTTCCTCCCACCTCTGCAATGTGCCAGCTGTTCTGCCATCTCAAGGCATTTTACTGAAGAGCACCACCCAGCCAAAGCAAACCAACCCAGCCCCAAAGATGTAGCGAAGCTGATATAAGGAGAATACTCCATGTGTGCGCCGGGAGCTAGGGAGCTTTCCATCTTCAGATATTTCATTTGGTGACTCAGAGTCAAATAAAGAGTTTGGTCACATTTTTAAGGCTGGAGAAGGCCTGGGTTCAGCTCTGCTGTGTTGAGATTCCTAAGCTGGATTTTGAATCGTCTTGGCATTTCAGGTTGGACAGATGGTAAACTTCAGGACGTACTAAGTACGTGTGTTTAAGTGCAGTCTCACTGCATTGATTTTTGTTCCAGGCTTATCTCACTACAGCCAGGAGGAAGGTGGGTAAGACACAGGTAAAATGTAGTCACTCTCCAAAGAAATGGCACTGTGACTCCCTGTAGCCCTCCTTGCCTAACAAGCACTTGTGCCTAAGTTGCACAGCTTAAGTTTGTATTGTAGACCTTTGGAGCAAAGCTAGCACATCGTTTTATGGCTTGCAATGCAGCTGTAGGTCCTGGCACAGCCAGCACACTGCGTGCACAGCTCAGCCAGGGGAGCTCAGCTACCTCGGTGCATCGTACCACAGGAGCATAACGTGACAGAGCACTGTGGAAGAGACTGAGAAGCAGAAGGTTAATGTCCCAAGCACTCGGTAGAAGAGTAAAAGGAGATCACCACAGTAACGAGATAAGGAGCGGCAGGAGGACGCCTTGCAAGGCGAGGTGCCATTCCGCCAGAGACAAATCCTTATCCTGTGAGACTGCACAGACCTGCTGAGTTCCAGCAAATAACAGTGGGGGAAGAAGAGATCCCACCAACTATGCTGCACACCACAGGGGGCCAATGAACGGTCATTTGGGTGGGGGGAGAGCGAGACCCCCTCCAACCACCCACCCATTTCCAGAGTACCCCAGATCTTGAAATGCACTTGCAGAGGGTTAGGGCCATACCTCCATCACAGCGTTAGAGGGGGCTGACAGCCGCAGAAGATCTCAGACCTATTGACGAATGGTGACTGAATTCCTCCTCAAGGCGGCTGTGTGAGCACAGAAGACTGCCAGCTGGGGTGTGCCCACCATGAGGACTGCTGGGACACTGCTGGGTCCCACAGTGGTGGTACCCCTTCCTTTCTACCTCTCTACAGTGTGTGTATTATAACATAACACAAGGCATATCATCATAAATTATCATCACGAGTTGTGTCCCCCAGGGGCCATCCTGGGACCAGTACTCACTAATATCTTTATCAATGACATAGGCAGTGGGATTGAGTGCACCCTCAGCAAGTTTGCTGATGACACCAAGCTGTGTGGCGCAGTTGATATGACAGAAGGAAGGGATGTCATCCTGCCATCCACAGGCTTGAAAAGAGGGTCCGTGTGAACCTAATGAGGTTCAGCAAGGCCAAGTGCAACGTGTTCACACCTTGGCTAAGGAAATCCCAGATACATGTAGAGACTGGGAGAAGAACTCATTGAGAGCCATCCTGCCAAGGACTCGTAGGTCCTGGTGGACAAAAAGCTGGACATGAGCCAGCAGTGTGCTCTTGCAACCCAGAAGACCAACAGTATCCTGGGCTGCATCAACAGAGGGATGGCAGCAGGGAGAGGGAGGGGATTGTCCTCCTCTGCTCTGCCCTCGTGAGGCCCCATCTGCAGTACTGTGTCCAGGCCTGGGGCCCCCAGCACAAGAAAGACATGGAGCTGATGGATTGAGTCCAGAGGAGGGCCACAATAATGATCAGAGGGCTGGAGCACCTCTCCTGTGAAGAAAGGTTGAAAGAGTTGGGCTTGCTTAGCTTGGAGAAGAGAAGGCTCTGGGGTGACCTCACTGCGGCCTTGCAGTACTTGAAGGGAGCTTATAAGCAGAAGGAGGACTGACTGTTTCCACAGTCTGGTAGTGATAGGATAAGAGGGAATGGCTTTAAAGTAAAAGAGGGGAGATTTAGGTTAGATGTGAAGAGGAAATTCTTTACTCTGAGGGCAATGAGGCCATGGCACAGGCTGCCTAGAGAAGCTGTGGATGCTCCATCCCTGGAGGTGTTTAAGGCCAGGTTGGATGGGGCCCTGGGCAGCTTGAGCTGCTGGGTGGCAGCCCTGCCATGTTAGGGAGTTGGAATTGGATGGGCTCTGGGATCCCTTCCAACCCAAGCCATTCCATGAAATACTGGCTAATCCCCCACGCACCCTGTGGGACATCCAGCTCTATGTAACCAACAGCCTTCAGGGTGATGCTGCAAGGCAGAAGCTCCATCTTGCTCCGGCAACAGGAGGAGAAGGAAGAAGCCGGGAGGAAGATCAAGCATCTCCTGAAAGGAGAATGGAAGAAAGCACTGCAGGAAGACACTGTCTGTCTTTGATTTCCCTCCCAAACAACCCAACTGAGTAGAACATTGTCAGAGCAAAAAGGATTTTCAGCACCAACCAGCCTGCCAAGTACTTTTGCACTTGAGGTGCTCATCATTCCAGTCTCTCTTACAATTTTGAATCCTCAATCATTAGAAATGGCCTTATGGACCCATGTCTTTTTTTTTTTTTTTTTTTTTAGGTTGGCTGCAGCATAGGAGAGTTAGAACCCAAATGCTTACAAAACAAGCACTTTTTCATTTCAAAGGTGCCTAACTGGTGAAACATCTACATCAGGTAATTTAAACCCAAATCTTTTGGCTGCTCAGACAGAGCAGCAATGCCCGCTTCTCAGCAGACCTTTGATTTGAAATCACTGCGGGCAGTGCACTGTAATTTCAACCAGGTTGTAGAGGTATTTTGCAAGCACAATCTAAAAACGCGGGCGCAGTTTAAAATTCATGAGATTAAAAGCTAAGGACCAGAGTTCTCTCCCAGTTACACTAGCACAGAATTATTACAGCTGATAAGAGAATTGTGCTCAGGGATACTAACCCAAAAACAGCGAGCAGGGACACTGCAGAACAGGGCACAAGAAAGGAGCAGTGTTTCCCTGTTCCCCTGAATGTTTAAGGATTTCCTTTACTAGTTCTCTAGCAGTTTGAGTTCAATTTAAAAAGTGGAGCTGGAGGAAAATGCTCTTCTCTGACCTTCTCTACAAAGCTAACTCACAACAGGATTTTCTATAACATATTCTACACCTCTCCTGTCCACCTGGCAGAAGCTGAATGCTTTTAAATGCAGATAGATAACCCAGCCCCTCAGTAAGGATCTAAAAGGGAGCTTTGCTGCACCTCTAGAGTTACTCTGCTGCTGCTGTGATAAACAAGCAATTTCCAGCTGACTGGGTTCTGCTCTGAGTCTGCAATTCCCACACAACGAACACTGCGCATACGAGATAGCATAAGGCACTGCTTCAATGCTGCTGATGGGTACTGCTGGAAAAAAACAGCAAGATCCCATGGAGGGCAGTATCTGAGGACAGAGTTTGGTGCTTTGAACTGAAAAGACGTAACGCCACCATCATGCACTATTTATTTTGCTCAACATGATGTCCATGTGGTAGCAACTGCGAGTGGTTGAGCCAAGCTGAGCCTACAATCCCTGCACTGTAATTGGAAATGAGACATGAGCTGCAGGTAAAGGAAAAGAAGGAAGGAATGGAAAGGCAGAACGGGAGCAACAGCAGTGAGTGACACAGTTGCACACAGGAATCATTTTGAATTATTCAAAATCCTTTCAAATGTTTCTTAAAATAGTAAATTCAGCCCTTCCGAAGGCCTAGGCCATGCCTATCATTAATTCAGGACCAGCAATTCACGTGTTTCATTCATACAAATACGGCATTTATTCACAGAGTGGCAAACAGAGGGCAATGCCCTGAACCCTTCCCTCCGCAGGCATCTCAAAGCTGCAAGTGTTTTGAGTCTGACTGCTCTCATATCTTGGAGCCACAAACCTCCTGAAAAGGAGGAGAAGTTACTCACAGTGGTTCTCTTGAGGAAGTCAGCAAGGAAATGGCTTACCAAGCTTATTTCTTCTTTTTTAATTTTGCTTGAGACATTTTTTGGGGAGCGGGGAAATGAAAAGCTTTTTGGAGGAGCTGTACATCCTCTAAGGATCCGCTATGAAGATCTGAAACTTCTTGCCAAATCAGAAATGTCAGAACTACAAAACTCCACCTTCTCACCCTGAACGTGTGGAGGGTGACGCAACCTTTTCACAATAGCACGACTTCTGTCGTGATCTGGTATCTTTCCTAATCATTCTGAGGGAGGATATCCTCACAGTTCCCCTTTCTAAAAAATTATTAGCAACTCCATTCACATAGTTTGAAATTACTGTGGCAATTCCAAAGGCAGCCTTGCATAGTCACTGACCCAGAGCAGAGAACCTTTTTGAGATGCCAACAGTAAACTTTTCATCACCTGGTATTAATCATTTCTGGAGAAGAGGAGGCTCAGGGGAGACCATGTGTCTCTCTACAACTGCCTGAAGTGAGATTGTGGCAAGGTGTGGGTCAGCCTCTTCTCCTGTATAACTAGCGATAGGACTAGAGGGAATGGACTCATGCTGTGCCAGGGGAGACTTGGGTTGGACGTTAGGAAAAATTTCTTCTCTGAAAAGAGCAGTGAGGCACTGGAATGGGCTGCCCAGGGAGGTGATGGAGTCACCATCCCTGGAGGTGCTCAAGAAACATTTAGATGCTGTACTGAGGGACATGGTTTAATGGGGAAATATTGGTGGTAGGTGGATGGTTGGGCTGGATGATCTTGGAGGTCTTTTCCAACCTTGGTGATTCTGTGATTCTATGATCGTAATGAAAAGAAGGACATTATTTTGGTCCAGTAATTGTTTAAGACTCTATTAATGATGAGTGCAAAAGGATGGAAAGATTAAACTCATTCCAAACTAGATTTACCAAATCTTTCTAATACTTTTAACAGCAAATTGCATTCACATTGATGCACAGTACTAGTACCATCTACTTTTGGTCTTAACTAGGAGTTCTAAGACATTGTAGGGTTTTGTTGTAGTTTTAAATATATTTACCCAGAATCACATGGCAAAATGACATAAGAGCTGGAGAAAGGACCCTGAATAATATCTAGATGTGCACCAGTACCATCCACCTCATCATTGTGTAAGCGACTACCCTCAGCCCAGTTTGAAATGATGCTGCATTACACTTCACTGAAGGAAGGCAAAACCTGACCTATTGGGTGGCAACCATGCCCAGAGCAGGGTGCTGAAATCAGGTATTTAAGGTATTTTCCAACCCAAGCCATCCTATGATTCTATGAAAACAGAGGTTGCATGGTAGAGAGGTTTTCAAGGAAGACGTTCTCAGACACTTGATATGACTGTAAACCCCAACCTTTAGCCTTATTTTTCCAGGCTTTCTCTTACCTACCTTGAAAGACACTTTTATGAGCAGAAAATAACGTCTGCCACCTTCACAGCTCATGCTAGCTCACCTTGAACACATGGAATGCTTCAAATTGAATGTTGGGGCTTTTGTCTCGCAGCAAGTTCATCATCAGCTTTAGGTTCTCTGGTTTGCTGATATATTTTGTCATGATGGCGAAGTTGTGTCTGTCTAGAATCAATTCACCCAGCAGCTATAGAGACAATTACAAAATAAAACGGCACGTTCAGTTTAACATGTGATTTCTGAATGGAAAAAAAAAGCAGCACCCTGTAGTGTTTGCCTAAATTAACTAGGCCTGTTATCATGTAGCGAGTTACTTTATGCCCATCTTCCAAACTTTATAGTAAGGGTTACTACATATGGACTGAATGTAATAGGAGCTGGTATGAGCCAGCTAGAACAGAAGCAAGTATAGTGCAACTGTCCCACAAAGACACTCTTCATTTCACTGAGATATTACATGAACACACCTGCGTGTTCCCACCCGCATTCCAGTGCTGCAGCATCAATAGACAAACACAAACTATGATGTTACTCCCAAGTTCATTTTAACTTATGTGCCGAATTGAAGAACAAACTTGATGTCAGAGGAAAAACAATGGTGCTTATTCCACAGAAATAGTCCAGTGCTTCACCACAGATTCAGGAAATGAAATTCACAGCAAGCTCTTGTGCACTGTATGAAGATCATCCTCAAGCATTTCTTTTTGTTGTTGTTGTTGTTGTTGTTGTTGTGTGAAAGTACATGCTTCTTTCATTGCCATACATGCATTTTGATATTTTGCATAACTTGAAATACAAATTTAGAAGGGAACTGCTGAGAAATTATACTTTACCTTCAAAGATTGTCTCTTTGTTACGTAATTCTCAGAATGAAGGAGTTTTTCATAATCCTCAAAGATCTAGACGAACAAGAAAACACAAATGCATTCACAGTTCATGTCCATCCTTCCTTCTCCCCATTCCTTTCTCCCGGTTCTTCCCACAGCAGAGGAGCAGCAGAAGCAGCAGCAGTGCCATCCTCTAACACTTCACTGCAATGCCAGGCCTGGCTTTTGCAGCCTTTTTTCTTTGTTTGCTATCACGTAGTGAGTTAATGTCCAGCAATACTCATCTGCCAAATACCACAGAAAGTGATACCACAGATGAACTGGATGTATGAGGAGGTGGTATGAGCCAGCTAGGACAGAATTCAGCCACTGCTTGCACAGCTTTCTTTTATGGGAGTGAATCTGTAGCTAGGACATATGGGTCCAGCACACTACACCCACTCACTCATATCGCGGTCGTGACTTGCACTGTGATTTAATAGGACATCCCAAGCTGGTGACACTGCATCCCAAACTGGCATGTGCCAAGAGCACTTTTGTGAGATGCCACCTGCCTTCAACACCCCAACTCATTAAAGCCATTTGCAGAACAAGGTTCACAAGGAGTAGGGTGCACACTGGCTTTTGCAGGATTGGGTCAAATGAATCTTGTGGTCAAGAAGAGTGGCATTGCTACTGTACATGCAAGCCATCAACCAAACCAACCAACCCACTCCTTCTGAAAATATCCTCATGACCAGCATTTATACCTCCAATTTTAAATGTTCAATAAAGACAGCATGGAAACTATTCCACTGCAGTCCTTCAGTACTAACAGAGAAAAGATTAGCAGAGGCCTAATTTTGTTCCAGTTGAGCTGCATTTATGACTCTGCAATAATCAGCCTGATCTTTATTTCACCTTCTTGGTAACTCTAGAATGAAAGAAACAGTCTTCAGCCCTTTTCCTTTGGCAATGAAATAAAGAATACCTAAGGTAACACAAGAACATAACCTTCAGTCTCATACCTTTATCTGTATCAGACCAATTTTAGTTGATTCCAGTGGAATTTTTCTGACCAACATTTGGTTCAAAACATAGACAAAAAGTCAAAGTGAAAAGTGGCAACAAATCAAGGGACTAAATTACTTTGGATGGTAATATAATTCATGACATCTTAGTCCCACCGTTAGGTGTGCATTACTTTCAGTCACACAAAAACTTCTTCCATTAACTCTTCTCCTCTGTCCCAAAATGACACCAGTACAATCCTATCAATTCTGGAATATAAAAAATTGCTTAAAAATGTGAACGCTTTCTTTTCCCTCTGTTCTATCTACTTGCTAACTTTGCAGTTCTGCTTACCTATGAGGAGATAAGAATGCAGAGCTGAATAAATCTTTTTTTTAAGCTACGAGCCCCCTTTAAAGCTTGGCATCTGTCCCCTGTGCGTGTGAGCAACTTGGGTACCTGTACTTCAAATGCCACATGCTGTAAAAGCAATGTTCAGTTTGCAATCCTGTTCAGCTATTTTATGTGGAACATGAAATCCTCCACTAGTGAAAACACGCTTCTTCCAGCTGAGCATGAAGAGATTTTGGAAAGTTCTTCTATCATTTGTACTCACCGTATCATAATTTTGTTCCATAAAATCTGCTACCAACAACTTGTGCCTCGTTAACAAGTCCTGGAAAAGAACAGAGAAAGGTTACCTTGGAGAGTGTGCTTATTTAATTCTCTCTTTATTCTCGAATGTACTTTAATATTTTGAACACACCATCTTTTACAAGCTATCTCCAACATGATTTCCATAAACAGAGATCATTTTAAAACAGTACTGCACGAACTTGAGTTGTTCTGTTTCTACTAGGACTGTAAGGAGAATTCAGTCAATGCTAACAGAATCAACATAAAGCTATTCTAAAGCTCTTTATATTCTTTCTTCCTCTTGTCCTTTAGACTTATTTTTTGTGGTCATTGTGTACAGAACTTCCAATAAACTGTGGTGAGAGAAAGGAGAAAAGCAAAATTACTCTTTACAGAGTGATCAGCTTTGGTCCCAAAACCAACAGTGATCTCCATTCTGGCCCATAACTGGAAGAATATGGAGAGTATGGTAAGTTTGATCGACCGCTATTGCTCATCTCCAAAAACGCAACAAGGCAGTCTTTAATTCAGCCACTGGATATACACATTTATTTACTTAAAACCTAAAAGTTAGGCCCAGACCCATGCTAGCAATCCAGGTTCCCTCCACAGCCATTCCATCCCCAGAAAGGGCCCTCAGGTAGGTGGGATGAGCTCCTTCTGTGGCTGTTTTTCTGCCCAAGACAGGCTTGGCAGTAGCAGAAGCCTTCAGACAGCTGAAGCTGAATCAGCCCATTCCAAAAGGTGAATAACTAATTCAAATTTAATTTAAAGTAACCTCTTCCTCAGAATGGGAATGCTGGTGCTCAGCAACTGAGGCTCCAGAATGTTCAGCTCCAGAAGAAACCACGTCTCTTTACTGGATGAATAACTATAACTGGAGTGGCCAGTTTGAGGCATTTAGGTTTATTTTTTATCTTATTTCCTTTTTTAAAACATAACACCGATCACAATAAGTGCCTGATGAAGTCCACTCAAGTAGATATTTATTTTCAGTGAACCAGTTTCTGATATCTTTCTCATCAACTTTTCTTCGGTTCCCTTATCCACAGAGACTGAAGCTGATGCAGATGCACCACCCGCATCCTCTGCAGCATCACAAATAAAATAAATCCTTTGCATACTAATCCTTGAATTTATTTTTACCATCAATTAGAAGAGGAAAACAGAGTGCTATAAAATCCAGTCCATTATGTTTTCAAAACATTCCTTTATTTAGCAGGACTGCAATGATACCAGCTGTAAAGGCTGAGTGCAAGAAATGGGATTCACAAGCTTTGATGCAGGGCACTGGTGAAGTAAGTACAACATTTTTCAATAGGGGGCACAAATGGAATATCCAAAATGAGTTACTCATAGGAAATCACAAGGTAGCGCGGAGCGGCAGTATTCAGTTAGTGCTATTTCCACCCTCCCCTAGTACTCTCCATAGCTGACTGTCTCTAAATACAAGCTGTTTTCCTCTGCATTTTGAGCAGCTCTACTTCCCCTCTGCCTGGCTAAATTTCATGCAGAAGTACATCTCAACATCATTAAAAATCGCAACACTTTCCTGCTATAAAAACCCCCAAAGTTTAACTCACATTTAACTAAATCCTCCTCTGGTGCACAGAGTACTGACGGTTTTCAGCTCTCAACCAGACACCCTGGTGGCAACACTTCAAACCCAACGTGTGGAAAACAGAACTGAGAGCACTGAGCTCAGTAACCCACCCAGTAAGCCATCGTAGCATTTATTTTTATGCTATTAGAAATGAGGTAGCTCCACATTTCATGATTCAACTGCTTCCACATCACTTCTTGCTGTTCCAGTTATTTAGTGTAACGTTCAAATAGAAGGTGAGATGAACAGCTCGTTTATTTCCAGAACTGGGTAACTATCAGGTACTAAAAGGTAATTTAAAGCAAAATGCAGTTTATTGACTTGTCATAAGCATTTTAAGAGGTAATTTCTGACCTAACAACTGCCTTCGTACTTCTCTCTCTTTCTTTCTAATGCACGTGAAGATGCAGAATCCTATTTTGAAATCCTGCTAAAAATATGCTCAGATCACAGGGGACAGAAATAAGCTCTGCAGCTGCAGATGCATGAAGGATGACCGATCCCTCCTGCCTTGCCTGAGTCGCAGCAGTCTCTAGTCACTGCCACAGCTTAACTGACCCATGTCCACGTCCCACCTCCCTCCTGGGGGGAAGACTGCACCCATCACTTGGCCACGCAACCCGCTGCTGTGCTCAGGGCAGAACCTGGGCAAAGGATGCACATCTCTTCTGTCCGGCTGGGAACAGAGTCCAAGAACACTTTCATGACATTGTGGTAAAACTCCAGAGGGGGAGGGTTTAAGCAGGTCAGTTACAGTGCAGCATTTCTCTACAGTCCTATGCATGTACTTTTACTTGTCTAGATTTCTGTGCTACTTTCACTTTCATAATGCCCAACTAATGAACACAATGACAGCACAACTTATTCGACAGCAGTATCTGTGATTCTGTAACCTTCCAGTTGTTTGAACTGGTCATCCTGCTCAACTAATTATTTCCACTGTGCAAATCTTCAACCTATTCCATCAGTCAGTGAAACTGAGGCCAGGACTCAGTATGTGGTAAACTGCCAAGCTGACATTCCTTACAGATACTCCTAAAGTCTATCTAATCACGTTTCTAATTAGCTTTGAGAAGAAAGAATGAACAACTTGTTTCTATGACAGCAAAGAACCCAATGATAGGGGGGGAAAAAAGTTACGTCTATATTTATACGATTCTTTACCTGAAAATAATTTTCTCTAGCTTAAGTTATTTTTCAGAAATAAACCAGTCTTCCCTGTATATTTTGCCCACAGGCACCAAACTGTGCTTAAAAACTATACTAGCCCCTTGCAGGAAAGATGATGGTCACATACAAATTCCACAAAATTTGGCAAGCTTCTCCCAGCTTCATTTTTAATACAAACACAGACTTGATACAGAGCGTAAGCCACACGGTCCCAGCATTCGGTCCTGCAGGGAAAGGCAAACCCTACCTCCTGCTTTTAGTCCGCTTCTGCTGCACTGAGGGGACCCACAGATTGTCTCCAGCACCTTCACACCTGTTGGGAAGCCCCGGTAGGAAATGGCAGCCGGCCCTTGCTAGTGCTCCCTCACACTCTCTGGTACACTTAAGCCCTTTGTCACTTGCACAAGGTGGCAGTGTTTCAGTTGTGACTGGAAGAGCTCCACGAAGCCTCTCCTTTGATCTGCCCTTCCAAACTTTCAACACTACCAGTGTCAAATCAAAAGACAGAAGTCCCTACACCACCATACCAGCTAGGGCCACTGTAACACCAAGGCCTTCCTCCAGTGTGCACCTCTGTGGTACTTTTACCTACTTGGCTCTTCACAGTATGGCCCTTGCACTGAACCACGTGTCTCAAATGTAAGCATACAAACATGTAAAAATTATGGTCAGGGGCACAGCATTAGGCTAGACTTGACTCTCAAGCTCACAAGGGTCAGCAAAAGTTAGAGGGTTTCAAAAGTGAATTTTAAATGCTTCCTTTTGTTGGCTGTTTGTGGCCATGGTGGGTAGCAGTTTTAATTCAGGGAAGGCTAGGGAAGGAAGAAAGGTTACGCATTCCACAAGAACTGTACGTAATGCATGACTAATTTGAGTTTTAAATAGTTGCATTAAGGGCCTTGGGGCATCAAGATGAAGAGCATGAGTAAAACGTAAATCTTTGCTGCGCTGAAGATTCTTTGCAGACTTAATCACTGTTGTGAATCCTGTTACAAACTCACCAAAGATTAATTATGCCCCTTACTGAACAATTAAATTCCACTCCGTTTAAAGGCAATACAATATTCAACGATCCCCACTGATGGAATGCCATTTTTGACACGACACTAAGATGCAAGTATCAGATAATTTACCTTGAATGTAGCAAAAGCATCAGATGCTATATCAAATGTTGACATTTCCACATACTTGAAAAAGTCTCTGAACTGTTCCGAAAAAAGTATGATTTTGGCCAGAGGTTCATGCCGGATGCACTCTCTCAGCATAATTCCACAGCGTAAGGCAATATTTGGGGATTCATAGCTGGAGAATGAAAGGAAATAAAAAAGATCAAACACTGAAGAACAAAAATAAACAGGCAATTTTATAGCAATAGGGAAATTTGTAGCAGAGGAAATCTATGTGCCAGAGTGGATACAGCACACACACAAAGCCCTTCTCAACAAGAGCACAGTATCCAGCTTCAGGAGTGCAGTTGACAATGCAGGAGCATACACACAAATAAGGCTGCCAGCATTCCCCATTACAAACCTCTGTCTTCACAAGCCAATGCACATTTCAGCATGAATGTGCATTACATCTCCTCTCCGTGAAGAGACTGTAGAGTGCATAAGGTTTCATTAGAATTCCTTTACCCTCTCGGATTTATGAGAAGGCAAAGCCCATTCAATATAATAATTTCCTTTTTCAGACCTAATTCTGAACTCCTCAGTTTATCCAAGAAAAACACAACATCTCATGACCATCCATCATCTCCCACTCTTCTAGAGAGCATCACTCTAGAATATTAATGTCTAATGAGGAAGGTAGGAAGAGTTTCCAGATGCAGTATGATTAAGCTTATGCAGCCCTGAACACCTTTCCTGCAGTTTAGAAGGAATTCTGCTCAGTCCCCCCCCGCAGAGGCTAAGGGTTTATTCAGGAGACAATGTTTGTTCCACTATGGCACAGGCATCCTCACAGAGAGGAGCCAGCACACTTCTCATTCTTGGGAAGGGAGGCAGGGGGAGTGGGGGTGGAAATTCAGATAATCTCACTGTATAAAGTCTTGATGTCTTTAAAGCTGAAATTAATCCGAAACAAAACTGTTAGAAACAATTTAGAAGAAGGATTTAAAAAAAAAAAAAAAAAAAAAGAATGCAATCTAACAGTCAGGAAAGACTTAAAATGAACTTCTTCCAGCAATATTCAGTCATGTGAAAGTGATGAAGTCCAAGGGGACAGAAAGCACACTCTGTTTCAATAAGCTGGCTATACTATATCAGAACTGTGTATTATCACACAGAGCTTATCAGCATCATTTTTCCTTTGCACAATTAATTCCCAGCACTAGGCCAAAAGAAAAAAAAAGACAAAATGCCATCTGTGCTGTGAGTGAGTGGGCCCTCAAATTTACCACCAACATGCAATTTAAAAGAATTGTAGTGTTCTGAGAGCATACCAGAGCTGCATATTTCAACCTGATGTCAACAATAGTTGGCTTAATGAAAAATGAACTGCTATTCCAAAAAGGCAAATGAAACTTCCCACCCTCACGTAGATGCAACAGTCAAGCCCCTGCTTGCTTCCTTTTGGGGAGCATTTGTAACCCTGAACTTAGAACTCTTTAGACAAAAGATAGTGGTTACTGTTTTCTGTTAAGGCACACCTCTCCTCTTACCCATTAACAGGAATACTCATTTTCAAGCAGAAAGAGGCGGAGTTGCTCCTAGGAGCACAGCCAGGAAAATATTTAATACTTGGCTAAGAGATATTTTGGTTGGAATAAAAGCAAATTACATTGTTTCCAGCACAATAACTTTTTAAAACATGAGCATCAACAAAATCATTCTTAGTCAAATGCTCCATTATCTAGAGCTGGGTTATGGACCTTTGACTGCTCACATAAGTGAGGGAAGTTGGGCTTGGCTCCTGGAATATGCCTGGAAGAAGTTTACAGGCTGCCTGGTCATAACTAGCACGTTATCTGCGCCCACATTTCCATGCAATCCATTAGTTAGGAATGATAGAGATGCTCTTCTAATGAGCAATTATTACTCTATGCAGTTCTCTTTTGTTCAGCTGAACTTACAACCTGAAGAAATCCCCACATAATGCCTACCGAGGGCAACCAGAAAAAGAAATAATGGACTTGGGATATTTCAGAACATTTATTGTGGAGGCTGAAAGAGGCAAGTCTGAGAGCAGAGATGCATCTTGGTGCAAAGGGAATTCTACTAGTGCAGAAGATGGTACAAGGTATGGATGCGCAATGAAGGAGATTACAAAGACATCAAGCCTGGAAGACTGAAGGTCAGGGCAGACAGCTCTATTCTTATCTCCTTACTAACTACCATAGCTTGAGCTTGTCCTTATAAAAACTCAAGGGGAATTCTGCAACTCCAGCCAATACACCAATACATCTTAAAGCTTTAACTTCACTGTGATATGAAGAGATTATCACAAGTCCGGGCAGTCACTGAGTACTTTAGAGATTGCATGCAGCATGATAGATATTCACAAATAGTCTTACACATTTGTAACTTGTGAGAAACAACTAAAATGGAGCCATGAACTTCAGGTCTTTGAAGAGTCAACTCTTCACAAGGGTAGATAATGGCAGGACAAGGAGAAATGGTTTTAAGTTGAAGGTGGGAAGATTTAGGCTGGATATCAGGGGGAAGTTCTTTACCAAGAGAGTGGTGAGGTGCTGGAATGGGCTGCCCAGAGAGGTTGTGGATGCCCTGTCCCTGGAGGTGTTCAAGGCCAGGTTGGATGGAGCCCTGGGCAGCCTGGTCTAGTATTAGATATGGAGGATGGCAGCCCTGCCTGCAGCAGAGAGGTTGGAGCTTGATGATCCTTGAGGTCCCTTCCAACCCAAGCCATTCTACGATTCTGTGAAGTCTGCTACAGTCACTGTACTAAAAAGGGAAAATACTTTAACTCATAAAGGACCAAATTATTTCTGAGCTAGTGCAATACCCTTACACCAGAAAAAAATCTTGGATCAAAGTCAGACCAAATGTATCAGATATTATATACACCAAACATTGCATTCATCCAGAATCCTACTGATAGACAAAGCCTGCTCATACAGAAGATGCTATCAGAGCAAGTCCTCATGCAGGAAAGTCAATTAACCTACAAAAAAAACCCCAAAAAACAGTAGTGAACTATGAGCGACATGTTTTTCTGAAGCTGAGAATCTGGGAGGGAGTAGCCTAAATAAAGTGAGAAGAAATAAAACGAGGCCTAAAAAAAAAGGTAGGAACAATTATCTCGAAGTGGTAGTGCCAATGGAGTATTAGGCAGGAAGTACTGGGAGGGAGCCCTGATTCAGGATCCTTCCCACTCAACAGAGCTCACATTATGCCGCGAAAAAGCAATCTTTTGTTGATATTCTTGTAAACTGTCAGGGGGCAGAGGAAATTTTGCATCCAATACAAGTAAAACAATGACTAGCCTTCACAATAGTTCCAGGCTGTTTCTTCTACAGCCATGGTTGACATTTTTTTTTCCTCTCCAAATAATGTCATATAACAAACATTAAATGGTACAAGCAAGCCAAGTCCTCTTTCCTTTCCTTCAAGCAGATTCAATGTATTCCACTTAGCATTAAATAAACATGAAAACGTGTCCCCAAGTCACACTGTCAAATAGCGATGCCTCCCGTTAAGTATGTGTTTCCCAGTCTCACCATTGCCTGCACGCAGCAAGGCACACGCCAGGGGCCCTGCCCTTGCTTTTAGGCACATATTTTTAGGCCACAGACCCAAACTAACATGAAACACTGCTGTGCACATCTCCAAAAAGCACATAAATACATCCACTGGCTCAGGTCACCTACAGTGGATTGTCTGTCAGCAGCACATATGCGTAACAAATATTTTACTATCATTTTAATATTTGTGGCTGCTACAGGTGCCAAAGAATATCTGGGACACGATTCAAAAATGTTTTCTAACTTTAAATAAAGCTGAGACATATGGTAGAGATGCACACATAACGTGCAAGAAGAAAATAAGTGAAAAAGAGGAGAGGAAATAAAAAAGACCAAGAGGGAAGAAAATGATAGCATCTATATATGAAATTGAAAACAGTTGTACAATATAACAGTGACTGAGAGAATGATCATCACTGTCCCAAAATAAATAGTTTGAGGTTTATATAAATGTTGAATTTTAATGAGCAAATGAAACCAAACTCCATTTAACTAGCTTACTAGTTTCCTTTTCAAAGATGCTGGTGCTCAGTAACACAAAACAAGTCAGAGTTTCAAAATTAAAGCAAAATCATGATTAATCACAATACTTGTATGTGCAAGACCTAGTTCAGAAGAAAGGCCTGCTCTGCTTCCTTCCACCCTGCTAGTGGGAAAAGCAGCAGGCCAGACAGAGAAAAGCAGCAGATCAGACCAGGACATCTTGCTATCTCATCAAGCAAGACAAAATTTTGACACCACCTTCAATGACAGGTTCAGCCTTCCTTAAATCCCTGGTAGAAATCAGTTCACTCAATTACTTTTATTTTCCTGCCCAGCTGCATTGGGCCACGGCCAGTTTTGAAGCAAATAGCCAGTTCAGAGGGCTCATGCTGCAGACATGCCTGTTTCCCCTGACTCCAGGAGAGGCCAGGCTCACTCGTTCAGGTCTGCCCTTGGCAGAGGGGGAGGCCAGCTGGAAGGGATTTTACACTTGGGGCTGCATTCTCATTATGCTCAAATCTTAGATATGGCTCAAGTATTTTCTTCATACTGATTGCGGAGCAAACAGTAAAAACGCCAATCTTAAGCCTCAAGAGCAAGAAAGATACTTTTGAAAAAAACATTCTTCTAAGTACCATTAGCTTAAAAGGCCTGTAGCACAGTTTTTGTAAGGCTATTACTAGCGCACCAAGGTGACTGCTTTGAGAGCCTACATTGTTTCACAATGATCAGCTACTAAAAGCACTTATTTCTGTATCAGTTCTTTAATCCACATCACATACATTCTCCTTCCCTTAGAGGAAAATAAACAAAACTCTAAAGCCAAAAGAAAACCACAGAAAACAGTAGACTGTAAGGGTTGGAAAAGCAATGACTCTTGGTAAATGGGAGGCACTGCTGGTCACGCAGACCGGACAAAAACCTCAAGAGTTTTAGGCCAACGTTTGTGCATTCCTGAATACAGCTACAGCTGATGTCTTCTCCGCGCTGCAGCCTATTCCCTCCCCTTGGCCAACTTACCTTGGGAACCACCACTTTATTACAGCTCAGCACTTACGACCACAGAGGGTACAAGGAAAAAAAAGATTTAATGCTAAAAGACATGAAGTTAATTACTGAATTAATTTAAAGTTGACATTCGCATGTGGCTACAAGCATTTGAGAAGCCTGCCCCACAGGCACAACTATTCTTTTTATGCATTTTTGCTTCTTTGTGTTCTACCCCATGGTGGTCCAGCATTTGACTCCAGTTATTCACAGACACCCGCATAACTCCCTCCTGCAGTGCAAGCCAGTCTAAATGAAATTCAGCAGTCGTCAGCAATGCTAGTTTAGGGCAAGAACCAAAGTATATGTCACATGGCAAGCAATCAAAAACAAGCAGTACATAATTATTCCAACATGAAGTGTGGAGAAAAAATTATGGCCGAATAAAATAATCCAGTCATTAACAAGTATACACTTCGGCAGAAAGAAAGTCAATATGAGAGAAACAATATCTGAAAATCCTTTTTAAAAAAGTAAGAAAGTGAGAAAGTAGATCAGCTGCAATGCCAGTATGTCCCAGGCAATACTCTTTAATGGAAATTAAAGACAAATTAAAGCACTCACCCTTTCAGAAGCATGAATAGGATATGAGGATGGGCACTAATGTACTCCACAGTAGGGCTGCGTGTGCCAATTTGTCTTCTCAGGATGTTGTTAAATATCTGGGAAACATCCTTTTTACCCTGTTAAAGAAGAAAAACAATTCTTCAACTGCAGAAACATGAGCAAATCATGATTTGCTACAATCTCTATTTAAAGTGGAAATAAAATGTAAAACAAAAACAAGCCTGTCTCCTTCTGAGGCTCTCCACAGTCACAACACATCACACTTGCTCTTTCTTCAGTGACACAAGGTTTCCTCCCTTGAATGGCTCTGAAGATTACCAACCCCCTACACACACACTTACACCTTTTTTTCTCTAAATGAAAATGTGTATCCTCCTTATTCTGTTGAGCAACTCCTTGGCTTTCTTATATAGCAACATTAAATACTAAAAAAGCAAACAACTCCCTGAGCCAAACATGCTTTTTCCGTGTGTACTATTGCTCCCCAGCCTCTAAACGTAAGTCATCAAGCTAGTACACTAAGTACAGCAAAACACAGTCTAGATTTATACAGCTAAAGCTTCTCACTATTTGAATGTCACCTTCACAAATGCAAATGCAGTTCTGAAAAACAGGGTTACATTTATATGTATTATTTCAGCACGAGGAATGGAATAACTGCTACTGATAAAAAAGGCTGTGTCATACACACCTCAGCTTCAGTCCCAACTAATACGGGAAGGATCCTTAATTTTGTTCTAACTTTCTCCTCTGTCCAGGCCTACACACATCTGTACTGTCATCCTTTGTCTTTGAATACTTCTTGCACATCACTTTTCAGAAGACCCTTCGAAACTGTGTTCTATTCACCTACAGAGCTTGCCAATACATTGTAAGTAAGTCCTCTTCCTCCCCCACTGCTTTCTCCCATGGCCACAAGAGACAAATTGATGGGAGAAACTAATAGAAGGGAGAGACTGCTGCACTAATGATCAGTAACCAAGGCACTGAGTAAACAGTGGGTCACTATGCACAGGGCAAGCTCAAGCAAAAGGTTACTTATAATCTCTACACGCTCATTGATCTGTCTTGAGAGGACAAACATTCCTTGGCGAATAAATTACTGAATGTTTTCAGCCAAGGCACAGACAGTTTCACACAGAGGGAAATTCCCTGGTTTCACCTCTACAAATAAATCATTGCTGAGTAACACAAAATATTCTTTCCTACTAGTTCCAACCCAGCTGGCTTGGAGACTCAGGGAATCAGGGAATTAAACAAGAGGATCAAATCAGACCAGGCCAGTCCATCTGCCTTTGTTTGTAGCACTTTTGACCCTTGGACACTATTCTTGTTAAGCTAACTCTTTATAAAGACGCCCCATCCTCCTCTCTCTTTACAACATCCATAACGTATGTCTGGAATCCCGTGATCCCCAGTGGCTTTAGCAGTTAATCCAAAATGACAACAATTCAGAAAGAGAAGAGCTGTTGAAAGAGGAGAGAGAAAAATGGCCAAAAATTAAGCGATTCTCTCTGCTACACCAAATTTTATATTAGTTACTTAATACTAGGTGTACTATTGCATTATATCCAATAGCAGCATATTCTAGTAAGTATTCTAACCAGTGCTCATGAGAGAAGTTGGTCTCCCCAGATTCTTTTCAGGGAAATGGAGGCAGATAGGAGGAAACCAAGGCAGACTTCTCTCATCATCAGACAACCATAAAATTGTAGGAATACTTTTGCAGTGCTTTTCACTTGGATCTGCAATTCGAGTTGGCCTTATAATGAAATACATATGACAACTGGAACACATGATATGGCAGCAGAGAGAAAGCACAATGGCTGAGGCCAGAACAAAAAAAAAACCTCAAAAGATGCCATCATATAAGTAACAAGCATCGCATATATATATATGTGTGTGTGTGTGTGTGTATATATATATATATATAATGTAATTTAACTCCTATCTCAAGATAAAGTAAGTGAAAACTTCCCATGTCACCAGTCTACCTTATAAGCTTCATAGCTTGTGAACCTTTAGGCTTACATACAGTTAGTAGCATCATTTTTAAAAAAATGACTCTCCTGGAATGCACATTTGCCTCAGTTCTTCAAAGTTCAACAACGAATTTCATGTTCCAAATTTTCAAAGATACTGTCTGATCTTGATTCCAGGCTCTTGCTGAAGCCCACTTCAGTGATTCATAGCAGTACTATTAGCAAAACTGCATACTGTTTCTTGAGTGACAGAAGCAATAAACCTCGATTTTCTATAGATGTGTGATGGAAATATGCAAGGACATGACTATGTCCCCCATGCACATGTAGGTACTCCATACTTAAGCACTTACCGGCAGATGAAACACAAACAAAATCAGACTTGAGCAAAAGGCAGAAGCATAGACTAAGCGAGAATATTAACTCTGGTCTCTCGCCTCAAGCCATTGAGTTTCATGAAGTCTTCAAAGATTTCAAAGTTTCACCAAAATTAAATTCAAACTGGCTAGCAGGTTCAACAATTTTGGGGACAGTGTGAGGGTGTGAGGAGTAGAAAGGGAATCAGGACAAAATGAAGTAATTTACATAAAGATTATCTCCTTCAGAAATCACATTTTCAAGTAAATTATTAATTTGACTTCTACCGTAACACAGAGAACAAAAAAACTTATTTGCATGTTTGTAAGTGATGAAATTGATTGTTTAACAAAGAAACCTAAATGACAACTATGGACAAAAATAAAAGAAAAGGTAAGCAGAAAAGCTGATAAACTAAAGAAGTCTAAGGGAATATGAAGACAAAACAATATATTCCCTTACTACCTTCCTTTTCAAAGTCGTTTCATTTCTACTGGTTTGCTGAAGAAGATGTTCAATAGTTCTGCTAAATCATAGAATCATAGAATGGCCTGGGTTGAAAAGGACCTCAAAGATCATCAAGTCTCAATCCCCCTGCTAAGTGCAGGGCCGCCAACCACTAGACCAGGCTGCCCAGAGCCACGTCCAGTCTGGCCTTGAATGCCTCCAGGGATGGGGCACCCACAGCTTCTCTGGGCAGCCTGTGCCAAGGCCTCACCACTGTCTCACTAAAGAATTTCTGCCTAACACTGAACCTAAGTACCCCCTCTTTTAGTTTAAAGCCATTCCCCCTTATCTTATCACTATCTGTCTGGGTAAAAAGTCAGTCTCCCTCCTGTCTGTAAGTTCCCTTTTAAGTACTGGAAGGAAACATGGTGATATAGAAGTTTTTGGTCCTGACAAAAACAATACAGTCTGTCAAGAAACTGAAAAAATCCAGCAATTTCCCTTGTGCGGTGTACCTGCTAATACTGTAGCAGTATTATATCTTTTATTTTCTTAAAAATCTCTCTTTTATTTTCTTAAAAAAAGCATATAAATATAAAATACATGTGATGTTGGGGTAATGGTTTTATGTGAATTTTTTTATACTTAAGACATTTAATAGTCACCAGGGGGAGATGAATACTGAAGAGATCTGAAGAAATTCTAGTGTTAAAGTCTCCTGAACTCAAGATGTGAAGAGTGAGAGAACTCCAGTAACAAGAACATTTTCAAAAACGAATAGAAAATCTATCAGTCCCTTGAATACTGGCTTTACTGGGGTGAGGAAGAAGAGGGCACAAAAGCAAACACAAATCCCATTGTACCTCCCTTTCATGCATTTTCAAAATGGAAAGAAAAGTAAAGTAACAACACATGGCTTCAATAATGGGAGAAATCTTCCACGAGGAAGAAAGTCCCACAGAAGGTGACTCTGAGAGCATGAGGCAATCTCTCCAGGGAGCTGATGTTTAAACACAGCAGCCATCCTGCCCTACACATTGGGTACTGGCTTCGGACCTCAGCAGAAGAGGTTTGATTCCTAGGAACCAAGGCTATCAATCCTGGGAAACACTCATAATTCTGACGATTCTTCATTGCCAGAGAACCACAGAAGCTGCAAGACTAATAACAGAAGCCCCTGGAGGATTGCATCCCAGTCGACCTTAGACCACAGGAATACTGTAATGCCCTGTCAGTTATAAGCTTCTTCCCAGTCCCCACCAGCTAAAGGTCAATTTAAATGGGCTTATATTTATTTCTGAATTGCAGTCATCTGTTCTACCAAAACTCTTTTTCTCCTTAATTATATAGAAGTGTAGTTAATTTAGTTCTACTCAGTTCTTGACTTTAGAAACAAAACTGCCCATGAGTCCCATGGGCTATATAGTATAAATAAGTACTACGTGACTAACTCTTTTTTCTGCTGGAAAGAGAACTATATTCCTTTCTTCTTTAATCCAAAAAATTAAGTGGGAGCAATCCCATTTACTTTGCTGCCTGCTGCCAGTTTTTAACACCTTTTTCAACACCTTTCCTCTCAACCAAACCATCCTATTTTTTGCAGGTTTTTTTCCATGAGAGATTGTCCCATGCTTATAATTATTTTCATTCCACATCATTGAATCCCTTCTAAATCAGACACACTCTTCATTGACAGTGGTTGGCTCTGGTTGCAGTGTCCCAAAGAGGTTAAGCACCGTGGCTTGCAAGGTCATAAACAGTATTGTCAGCATCATTTCCTATCTTGTTTGGATGCACATGACAATGTTTCTTGTGTTTAAGAAAATAACAAAGTTAACTCAGATGCACTGCACTTACTTCCAGTATATGAACACATCTGCCAGGATACTGACCGATCTACAACAGCTACCTTCTTCAGCATGTGAAAAATGGTGCAAATGTGATTCAAGTGCAATAACATTACTTAGACTTTGAACATATATGGTTGTTATAACAGACAACACTGAGACCAGGGAGATAAGGTCTATGCACACTGACCTACCTTTATGCACACTGACCTACCTCAAAATCTATGAGCTGCAGGTTGGCAATAAGTGTCACCAGAAGGCCACTGTTGTACAATTCTTGTGCCAGCTGAGCCACTACTTCTGTTGGTGGTTCCTTGTCTGTGGTCCCACACAGAATTTCCTTCATTGCTTGCAGAGATTTTGACACTTCCTCTGATGCCTGTTGACCAACAAATAAGGTTAAAATGAGATGTGAGTTATAACGTCCATGGTTCAAAGGCAAACACCTGTTGTTCACAGTGAGGTACCTCTGCCCTCACACCCTCCTCCTTCCCATCCTGGGTACACGAAGACTCTTTGCAGTAAAGGCCTTATTTGTGTGTGTGTGTGTTTGCTTTAAATCCTACCTACTCTAGCCATTGAGCTGTGCAGGCAGCAGCTCTTTCTGGGTCAGGGCATATTTAATACGCTCACAACCAGCAGTTAGTGCACTTATAAGGTTGGTTGGATTTTTTTGGCAGGGCATGAGAAGCAAGTAAAGGAGAGGTTTGAAAGCAGAGACAGTGAAGGTTTCTGAAACTAGGGCAGTATTTTACATCTATGATGCAAAACACTTATTTGAAATGAGTGTTTCATTAGCTTAACAGAAAAAAAAATACATAAAGACACACACAGATAAACCTCACAGTCATTTGTAAAAGCTAAGTGAACATTAATGGGTGTTTGAATCCAGATCGATAATTTCAATACATCTCTCACGTAAACTGAAAGGGAAAATGTCATGCTTCCAAATGTAACCACATCAATCTGCATAACATAACCCCACAGTGCTGAGGAGAGACATCTCTCCAGTGCTGCTGATCTCCCAACACTTCAATACTGATTTTATTCACATTAGTACAAACCAAGAAAAAGCCACCTTCAGATCACATCTACCTGGATCACTCAAGCATAAATTCTGCACAGCATAAAGGCATGTTCTCCTCCAGTCCACTTGTACCTATTCACAGTTTTCTTGCTAGTTTAGACAGGCCAGCATGAGTGGCATGTAAATTAGCATGACTGTGATAACTTTAGCCACAGCACAAGTCTTTTTGTTCCTTACTGCAGCACAGTAAAAGAGCCTATTTTTATCTCAAATGTTATGTGGTATGTCACTAGAGATATCCCACAGAGTACAGATGGGATTAACAACAGGGGTGCTATCTTGTAAACTAAAGCTCTAAATCTTTATGAGAGCTGTGCAAATATTTTCATATCAAAGGAAAACTCATACATTTTTGGCTTTTCACCAGCTCTGCTTGGTAGGGTGTGAATATCTCTGGCATTCTAGGGTTAGAAAAATCAATACCTTTCCTTTAAAGTATGAGTCTTTCCTAATCTATAGAAAACTGAGTGCAATATTTAGCTCTCAAAAAAGAAGGCAAAAAATAAAGTGGTGAAAGAGAACATAAAGTAGTGGTGATGGGCACAATGGGTCCCACAGCTGTATTTCTCTAATGTATCAGCTCTCCCACCCTCTCACTTTCTTTGCTTTTGTACATAAAATTTACATTTTGTGTTTGACTTCCTCCCTCTACATCATAGAGATATTCAGTGGTTTGGCATTAAACCCTCTAACAAAAGTTACTTCTGGTCAAATCTAAGAGCCACTCTTCTACTTCAATCCCTCATAATCTGTCTGTAGGAAAAGCATGATCCCAAACAGATTTGTAAATTAACAGCCACTTCTAGACTCCTCTTTGACATTTCTACTTAATCTTACTGTGTTTTTAGAATAATACCCTGTGTCTGTGATGGAAACTTGCTTGAGATTTAGAAGAAAAAGTCATTCCAAGACCCAAAGATGCAAGATTTGTCCAAAACAAACAACAAAGCCAAACACATTCACTCAATACATGGAAAATAAAAGATAAGAGAAACACAGCTGCAGAACTTTTCCTAAGAAGCCAGACTGACTTGAAATACAACCATCTTTGGATTAGTCTACTAACCTTACTGGACTATCTAACATCAAATAGTCCTACAGATGGAGAACTGACAGAATAGACAAGACTGCGTCACTTCCCTAACTTAATTTACAAATGTGATCAACCTCCCTTATTTATAAAGTTGTGATTTTGTCAGCACTAATCAAGAGCTTCAACAGTGAGAGCTAGAAACTTGATGGACTGTAGATGCTTGGTCTTAAGCTTGCCTTCCAGGTAGACCAAAATCTTGTCATTGTAACTTAATAGGATCATAACACAAGGAAAGAAGTTCAGGAAGAAATCATTTGCTGAAATTCCATGTGGAAAAATTCCTTCCTCTTCTTCTTCCCTCTAGTCCTCAAGACTTTCTCTCCTATCTCCGGCTTAATATAAACCTGAAGACCAGCTGACTTTGCAGCAGAGATTCACTCTTCATTCCACTATGGGTAACACTACTACGGCTGTACTGAAATATTTCAGTACTTTAGCATCACAAAACATCTCGACCTTCCTACCCCCCACAGAGGAAATACTGGATTCTTCCATCTACCTCACTTTGCCAGGTCTAAATGACAAAGTCTTTGTTTTATGGTGTCTTTTGGATTGATCTCTATGGGAGGGCCAAAGCACATACCAATGCTCTTAGGATAGCAGTTTAGCAGGCTTAAAACAGCTGGGAATGGTGCCTAAACAGTTACATTTTTTCTCTATATTCCAGAGCCGTACAAGACAGTGCAATAAGGAGTGTTTCGTTTTATTCGTTAAGGGATTACAAAGAAATCCTAAAGCTCTTAAAATTTTTTTGTTCTTGTAAAATCTTCCAAACATGGAAGGTTACAACAAAGATCTTATCTGTCGTTTGTGCAGAAAGCCGAACTTTTATTCCTGTAACTGAATTATTTTGGATTTTCCACATTCAAACAGTAAGCTGCCTTATTTGCAACACTGCTCGTGCACGATACAGCAAATCAAAGCAAACCTTCTGCTTCAGAAATAAAAAAGACAGTTTTTGACTAATCCCATTGCACATCACGGTGGTATTTTAACATGAGTCAATAACTTCAACAGCTTTAATTTCCAGACTTCCAATGGGCTTAATCAAAATTATCTCTGCTTAGAAACCTTTCCTTCTTCTTAGTTACTTACATCAATTATATATTTATCTTTAAAAAGCTACTTGTAGCTCACACCTATTACACTTGTCAAAGAGGCAGACAGATGAATCTCCTGTTAAACAACATAGATTCACTGCATCTTTTTACTCTCCTTCAAGGAAGATTACAAAAACTGTAAAGGAGAAAAACGATCAGGCCTTGAATTAATCAACAGTCTGAGTCCCTCCACCTGAACTGCAACTTTCAAGGCTTTCAATGGCTTCTCTTGTCTCTATGCTACCTCTGCTTTAAGACAAGCTGGAGATTTCATACATATGTTACAGGTCAGAATGGCTTATTCTTACTTTTATTCGTCCAGAGATTCAACGTAACATTTATGACCAACAGTAATGATAAAAAAAAGAAAGATCCCATGAACTTTTTCTGTCTTTCTAAACCCAGATATTAAATACAAGTAAGAAAAATACAGAATCCCTGTCATTCGACATATGCATAGCGATCAGAAAATTCCCAATTGTCCACAAGAACACAGCAAATAGGATCTTAGAGTTTCTATTTGCCTACCTAGCATACTTCCAGGGCAAAAACTGCCTTTCTAACCTGTTATAGTCTTACACAGCAGCACACAGGAACATCAAAAGACACCTGCCAATGTGATACAAAATACTCTCATGTGCCATTCAGTAAGCTTCCAGTATCTCATGACATAAATCAGAACCAAAAGCGTAAGGCTCCTTGGTTTAGTTCTGTCTCCTTTGCCTTACAGTTATGTTTAAAAATATTCTCACTGTGTGAATCAAAATAGTTTTTCATTAATAGTGCCAGCACAACTCTCTGTAAATGCAATTCCTGAGAAGGGCCATTAGTAGAATTTGAATCCAATGTCTCAAGAAACATCCCAACTGACATATTCTTGGTGCAATTTCTAAAAGGATATATAGGAACAAATTGTGGACTTCAGCAGAATGTTTTGGACCGGGAAGCAGAACTCTTAACACTTAGCCAAAAATTATGGCCCATTACCCAAGAAGGCTGGCAAGGACAACCTTGCAAAGCAGACACAATAATTAAACTTCTAAAAGGCAGTACGATTACCTGGAAGAGATAGAGCTGCCCCACCTGGATATAAATTCCTTTCCTACTATTAATCCTGCACCAAAGGCAGAAACAAAGATTGTAAGATGCTTAAAAATGGAAAAGCAACCAGGAGAGACAAGCTTCAAACACTTGGCACCAGCACCTGATAATATCTGGAGTTTCTCCCACCTCTAGAGCAATAACAGGCCTCAGCAGAACTGGGAGGCTGAAACAGGAAACTTTCCACAAAATCCCTGGGCATGTGAGTTTTGTGCAGAGTTAGAAGGAAGGGGTGCCAAACCCTTCTTATTTTATTCGCTTGGTTTCAGAGTACAGCAATGAAGTCAAAGGTAATTCTGCAATTGACTTTGGCAGATGCAGAATTGAATCCGCAGGTATTAGCATTCGAATAGTCACACAAGCATTCTTCCATGAAAATACACACTCTGCCCTCCGCATGCGCCTCACCTTATACACAGGACCCCAGCTGTTCTATCAGCACTGGGGCAAGATGAACATGGTCTCATAAAGGCTTCACTGGTGCTAAGCAAGAAAGCAAGATTTACTGTTAACAAAACGTTGTGGAAATCCTAAAGACTTTTAGTTGTAGCTTTATTAAAGTGCTGCTCTCCCGACCTTTCCGAACAGTATCAAATGCGTTACAGAGGACAGAGATGAAATGGAGGTCAGATTACACCAACCTACCTGAACAAGCAGCTTTGTTGGATACATTTAAGTGAAAGGGGAAGAAGCTAGATGCTTTGAATTATTTTACATCTAGCTTCACTATATTTTGAACACCAGTTGAATATGCTGCAGCCTGTGGTTCTGTCAGAAAAACACTCAACATGAAGCCCAGATCAGCTCTATCATGGTTTCAAGTTCCATGACAAATCTAAGGTTTGGACCAGTGTCATGGTTTTGTGATTTTCGGTTATTGATATTCCACATCATAACATCATGTAGTGGATATACCTGGTTCTCAGAAGAGAAGGACTACTACAGTCCCCACGGTACTTTTCTCCTCTGTTACCATTTCCAGCCAGAGGGAAAAGATAAAAGCTCGCAGTATAAAAACTTGCAGATCACGAGACCTCATCCCTTTTCTGCCTGTCTCTCGTCTTGGCAGCACCTCGCTCTCCAGCCGTCTTATCGTCGGTAGTAGAGTAAGGCCTACCTTGATTTTGGGACATTCTCTCTCTCTGTATTGGATTTATCAGCTTAAATTGTAATTATATTGTATTGTAGTGTGTTGTTTTGCATTCCGATATCTTATTTAGTAAATTAGTTTGTTTCTCCTCAGATTGTTGCTGCTGTTCTTTGCTCTCAGGGCCATCTCCTTACCCTTTTCCCCTTTTCCCTTTTCCCGGGGCGTGGACCCGTGGATCCCCCGTCCCCTTCGTCACGGAACCGGGCTGAGTGCCCGTAAACCGTTGACAACCAGGCTCTGCCAAAACCTGCAAATCTTTTAGCCCATCTAGGCCAAGTGCAGAGGCAGCTTAGGCCAAGTTTCACCCAACCTCAGATCTGTTTGCTATTTTTAATTAAAAGCATGGGACACTCCGAAAGCTTTTGTTGCACCATGGGTTCAGAAATGTTACCAAACCTGTAGGCTCCACAGATGGCACTGAGTCATGGGTGCCACACCCTGGCATGTTTGGTTAGTGGTGGGAGGGTGATGTTCTCAAGGATGTGCCTCAGGGACATATTGTGTGCATCCTGAACTGCTTTGTGCTGACCAGACTCCGTGGCTGAACACCAGGCTTCAA
Organism: Numida meleagris; assembly: GCF_002078875.1. Classification (NCBI taxonomy): domain Eukaryota; kingdom Metazoa; phylum Chordata; class Aves; order Galliformes; family Numididae; genus Numida; species Numida meleagris. The sequence goes on from NC_034409.1 coordinate 167,030,920, forward strand.
GGAGACAGGATGTCACCTCCTTTCTTTGTGAGATGGGTCAGGCATCCGTTCCTCTAATGTTATTTTACAATATCCATCCACAAAATACACAATGGTATCACTAGTCTAAATGAACCAGTATGACGGGCATGTCACATGCTGTCTTACCTCAGGCTCAAGAAATCTCCTGCCCACTGTTTTGCTCTTGGGGTCTCTCTTCCATTCTCCCCATTTATGCTTATCCTCCGAGAGGTACAGAAGTCTGCACCAGAAAGCAGGAAGAGGTGCTCTGAAGGCCTCCTTTTCTACATTGTTAAAAATTTCCTTTTCTAGTTAATTCCAGAATTAGTATTACTCATTAAATGCAAGCATATTTTGGTTCTACATGACTGAGATTAACTTTTATAGAATTCTGTAATAAAACATAATTGTTCCTCACTACAGAGCCCAAATAGGATGTGAGCAACTATACATGTCACAAGAACCCTCTTACTTCTTGTGGATGTTGGAAAGGAGGAGGATGCTTGATAAGGAAGGCTTTAGTCCACTTTCCAGCTGTCTTACCCTACTTAATCCTGTAATTCTTACATCTGGTTTTCCAGTGCTGTAGTACCTTCTTTTAAGTAGATATTATTTTAAATAATGAGACAGAAAAAGAAGGTGTTAGAGCACTTCAGAAGAAGAGGAACCACGTGTGGTAGCACTTCTCAACCTGTGCTCTAATCAGCCTTTAAAAAATAGGAAGGCTTTAAACCCACATGCAAGCAAAAAAAAAAATAAAACACCCATAAAATAAAAAGTAAGGAATTAGCATTCAAACTGAGTCTATTTTTCATTTGGAAGAGTTTAAAAAGCATTATGGCAGCAGTGCACACATTAATGGTTTTATATATACATATATATATGTAGAGGAACTGGGTCATATTCAATCCTTATCTAAGACGACAGATGCTAGTGCAGTCAGTATTTCAGTCAAAGCCTGAACGGGTCTTATTCTATGACTAACAAAAAGCATTAAAAAAAGAGTGAAAACTTCTGTATATCGTGTATACATGGAATTGTGTCTCAGAGAAGATGTATACTTGTCTTTATACTTGCAAGTGACTTCCCTTCATCCTGTCTATCAAGCTGTATCTTCCCCCTTCCTGCCGTTATCCAAATTAGTCTTGAAATCTGTCGTGAAAGACCCACTGCCTAAGAACTGCTTAGCTTGAGAGGAATGATCATTTTTTCATTATTTAAAAGTAGTCCCTCTGAAGCCCAGATGGCTTCTGCTAAAAGTTACACGAGGCTGCATCCAAACTGTCAACCTTCCACTGTCCCAGCTGCCTACAACAGTTTCAACTCATACCTAAGATTCTCAGCTCAGGAAAGGAAATGAGGAGGATCTCCTTCAGGTTTGCAGTTATTTAGGCTTTGCCACTCTTCTCTGCCAATTCTGACTGTATTAGCAGCTTTTAGCTGTCTCAGCCCACACGCCACATTTGCTGTACTACAATGACAACTAAACTGTCACAAGATAAACCTTGTTTAAACATCTGAGGCAAGTTCTAGTTGGAAGGGATTTTGCAAACACACAAAATCAGAGATACTTTGAGTGGTACTCCTTCAAGTCCTGGGATCCCCAATTTTATGACAAGGTACAACGGCTCTCCAGTTCACATGACAGGTAACAAGGAGACAGAAATCTGAAAGAAATGAAGAGTCCTGATCCACAAACATCCACACTCACAGGCCCACAGGGTCCAAAACTGTTGGGCAGCTCGGGGACATCAATGGTCTGTGGCTCTTGCAGGAGACAGTACTCTAGGCCCTTTCATGAAAGTGTAAGACGTTTTATCTCTCTTTGGAACACAAATCAGAGGTAAATTTCAATATCTTGCAAGTCTCTGCAAAACACAGAGTGCAATACTTTATCTTCTCTTGCTTTTTTCATTAAAATGTCCACAATCACACTCGTGAAAAAACAGCACATTATTCATTAGTATAGTCTGAGTAAATTTCAAAAACTTATGTATCATTGAAGGTGCCACCGTTACCTTCTCTCTTCCAATTCAAAATGCAACTAACATTCAGACGCAAGTCTACTGAGCCCACAAACCCTGTATATTTAATAACAGACACAATGGTGACTGCTCTAGCAAGCATTATTCGCCTTACCCATTTTAAATTTATAATTGTCGCAGGTACTGAAGATATTTCCTTATGATTTACCTTCCTGAACTCAAGACCATTAACCAGGCTTCCTTCTTTAGCAGGCAGGATGTATGTAGCAGGCAGGATGGATGGGGTCCTGGGCAACCTGGTCTAGTACCAGATCTGGACATTGGCAGCCCTGCATGTGGCAGGGAGGTTGGAACTTGATGATCCTTGGGGTCCCTTCCAACCCAATCCATTCTATGATTCTATTTCAGAGCAACTCTTCAGTGCAACACTTCAGATGAATGGTAGCACTACTGATCTTCCCCTCTAAAGAGAGAAAGGCCCTTTGTGCTTCCTCTGCATCTGACGGCAAGTTCCTGATTCAACAAGCCATGTAAGCATATGTGTAAATGCTGTCCATTACAGTACTGCTTTCTTCACTTTCTGCCTTGATGCTGAAGTGATTGCTTTGTCCTCCTTCCATCCCCTCCCCCAGGAACTCTCATTCACCCCATTTACAACAGTAACAGCCTCCATACAATAACAATAAACTGTGTCCGATAATATTGAAATGTAGCCTCCTTCCCTGTTAAGCCAGAGAAAAATGATGTGTGCACAGTGTGTGTGGGGGGGGGGGGGGGGAGGGGACACGGACACTGCCATCCTGGCTGCATACAGCTACATGTAAAGGCACAACCAGGTGCTGAGGCATGCTGGCTGAAAACAGCATGGACTTGTGAATTAAGCTGGCTACCAAGGTGTTGATAACATAGGATAGTCCACATTAATATAATTCACAGAATTCACAGTTGAGGAGACTGCCTGATTAGGGTTTTCAGATTTTTAAAATGGCATATTTGTATTCCATTCAATCAAATGTAAAATAAGCACCATTAGTAAACTCACAAGCTGCTTCCACCCTAATCAGCTGGGGAAAATCTCCATATCTTTTGCCTTGTGAGGAAAACATACACCAGCTGTTAGGACTTCAATGAAAAATTTGCACTGAGTTCTCCATTTTCTAAGAAGCCTGAATTTCTGCTACTTTGTCACTGACATCCAAATAAACAAACCAGCTCAAAGCCAAAAATCCTCAAAACCACAACTTGGAGGAATCATGCTCCAAAGCAAACAAACAAACAAACAAACACATCCCAAGTCTAGAGGTTCTGCTTTGAATGTCTGCTTTAATCAGGTTCTGAAGGATGAAGTCAGCTGGGGAGCACAGACACTGCTGACTTATTTATTTAAGTCTTAGTTCAGAGTCAAATTCTCTTAGTGCTTTACAGTTAACTGAAGGCATTTCAGCCTGAGACATCAAATACCAGAGACCTCACTGAAATTCACGTGACTGATGTTACATAATTAGCATACTGAGCTACTTGCTTTGATCCTAAAAGTTTCCAGAGAATTTAACTTGGACGCAACGGCAACTGTGCTTACCTTTTGGTTTTAGCTCATTCTAACACAAACTCCTACTCAAAGAGGGAGAAGCACAAAGTGCAAATACAAACAATAGCTGCGTAAGAACTGTGTTAATGTAATTTATCAGCTACTTCTGTTTCACTGTCACTCAGTTCTAACCTGAAATTACGTTGCTCTTAATTAAAATTATTTTCTGTGTTGTTGTGTGCCTTCTTAACTGGTCACTGGAAGAGCAGTGAAAGTAATTCAGGTCAGTGTCACAGAGTTAAAGGAGAGCAATAATATTAGCAAAAATCTAGCACAATTAGAATATAAAGTAGCAGAGTGCATTTAGAAAACACATACCAAAGGTTAGAAAAGACTGATACAGTGAGACCACATATATAAATACATACAGGTTTGAAGCTTTATATGAACAATGTTTATCACAAGTAAATTTTGCTCTCTGGGTAGCTATGCACTAATTGGCGGTCTCATTTGTTACTCCGCTAGATGAATTAACAGTAGAATAGTTCTTACGTAGTCTTTTATGCTGTTCTGTTAGATACATTCCTATTCAAAATAGTAGATTACCCTCATTTTGCGTGAGGCTCCTGGATCTCAATATTTTCTTTCTTACCCCCAGATCAGGCAGAAATTCTTCACTGTGAGGGTGATGAGACACTGGAACAGGTTGCCCAGTGAGGTTGTGAACGTCCCCTCCCTGGAAGCATTCAAGGCCAGACTGGATGGGGCTCTGAGCAACCTGGTCCAGAGGGAGGTGTCCCTGCCTATAGCAGGGGGGTTAGGACTAGATCATCTTAAAGGTCCCTTCCAACCCAAACCATTCTATGACTCTGTCTGTTGCTCTTTACTTAGCAAAAGCTCACTGATTTTAGTAGAACTGTTCAAACATAAAGCTACTTATGCGTGCAAGTGCTTGCGGAAGGGCAGTGAGTGAATACAGTTTCACTCCCTTTATTCTGCTGTTTCCCCACCATAAAAACCTTATCAGTCTTCCACAACATTACCTCATACCTTGTCTGTTTTTTTTTCTTGTTTTTCCAATATGGCCATGTTTTCCTTCAGAATTTTCACAATCTCAGCAGGATTTTTGTGCGATTTACTAAACAAAGGCATGTTTTTTTCTTCACCTGGATTTCTTCTTTCAGTGTAGAAAAAGAATGCCTAATCAGAAAAAAAAAAGATAGTTTTTAAGGTCTACACAAAAATGCAATAAAAATACAAAAAGACATTAGGAACAAGAGAGGATTACGCCTCAGGCACTGTGTTCTGCTTCAACTCAGCACTAGAAATTCTCACATACACTTATTTCAAGTTCATCAGGAATTGAATAGCCACTATTAGCATGTGGAAAACAACAGCTCAGCACCTGTATAGAAGCTGGATGCTTCCTAAAGCCTCAAACATACACTTCAGTGCTTCAGTTGCATCTGTACACATATGTCAAACATTTTATCAACAATGAGTACCTTGCAGGTTCCACTAAATTTCTGATACTGGTTTCTTAAAAATTTTACCAGTTCCACTGTGATGCAGAGTAACTAACTTTAGACTCCTGCAAGCCAAAAGCATCCTTTGTTTAAAACACTGCACAATAAGAACCCAGCTTATCAGCCATCACTCATTCTTCTTCAGATGCTTTTCTTTTTCAGTCTAGAGGGTCTTGATATGAGGTAGGCTAACTCCTTAAGCCTTACAGACTTCAAGAATCCATCAGTACCCATGGGTCAGATCTCACTTACGTAAAAACAATGCCTGAATTAAATCAGAAATAGAGTATCAGGCCCAAATGTAGACACAAATGTTTTCATGACATTTAAATGAAAGATCGAGCATTTCAGTGAAACTATGTTTGCTTGTTCCATTTAAGACATTCCTTCTCTGTATGGCTGGAAAGGCAAATACCAAATCACTGTATTTATACATGAAAGAAACCAAGTAGCTTAGTTTATGATCCTATAAACCATTAAGCTGCAAACTCCCATGGGTTTTACTGAGAGTCTGATACTGAGACCTACTGAAGTCAACAGAAAGACTAAGGAAGGGAACGTGCTCTGGTTAAGCCAAGTAACACTTTATAGGGATACTACAGCACCATTCTGCATTGCAGATTGTATGACACGGAGAGAAAAAAAAAAAGCAAAAATATTGAGTATTTTTCATCTCTTTCCACAACAAAAGACAACCATTATCACCAACCCTCCTCACATATTTAACAGATTAGCTGTGAAAGCACAAATGTATACACAAATCACTTCCACTTCCTTGTTCCTTGTCAACTCATACAACTTAAAAAAAAAAAAAAAGGTTTATACAGGATGTTTTAAAGGAGAGAATTAAATGAGGGCAATACATGATATAAAAATCACGATAGCATTGTGTCATGCCTTTCCCCCCACAGTCCCAGTGAACACCTCTCATGCTTTGCTGTTACTGCTGAAAAAGTTCAGAGTCCATCAGGAAGTACAATCCCACTTGTGCCACACATCCTTATGTTAATAACCCCAAAACACCCTATGGAACTAATGCCCAGATTACATATACATTGTATTACAATTATAAATAGCAATCACATAAATAGTCAAGTACAAAATTCAAACAGAGGAATATTTAAAAACACAAACAAACAAAAAAAACCAACACCTATTCAGATTCTGTCCTAATATCTTATTAAAAACATTTCACAATATTTGCAGATTATCCTTACAAGAACAGTTCCTATGACACAAAGAAAATATTTTCAAATCAAGTGTCACATTTAAAGTAGAAGTTCCTTAATAATGTCAACAGTAGATAAATTTGTAGATAGCTTCTCACTTGTTGCTAGGTCAGTTTTACAGAAATATTCTCATGCTCAAGTTCTGAAAGCTCTCCTCCTTCACATTTCCATTTACAAGCTCCTCATGACTTGGTTCAAACTAATTTTCATTTTTGCAGTTTTGGCTACATAACCTTCAATACTTGGCTGAGCTCTCAACGAAGGAGTCAAAATGAGCGCTTAGTGCTGCTCCCATGGAGCTCAAAACTGTGATTTTTGGCAGCACCATCTGACTAGCAACAGAGCAGAGTCACACCTCAACTTGCCAACGTGCAAGACTGAATACTGGGTATACTCATGACTAACTCATTTGGGAACGTTCAGCTATACACAAGCACTGGAAAAGGCCGGGCCTCTCATCACTTAGCTTACTTCATCTTACAGGCAAAGCCAAAATTATACAACACATTTGTTTGAAAGCTGCTAGCAAGCGAGCTCCCTGTAACCTCATACATTCTGCAATTAGGTTAGTACTTCAGAACACACAAAAGGGACCAATTCTGCATATTTTCATTATTTGAAAAGACAAAGCATGAGGATGTGAAGATCTGAGAGAGACATCTGCTGAGCAGAACCTTAACTGGCAGGCTGCATTTCAGAAAAAATACCATCAAGGTGTGGTAGGGTTGTTCAGACTGCCACAGACACCATTTCATCCTCCCCCTTTAGAGGTCACTACACAAGGAAAAGCAAAGGGGGGAATAATTTGATTTTTAAATTGAAGCAGTCATGAGTTAAAAATTATGAGATTTAAAAAAATAAATCTACGTCTCTATGTGACATATTGACTATGAGCTACAAGTATGCTTCTCCCTAAAGAAATAATGTACATAGCTGTCTAGAGTACAGTGTATGTAAATAATCACTTATTTTGCTACACTCCAGTAGCCCGGTTAGCACTTTTCCTCTCTACAGTTCATCTTATCTCTGAGACACCACAGCACTGCTGAGTGATAAATGAGCATTTCTCTTCACTTCATACCCTACCACTGTTCTGATCACAATGGCAAAAATTGCTGATAATGTGGCAGGAAAGGACTCAAGAGACTGTTTAATTCACCCCCCCCACTGAGCAGAGCCAAGTCTGTTTCACTTCATTTATCAGTCCTACACACAAAGCAAAGCATCCACTGTATGTGGAGGGAAATAAGGAGAAAAGGGGGAATAACGGCCATTGAAAGAGTCCCAGATGTGCATCAAAGAACTCTCTTAACTTTAGGACATGTCTGTTAACCCATCAGCATCTGGAAAGAGATGATCCATCACTTAGATAAAACTGGCAACTGCAGGTTACAGTTGCATTCAAGACCCTTCTGCTTTTCCCCGTTGGAGTGTCCTAGGGGGCATACGCTATTCACAAATACAGACAGAGCAAGAGGGGGCAAAATCACTTTGCCAAGATTTGGAAGTTGTACCACTTAGTCTTAGGGTCGACTATTCCATGGGGAACACTGCAAAACAAGGGCTCCTTTCCTTCAGATTTGTTTCTCATGAGTGGAATCTCAAGCACCTAAGAAAGCATGAGCTCTGGCTGAGGTTGTATCCACAGCTGCAGCATTTCTGCCATGCCCTCCTCCTTCTATCAGCTCTCTGCTCTATAAACTTTAATTTGAAGCTTTTTTCTTCAGTAGAAGCCCTAATCTGGTTTAAATTCCCTATTCACTTCATGACTTATTTTCACTTTGTTTTTTTCGGAACTCGGTATTTTCAAGATATCAAGCCCCCTGTTAAAGTTGCTTGAAACTGGTTACTAAGTTCAAAAGTTGCCGTGGGAAGAGAAGTAGGATAAGAGATGAATGGTGTGACCATGAAAAGCTTAAAGAAATCAGTCTGAAAACAGTTGAAATATAAAGATGAATGAGAACTGAAAAGAATGCAATAAAGGCGTATCAGAGGTAGCTCATTCTGTAATCTCTTATTAATAAAGTACAAGGCAAAGAAAATCCAGTAGATCCCACACGTCTGACATGAAAGGATATTAAACAATATAAAAAAATAAACTAGCCAAAGGAAAATTACCACAAAAGTGGAGACTGATCCTCTGAGAAGGCAACAGCAATTCTGCAATAGAACCTTATTTAGAGGCACAGGAATTGAGGCCCTACCAACAAATTGTGATGACTCAAAATAGGAAGATGCCATCAGTACCAAAGAGGACTGGAATACCACTGCCTGAGAAACCAGAGAGCCTGAAGGATTGGGAAAAATAAAAATGGAATAAAAACTCAAAGTAGAAAGTATCAGACAACATACAATAGAAGGACAGATGAACATCTGCTTCAAGATGTCTATCCTGAGAAATAACAAAGACAGATACCTGGTCACTACACTCGTATTTTAGAGACAAGATAAAGACAAATACAAATCTGTGATGAATTAAGAAAGTAATCTCCAGTAGAAATGCAAAGGTATCCATGTTCTTGTACAAAGTTTTGATGAAACCTCTTGTTGAATACTGTACACAAGTGAACATCCAAGCCAAATAAAATCAGAGTAAGCTTAGAAGAAAGATACAAGGAAGCCCAAGAAGTTATTTCAGCCAAAATAATAATAATAATGTACTATTTGTATGCAAGCAAATGGCTGTAAATTGCAAAGGAATAAACTAAAGCTAAAAATGTATAGGTTTCTAACCACTGGAGCTTTGAGATTCTGAAATAACTTACTTGAACAGGAACACTACAGAGCATCTGTTCATAAATTTTTGACACTGCTGTCTGGCACCAAGGGACAGAGCTGAATGAGTCCCTTTCTTCCCTACTTTCTAGGAAAACATTTTCCATCTAATGGTTATTCAGCAGCATATGTTTTTATAACATCAAAAATGCATTGTAGTCATTTCTGAATTCCTAATAGGGGAAAGTCAACTTACAAAACATCGGTCTGGATGATGTTTCATCAGTACTCTTGTGAGAAGCTTACAAGGTGAACCAAAGAAACAGCTGTGTCTCACTGGTCTGACTCTCATAGCCTCTGAGAGTGTCTCTCCCATTCACAGGGGAAATGCCCTTGCAGCACCAGCACCACATAAGGAATTATGGTTTCTAAAGTCTGCTGTTGCCATCGGTATAAACAGAACATTTCAGCCTTCAGTGCCGGGGTGTCCAATACTTTTTATGAGCCTTACCTTTACACAAATACTTTCAAGGAATGCTTGTTTGGGGGGGGAGGGGAGGGGGGGGGAAATGTGTTGATTTTATTTTAGATAAGTGACAGAAGCACCAAAAGACAATTTTAAAGCAATGCTTTCTACGTGTTCAGCAATATCTGTTCAAGTCTAAAACAGAAACTATTTCACATAGTCCAAAGCAGTAAATTGAATCCAGAGGTACATGAAGTTTACAAGAAGTGAGCCCTAAGGATATCCGGTAGCCTGACTGAGATAACATCCCTTTATACTCAGAACATGCCTTCCCTCAGAGGCCTCCAACTCTGCAAGAACTTAATCGAGATGGAAAACACTCTTACAAAAATGCTGTGTGAATACTGTTACTGCCCTTCCTCTGCAAAGGGAGAAGTTGAAGCAGAGAACGATGAGAACACTTACCCAAGCACACATTAAAAAAAATTAAAAAATCAGTGGCTGTGCCAGGAATGAAACCTAGATCATTTGACACTAAAGCCTATGCTTCAGCAGTCTTCAAAATCTCTCTTCTCTCAGTTTATCTGCTCACAAAGGGAATGCAAGGGAAAATAAAATCAGTGCAATTTGAGCTCTTCAAAACAACTATGAAGCACACTATGAGATCTAGTTCTGTTTACAGGCACCCTCCCCGAGTTCTTTGCTCTTTATCATATACTTTCTTAAAAGATTACAGCACAGCTGATCTTGTAAGAAAATCAAGGAAAAATGCAGACAGCAACACCACTCTACTCATCAGCCAATCCCACTATAATGTGGCTCAGTTAAGGAGTTCAAAAACAAACACTTCCTCCTGCCCACAAAGGCAAGAATGAGAGCATGTGATCCCATCAGTGCATTCTTCTCAGATGTTCCTCCGGACAAGCAATTTGCTATCGTACAATGAATGAGTGAATAATTTCCCTTCGCTCAAGTATGTGACATTACCCTTTTCTCAGTTCCTAAACTTCATCAACTTATTTATCAGAATAAAAGCAATTCAGTAACTCAGTATGAGAGAGACCGTCTTCTTTGGAAATAAAGGCTTTCATTTTCCATTCACATCAGCGTGCCTAAAAGCCTTATATTTTAGGCCTGAATTAGCACACTTTCTTGGTAATTTTGCCCAATAAGCTCCTATATAATAAAAGAGATACTTTCTTCATGTCTCCCTCCCACAATATTTGAGAAGGTTGTTGTAATTAGAGTCAGGAACTCAAACCAGGAAATAAAGACTTCTGATCACCTGGACAAGTCTGTGCAGTCCTCTCACATGATCCATGCTACATTTGGCAGGCATAAGGAAACAGAGCTACACAAGTAACTTATCTTAAAAATCCTCAACAAGTTACAGATTTTGCAAGGTACACTGCATATCAGACAATGGATTAAAAGAAGAGAGGACAGTTTTGAGGATAGGCTGAATGAATGCTGTCTGCTTCCAACAAAATTATTCTAAAAACTCAGACATTTAAGAATAAGCCTTCTTCTCTTGGCTCCTTGTTGCATTCCCAGTCTTGAAAGTTCCTGCCTGATACAAAGGTGGCTGAAACTTCACCTGAAAAACACAAAACCTTGCAGCAATGCTTACTACTTCTGCCACAAACACCCTTTTTAACAGGTGGGAAGCATTGTAAAGATCACAGAGGATAGCTAGACAAGTCTGCCCTTAATCTGCCTACTCCTATAGAATAATCATAAAATAATATCAATAATATCATGTAGTTGTTAAGTACTATGAAATGGAAGGCACTCATGGTGATGCTCCACTGCAATGCTGTGATGTAGCTCTACAGAAGCCATCAAAGAAAGCAATAATTTCATTTTCACTTGAGTGTTTGAATGCCCATTCAGTGAAGAACAAACAAGCAATATAGTCTTTCAAACATTGAATGGCTGTCAGGTCACTGAGGCTGCAGTTTGATAAGCCCTTTGTTCTGTGACAGTGCCATCCTACTCCATGTCTACTCACAGCCCTATGCCACCTCTGCTGGACTGGTGTAGCTGTTTGCTGGGCCACGTGGTGAGCCACGTCAGGGAACAAAAAAATATCCTGGTGGGAAAAAGAAAAGGTCAGGACAGGTTTCCAAGCCCTTTCTCCACAGTCTTACAAAGATCTGTGCTAGCACAAGAGGGGTAAGAGGGAATGGAAGGAGTACAAGAGGGACAGGGCTGCTGAAGCAGTCACTGCAGCTCAGATGTTCATCAGCCAAACTTTCTGAGTTTTTGACTTTGCTGACTAGCGTTATTTATTGCAACAAATTTTGTGCTAACACATCTATTATTATAAAATATTTATTAAAAAATAATGTTTGCATACACCAATGCCATTCAGGTTCATTCAGGTTCATAAGGTTCAGTAACATTCAGGTTCTAAAACCATGCAAAAACTGCATTCTGGGTTACCAGACTCATACCTCCCTCAACCATTCTTGTATCACACAGACTCTCCCGCTCCTGCTAACAGACTAACTAGAAATATCAGGTTATTATTTTATATTTAATAGAACTAGAAAGATAAGAAACCAGTGGATTTTACAGTCACTAAAATCAGCAGGATTTATCAGGTAAGAATATTTGGGATCCCTTTTTCCATCTGTCAACATGGAAGTCTTTCAAACCTAAAAAATTAAGAATTCCATCCTATGCCTAACTATAGTGTACAGCAAAACTCCCACAAGCTCAGTTGTGCAGAAAGAGATCACTTAACCAATGTCTCTGAGGTACATACAGTTCTAAGATAACAGCCCTTAACAGCTTTTCATTTACTTAAAGTAAAAGGGAAACTAGGTTAAATTTCCATTTCTAGTAATAATAATAACTGTAGGAATAATGGAAACTGGTAACATAATTTAAATAACATAGGCAGCAGCCAAGAGGGAACAGGACTTCCTCTAAATCCATCAGTGAGGAACATTAACGCTACTTTTCTTTTTGTTCAGTATTACTGAGTTACCTCTCTATACAGCATTAACTTGATCATATCTTTAGCAAGCCTGATGTGCTACTTTAGTGGCTTCAGAAAATGTGAAAATAATTCACTGTAGCAGTAATTTCACTTTATTGCTACAGTTATTCCAAGAAAGAGCATTTGTTCAGAAAAAAAGCTTCCATTAAGCTCAATGAAAGTTCTGCCTCACTGAAAACCTCCCCACAAATAGCCCATTTCATGAAATTAGAATTTCAGGTTGACAAGACCTATTGGCTATAAATAGTGAGATGGCTGATTTACATATGCAGTTTCTTGTGACAATTCACACACATGCTCATCTTACATTCATCCCTAGCAGCTCCTGAGTTTCTTATGCAAGTGGCTGTGCTCTCATTCCTCTGCATCTCGGGAACGAGTTCGCAGCTGCAGGCAGTCAGCAGAGAGGAGCAAGAGCAATGATATATTGCAGATATTTTATTTTTGGAAACCACACTGTAAATACACCCATTTCCAGAGATATTCCATGGACACGGAGGGTTTGGTCACCGAGCCAGTCCCTTATGTAACAGAAGGCGTATTGTTTAGGATTGCCTTCTTTTAAAAGCCACTCCTGGTAACACAGTTTACAAAGCTATAAAAAGCTAACAGCGTAACTATAGAGAATAAATAAATGAGAAGTTTATGAGAGAAACGCTATTGCTAACTAGAAAAAGAAAGTTCTGTCCAATTGCTTAACTTTATGTAATTCGAAGGAGATGATCTCGGCTGGTACTTACTGCGTGCAGAAGGGTCCAGGCGTGCCTAGGCAGCACAGCGCGGCACCATGGTGAGGTGCTGAAGACAGCTCTCTGCCAGCATGGCCAGCCAGGGGGGCTTTCAGTTATCTCCCATGTAATGTCAGCCTTTCCTTCTTCTTGACACGTGGTTGAGAAAGCAGATTCCAGAATTCAGCCTCTCGCTCTTCTTCGGCGGAGCAACTGCTACCCTCTGGAAAAGCGTGAGCAGCAATGAGCGCCTGAGCATGCACATGCACACACACACACACACACACACACACACTCAGAGCAGCTGTAAATTTCCACTCCCCTTTCCCTGCAGCCAGACTCTCCCGTGTGCCAGGGGCAGTTCTGCCTCGGGTCTGCCTAGCCCCGTGGCTGGCTGTGCAACGTTCCCACCGCCCTCCCCTCTTCCCACTCCCTTGCTCTCGCCTTTCTCCTGGGCTCGCTCCCCCCTTTGCCTCCCTCCACGTCAGAGGATCGCGTGTGAAGCAAAAGAACACGGATGGAGCTCCGCTGAGAGATCTTCCTCGGGTTAAAGGAAGAGATGCAACAAATTTCACATCGCTCCTGTAAGTTTCCATTCCCCTCCCAAGTCTCCCGGTGCACAGGGGGCAGCTCTGACAGTCCTCGCCCCGATCACGTGGCAGCGGCTGCTGCAATTAAATTATTCACCTTGCTTTCCTGCTGAGAATGCAAATAAGGGCGCCCAACAATGGTTTGTTTTGACAAGATAATACTAAAACCAACACGCTAACGCATGACAGCTTTCAGTAGAAGCAGTCCTGCCCAGAGGAGCCAAAGTTACTGCCTTTTCCTGCCGGGCTCTGTTTCTAACATTAGATCAGAATCTAAGATCAGAATTGTTCCTTGCAAAATGCTGTGGAAAAAAAATAAATCTGCAATATACTCTAAACAAAACTTCAATCTCATGGAGAAACACATTAGCTTGAAGCATCTTTACAAGGGCTACAGTGACGGGAAAATAAAATCCGTGCAATTAAAATATTCTGAAATAGTCACTACCAGCTATTATCGAGTGCACTAATACAGCAGAATGCAATTAAGGGAATTTTTAATGCTGCGTTTTTCTTTCTCAGCAGCTACTCCCCACCAAGTGTCACATACATCAGGGCAGCCTGATCTAGAGGTTGGCAACCCTGCCCATGGCACAGGGTTAGAACTGGGTGGGCTTTAAGGTCCCTTCCAACCCAAGCCATTCTATGGTTCTACATCCAGAGGGAGGTGTGAGTGGCTCTCCAAAGCTACATAAAGAGCAGGGGAAGGAAAAGTCTTTACCAGGCACCACTAGCACTGTAGGATACTGAAATCCATCCTCACACAGAATTTGGCCAAGCCCTGGCATGGATGCGAACTGAGCATGTATTTATGCCAAGATCACCAGCCTGGGGGGAGATTTCACCTCCTGGGGACCTCTTGTCCCCTGCTCCTTAGCACTAAGCCCAACTAAGGTTCCACATTATTCAAAATAGTTCTGTATGTTACAGCATTTGCTTGAGGAAGCCCTGCTGCACACACCAGCGTTAGAGAGCTGCATTTAGGGCTCACCTCCCATAGCTATTCACAGCCCTACGTTACAGACAGAAACAAAACAAGCATGAAAAACACCTCGGAGAGGTGTTTCGGAGGAGCATAACTGAAATGTTCAGCTTTTAAAGGGCAAACATCTTTTGCTCACCATCCTATTTCCTAACCAAGGCAAAGAGAAGTAGTGAAAATCCCCCCTTTGAATAGGAAAGGATCGGCAGCATGCCTGGCTTCAATCATTCTGCTATTTTAAGCACAGGGAGGCAGCAGTCCCTGCTCCCTGAACCTCACAGCATACTTCTGCATTTGCACAGGAGGCGCTGAGCCATCTTCAGAGCAGCAGATTTGTGCTCTTGACTTATCTGTAAAGCGTGCTGTGATTTGTGCCTGCGCTTTACAAAACACATCCTCAGAATATGTCATTCCTATGGTTTTGGATTGCCCTCAACAGTAATGGAAATGAATTAGTGCTGCTCCTTCTGCACCCAAAAGTACTGCAACAGGTGACACCAAGTGGCAATTTTTTCTCTAAACCAGTACTGTGAATTACTGGTGAAATATTCTTATTATGCTCAAGTGGTATTGACTGCTTGTTTTTTTTTTTTTTTTTAATGAGGATACTGCAGCCTTTGAGTAAAGGTCGTAGCTAGATTCAAATTGTAAGAAGTCTGCTCTTGGGCTACTTCTGAAGGTAGAGGCTTTTCCTAAGAACACACAAAAACATAAGCATGTTACATCATTAGTTTCCACTATGTACTTTCCTTTTTAAGAGAATTCTTTCTTTTTTTTTTTCCCTTTATCTGAACTTTCCCTACAGAAGATACTCCTCTGTTACCCCTTGGAGCTCAATGTTGGTGGGTACTAACCCAAAACTGCATGAATAACCACAAAAAAACGTGTAAGTTGCTTATTAAGGGGCCCCACTGGATAAACTGCGTATCACCAAGTTAACGAAAGTATTCACAGCACATTCTGATTGAGAAGTGCTTCATAGGCATAAAAACATCTATAAAACTATTACTTGTTTCAGACTATGTATGTCAGTTTTCATGGTTCCAAGGAGTAAGTTGAATATGTATCCAATTTACAGAGCAGCAATGATGGGCTTCTATCTGAGGAAATACTTTCTGACTTTCCTAGGAGCTCTCTATGTGCAGGGAGAGGAAGAAACGTGCCATGTCCCCATCCCTGTGTTGTAGTCAGGAGACAGTTCAAAGGAGAGCAGCTAGAGGGGCAGGGAACAATTTTCTCTGCTTTTCCAATCTCTATTTCATCATCAGTGCAGTTAATTCTCAGATGACAGGAAAAGGCCCTGCACTATCCTCAATTAATTAAGCCACAATTACTTACTGCTCTTACCTGCTTTTTTTTTCGCCAAAAGGTTATTAAATATTTCAAAAGAAATAATGTTTCCTGCGATTCATAATTTGTAGCCATCTCAAGTAGAATGATGACGTAATTATGAATAGTCAACAACTCTTCGTAGACTAAAAGAACACTTAAAAAAAAAAAGTCTGTGCACTGTGAAAGGATTCCAATCTCCACATATTTAAATTCCATTAAACTTGTTTCCTTTAAAGTGACGAGAGACCTCAGGCTAATATACGGTTAAAGTTCTTTTGAGAAATGTTTGTCCCTGTTTTCTTAAATTATGCCATCTAATGAAGACCAAAGAAGGCAGAAAACAAAAGGCATTCCATTATTCCTATCCTTTATTTTCTAAAATGGGAAAGAGAAATTAAGGAGCTTGAACAATGAGTGTGGTAGCAATAAATTACAGAGGCAGATAATAAACCTGTCGTACGTGTATATTAATTCTGCTCATTTAATCACGCACTTACAGACTGTCTACCTCCTCCAAGATTACTTCCAGCATTCCAAAGCCCTAAGCAGCCCTCAGACAACAACCAAAAAATGTCCTTCCTTCCCCCAAAACTGCTCAGTGCCCAGGCCCTGAGTAATCAAAACTCAATTCCACACAGCAACAAGTTGTGTAATACCAGATACCAAGAAGAGAAACCCTAAAATACTGAAAAATAAAAAAGATTACCCCTCTTCAAAATGCCAAAACTAAAGAAACACACCCAACAGGATTTCTTCCTATTCTTACAGAGCCCAGGATAAAGAAATAATGACAGTTTATCAGATAGGAAGCGAGGCGAGAAGAACAAATTACTTACATTGTTTATCTGCCCTATAGAGACATCGCACTCCAACTCGAAGCACTTAGCTTTACAACAAAACAATACAAAAAAGTGTGTCCAGTGACACTTCTAAAATCCCATAAAATAAGAGGAGAGATTTTACAGATGCTCATTTTCTCCCCAGCCCCCATAATGTGGCCATTCTGAACTGATGCTACTAAAACTCTTCATCATCTACAGTTTATCTCCAGTACACACATACCTGCACAGAAAAACAAGTTTAAATGTGGCTGCTCACTCAAACACAAATGAAGGTAAAAAGGGGCACAATATGTGGAGAGATGGGTGTTTTTTCCCACGCCCAACTAAAAGGCAGCCGAGCTTCGGGCCTCTCTCAGAACTAGAAAATTGAGATCTCTGAACTGAACACGTGGGAACAGAGAGCAGTGAGAGGCAGCAGCCGACCTGCAGCTGTGCTGTAGCTGAAGTAAGCCGTAAGGATTAGATGGATGCTTCTAGGCAAGCTATTCCTAAAAACGCAAACATGTCCACAATGGTTCCCCCTCTTCTTCCTTCTGGCTCCCTCTAGCGATCTTAAACACATACTGGCTTTTCTTCTTCAATGCAAAGAGAAGCAATTACTAAAGGCAGGTATTTTTCTGTTTTGCTTCATTTTTTAAAAACCTGCACTAACTCTTATAAACTGCTTATAAGTTTCTCCTGAATTTATTATTCCCAAGTTCTTCACTCCAGCATCACATATCAGCAGGGACCTTTCTACCAGAAAATGAAAACATTTATGTATGAAATACTTTAGGTATGAGCCAGCATATTTAAAATTTATTCATTTTAAAGCCATCTATGTCTAGAATGTCTCTAAAGAGATTATAAGACCAACAGCTGAAAAATGAAATACAGATTTAATGTTTACGCCTGCCCTAAAAAGTCACTTATAAAATGTTAATCACATTCCTTATCTACTGTGGCCCAACATAAAACATGATTAAGAATCATAACGGCACTCCCATTTTTTCGAGTGCGGAACATGACCTCGAGGAACAGTGAACATTCTGACATGACAATGTCAAAATTTTTACCCGTGGACTTAAACAAAATGTAGTCCTCTAAAAACCAGTAGCTTCCTGAAGGACTGAGCAGGCGCTTTTAATGTAACTACAGCCTTCACCTCTTCGAAGTGCTTCTATCCCAACTTTGTATATTCAACCAATTTCACAGATTTTTTTTTTTAATATATAATGGAAATAAATGTTTATTCTATTCACAGAACTAAAAATGTGAGAAGGAAAGCTCATTTCAGAAGGAACTATAAAAAGAGCTCTGCTGAAGATGTAAAATTTAACCTCTCTTCACAAGAGTACCATGGGACACCCTATTTTATAGTTCACATCACAGCACACACACAAAAATCATCTACACTAACAACAACCAAACTTCCT
The DNA here is from genome assembly GCF_002078875.1 of Numida meleagris. Classification (NCBI taxonomy): domain Eukaryota; kingdom Metazoa; phylum Chordata; class Aves; order Galliformes; family Numididae; genus Numida; species Numida meleagris. The sequence goes on from NC_034409.1 coordinate 167,049,265, forward strand.
AATAATGCTCTAAGCTGAAAAGTGTATCAGTGCATATTCATCTTACTCTAACGCTGATTTGCCATGAAAGTATTAAGACAGACCAACCAATACCTGATGACAATAATTACATGTAACACGTGCCTCTATTTCTGAGAAGCGAGAAGACGGGTTGGGAAAATAAAAAACCAATGGATTGAGACTTTTCCTCTACTGACCACTTCCACAGAAGTCTAAAACATTTTTCATCACATGTTCTCAAGATGATTTTCAAACAAACAAAATTAATCTTAATTTAAACCAAAAGTTAAATGCTTCCACGAGTAATACCTACTTCAGTATGAGGAAATCGAGCTGTCACTGAGCAAACATACAGAGATGTGCATTCTAAAATGTACTGTTGAATAATGTTAGTAGATAGAAACCAGAACCATCATTCCAGAAGACATTCTGGGAGTTGATAGAGACAAAGCTCCAAGAGCAGCTGACACCAAATATAAAGTAAAAAATAAATATATACACATGAAGAAGTACCACCTTCATCTTCCAGCTTCTGGCAATTAGCATCTTAGAGACTTTCTAAAGTGTCATCCAAAATCACCACGCTAAATAGCTACAAATGGCTCTGCAGCCATTCACTTTAAAGATCTAAAACCAGAAACTATTTCTCTTGGGAGAGTTTGAAATCATATGTGCAATACTTAGACACAACGGACTGCCTCTTACTCATAAGGCTGACCAGCCAAGAGAGCTGAGACAGCTGTTCTATATGGATGCGAGACTGAACAAGACATCAGCCACATCAACAATTTACTACATTCCACTCAGTTATTTCTTTAGGGCACCAAAACTTACCCACAGAACTGCTGTATTTTTCAAGTGATTGCCTCAAATAAGAGAATAAATACTCCCAGAAAGTCCTATACAGAGACAGGATGTTGTGCTACCGAAGAAACGAGTTCAGACCAAAGAAACCAAAAGTCAGATCCTATTTGTGTCGCACATTTCTCTGAGAACTTGGAAAAGCCACTTAGTCTCCTCATGGGAAAACAAATGCATCAGAGAACATAAGGTGCTTCGAGATTATAGTGAGAGAAAATAAACGTACTAGGCAGTACATAGCTTGTTGTCCCCTTTTCTTTTCTGCTGCTTTTAGATGAAGAATCACAGGTTTTTCCAGTGTCAGATAATGAAACCTAAGCATTACAATAATTCATGAAGAAAAGCTGCTACTTTTAAGCAAGCATTGATCTAAAATGGTTTGCTCAAAGCCAGATAAGAAAACCTCTGACAGCCAACAGTTTCCCCTGGACACAGAGAACCTAGGTCTTCTCACATTTTTCCTCATTACCAACTTCGATCCTTCAGTAATGGCAGTTTAAAATTCTGGATCAGGACAGGGATCCTCAAGAACAAGTCATCAAGTCCAAGTTGCACAGAGTCGTTGACTCCAAAAGTACCCCAAAGTCCTTCTCCCTGACAAACCACCAAGTACATTCATCGCTTGGCAGACTGTGTATATACTTGCTTTCACATAACAGATACGCAGTCAGTCATGGAACACTGGGATGCTTGCATTTTCTGTCCCACAGTAATGATCACAACATGACTATAACAGCATCTTACCCCCCACTGTGTGACAAATGGTCCCTGTTAGCACAAATCTCCCATCATTCATTTTATTCACATATTCCTCTGGTCTCAGGATAGAGTATTCCACTGCCTCTCCAGAAAGAGATGTTGTACATCCTGGAAAAAAGTTTACTACATAGAGCCAGTTAACCTGTATGGAATTCTGTGAAATTCAATGCTGTTATGCCTCACTGAGGAAATATTATCCATGCACATTTGCACCCGACTACAACCCATCTACTGTTCTCCCCATCTGTGCTGCCCAAAAACTGACATCACAAATTAATTATTATGCCAAGCACATACAAACACAAAGTGTCTAATTAAGGGTTTTATTTTTAATTAACAAAGTAGGGTCATTCCTAGAACTCCTGAACTGGAAGCAGGCCCACGGCCCACCGGCAGTTTTAGTGCAGGAATCCTGCCCTGAATAGGAAACAACATGCAACAGTGTTCTCGTCTTCAGAATAATCTCAGTTTTGAAGGGAGAGTAGATGAGACACCTGTGCCTGCTTTGATTCTGCCCCTGGGTAGCCTTAACAGTGAAGACCCCTGACAGGTTCTGGCTTTGGACACCAGGAAAAAAAATAACTCAACACATGACATAAATGGTAGTATCTAAATATACAGGTTGTATCAGGTCAAATATAGTGATGGAAATCTTCTTGGCAAACATCACTTGTCTGCACATCTTTCAGTGCAATTTGACAGCTCCTTTATTACTCAGCGTACAGATCTATTGTTACACTCACTGGAAATTGTTCAAGAAATGTCATCTTCTTTGAGATAATGGTGGTTTACATACCCGTTCTCTTTCTACAGAAATAACTTATTTTTTATCCTTTGTGTGTTTTTTGCTTTGTTTGGGTTTTGTTTTTTTTTTTCAAAATGCAATCCCAAAATAACGTTATCTGCCACCAAAATCAACGCTTTTGAAGGGTAAAAGACTGCTGCTGTTCAATACAAACAAAACCAGTCATTATCATCAACCAGATTAGTACTGAAAGGAATAAGATGCACATTTTCTAATATCAAAGGACACTCAGGACCTCAGTTCTCTCCCTCATATGACATTTTGTGTCCTAGCTTAACCCTGCAAGGAGACAAAATTACCTATAAACTGAATTGATCAGAGAGTCCCAGAGAGAACCGCAGGCCTGGTAGTGGAACTATGACAGAAAAGTCCTGAAACCACTTCCTTAAAACCAGCAATGTTCATAAGAATATCAAATTTTGTCTTGCATTATTGTCAAATTGGAGCATCAGTGAAAAGAAAAGGCTTATTTTATGAGTGCAAAATCCTGTGAGAAGATCATGTAACCACTTACCACTTTAACTTTCCATGACCGCAGCAAGACAGTCTCCACTAGCTGTCAGCATGGGATGAAATTACTTTCACAAGCCCAAGAACTTCTACTGAAATATTTCAGCACACAAAGATCTGTATCCAAACAGCTGTATATTAGCTAAGTAACTAAAGACATAAATATAAGCGATTTAATATCTTACTGTTTAACTCAGCAACCACGTCTACTTCTACATTTTTCTATTTGAAAATGAAGACAGATTACATGGTTAGAGAATTTCAAATTAACATGTAATTATAATCTGTGACAGTTTACACACAACTGACTTTCAAAACTGCAAACAATCCCAACGCTTCATATAGACTTATGAAATAGGACATTATTTGGAGATTAAAAAAAAGCTTGAAACAGATTTTTTTTTTCTCCTTCTCTTCTTGAAACAAGAAATAAATATATTTACTGGGGAAAAAAAAAAAAAAGGAACAACACAAAAAAACACCAACCAACAAATAAGTGTTCTGATTTTCACAAAGTATTAGTTATAGTCCAGAGCACCTTAATAGTTTCTTGAACAAGAGTAGCTTTTTAAAGATCTCAGATCTTGACACTAATTTCAAATGTTGGAAAACATCTGTCCATAAAGAAGCTAGTACAACAGTTAACTATCTAACACTTTAAATATCTTCTCCTTCACGCATGGTCATATTTTTTTATGTTCTGCATCTTGTTATGTGACTTCTGAATTTGCAAGAGTATGCTGCTAGGAGACTTTCCCCTCTGTTTACACATAGGTGCTAACCATAATCAAATGATTACAATAAACTCAGAATTTCCTTCTTTGTCACCATCTACATGAAGTGTACAGATAAGCTTTTCCAACACATGCAATCAGTACCTACTTCACTTCAAAAATATGTCTGGAAGAGCATCTGTCAAACTTGATTATATTCCAGCAGTAAGGTCAATAATATTGGAAAAGAAATCTCCTGAGTTCAGTGTACTCAATTACTATCAGCTTTTAGCTGCCACATCGTATATGGGAGTGTCTTTTCAACTGACTGATGCCCATGGTCCCCAGTACTTTAAAGTACTGTTTCCTAGGGTACTGCTCCTCATTTTTAAGGTGCATCCAGTCTATTTTTCGCACTGATTAACTTCCCAAAGCTGAAGCTGAAGGAGTCAGCTAATGATTCAATCAAATATATGAGGGTATGCCATCATTTGTCATTCTCATGCTCTAAGTGGCATAGATAAAACTGTCAGGAAGGATTGCGCAGTTCATGTAACTACAGATTTGTCTGAGGGTTTTGTTTTTTTTTTTTTGCAAACAAACATCCAGTAAGCGAATATCACAACATTAGATAATCTTAACTCAATGATCCTTTATCAAGTGTAACAGTTACATGAGTCAGTTTCTTAGACAGTAGATCAATCCCTTAATCTATCTGATACACTAGGATCTTCTATAATGCCTGTAATCAATTAATCATATTGAATGGCACTTGTTACATATCAGTAGTTCAGTTTTTGGAAAGTTTTACATTAGCTACTCAAAAAAAGATTTTCCTCAGTCTCCATAAATTTGTAATAAAAAATTCCAAATGTTCTTTATGTCATTGCTTTTTGCTACAATGTGAAGGATTTGGTCATCGTTATATGATTATTGGCAATATTCAGTTCTATTTATGCTACAGATGTACATAACAGTTCTGTCTTTTCAGCATCACTTTCAACAATATTAGTGCACTTATTAGACATATGTCACTGCTCTTTTTCCTCCTGTTATTTTCAGAACTGCTCCTTAATTAGCCATACAGTAAAAGGCTCCCAAAGAAAATATGGAGAGTTTTCTCCAATCATCTTTAAAAAACTAAATTTATACACGTCACGTATCAGCTGCTGCCCTTGAACCACTTCTAAAGCAAGATGGGACTCCTCTGTTGCTTAAACCATCTTTTAGCATTCTGCTTTGCATATTCTAGATAGCCATGTGTTCTCACACTTTTTCCCCCTCACTTTGAGAATTGCTCTTGTAAGCTCTGTTAGAAGTGTATTAGTGATGTAACAACATATCCTGCAGAACTGAAGATCTGTTTGGTCCCTCATGTCTTCTAGTCTCAAAAATAGGAGTGGCAATCTTCTCCCATGACCTTATGAACTGTGACGAGAGAATACAGTTTACAGGATGGAGAGTTCAATGACAGAGAGGAAAAACAATGGGCAGAATTTCTGTGCATGTTTTCTCAGCATTTAGCTGCTTCCCAAGAAACTAGAATAGCATGAGGGTATCTTGGGAAATCCTCTGGTAAACATTTTCCTTTCCCTGCCAAAAGAGTTGAACACAGATGAATCGTAGTGGCATATATATTTCATATTCATGTTGGATTTTTTATTGAAGAGAAAATCTTTACCAAAAGAATGTATCCTAAACATTACCAAGTCAATTTGACCTGAGTTCATTCCTAACTTGACCTCAGTGTACATTCAAACCTCAGTGCCTTTGATGACCAAAAGCATTTTGTCTTTGACTTTCCTATTTTGTCCAAGGCAAATGGTTGCAGTAGAGGAGTACAGATGTCTCGGGCAGTTACAGACCTTAATACAGATTGTAATGTAAAAGACACAAGATCTATTAATGCCTTGCAGATGAGGAGGAGTAAGAACAAAGGTCAACACAATTTCTAAGTAATAAACTTCTAACAGCTAATTTGCTAGGTTACATTAACTGATCTGTCAAAAAAAACCCACAAACCCACAAAAGCAGAGTTTTCCCAGAGACTGCTTATATAATACATTTGCTTTGAGAGATACCTACACGCACCCTGCAAGCCTGCTCCCAGCCTATAAAGTTCAGTTTGATGCTTTATTTGTAGCAAAAATAAACCGGATACTCAGATGCAGATGGCTTCTCCTGTATCCAAACGCAGTGGGTAGCCAATGACCACCTCTAACTTATTTGCAGAAGAGAAAGACAGCTGCTTGACGAACAATGAAGCCTAGAAAATGAAAGTGTGTAATTAAAAAGGTACACCTGAGAAGAGAAAGCCGATACAGCCATGCCTCCCTGTCGAAAAACGAAGACCTCCTAACAAAGAGCTGAAGGTTACATGTTGCTAGGATCATTGAAGCTGCTAGAAGATAATTTTCATTCCATGTTATTTCAGTTTCTCCATATTCAGTAGCTTTCAGTGCTCTTACTTAAAAAGTCATGCACATCTTTCCAACACCTAAGCGCAACTGAACTCTATAGTTGCAATAAAACATTACAGATAAATTTGTATGTGTCCATTTTTTACATGCTCTTGTGCCAGACTCACAAGGGGGGGTTATGGAAAATCAACCAATCCAACAGCTATCACTCAATTGGCTCCATATTTCAAAGCTCAGTTATGCAGTATTGGTCTATGGTCATCTACTGGGAGGGCTTCCCTTCCCTTCCCTTCCCTTCCCTTCCCTTCCCTTCCCTTCGGAAAGAAAATAAATACCTGCTTATTCAGCACTTTCTTCCATCTAAATTATGGTCTGTTGGAACATGAAAAGCAAGGTACAAACATCACTAAAATATCAGTGGATTTTTTTTTTATATAAAAAACTTATGCTGTAATATAATGTAAAGATGTCATTTCACAATTAAATTGCTCTATGACCATGTGGCTGCCAGTCTACTGTCTAGTATCATTCAGACTTTGTCTTGATATTGTATTGTAGCAAATAGCATACTTATCCTCTTCAGTACCAAACTCATATATTAGAAATACTGAAGCTCAGCCAGCTAGCACACTGCTGGAAACCTGAAGCACATTTCTTGTGAGAAAGGGCTGCAAAGGTTTAGATCCACACTTCACTTTGTCAATTCAGTGCTGCTATTCAGTTCTAGTCACTCAGAAATTTTACAGCAAAAACAATAGTGTATTTAAATCCAGTCACCCCTAAAAGAAGCCCATCCAATTCCGCTTTTCATAGAAGGCTGGAAGGTTTTTGGTCTAACACAATGTAAAATGCAAAGAAGTTGAATCTTAGGACATTTCTGCTACGCAATGAGCACCATCCACAATAACCTGTATACAATGTTCTGCAAAAACCAGCAGGTGTCTCATACTACAGAAGCAGTTGTACAAACACTTTTAGCTGAGATAAGAGACAATGACAATAAAATTAGAAAGCAATCCACCTCCAGATGCTAATTTTTGCCCCCTGGCCACCCCAGTTCCCTGAGAGAAGTAGAAATACCAGGAGCCTGCACAGTGAATTAGATGTGGAAATGTATTCAGATCAAATTAGCCGAGACAAATACATAATTTCTTTTAAACCTCAGCCAGTACTCTGAGCCAACTTCATTAAGCAGCCACACAAACTAACAGGGGAGGGCTGAGTAAGGCAGTAAGAACAGAACCACTTCATTCTTGGACAATGCCAAATGGAAACGTACAAGGGATTGTGGCTTACCTGATCCTTCCCTGTAAAGCTTTTTCATTGTTTTCTATAGCTGCAGACAAATTTTTCTTAGTGTATTTAAAAATGTGTTAAGTTTTAGTCTTATTTGAAAGTGGTTATTGCACCTATACATAATAATTACTTCAATTTTGCTATGTGCATCATTTTGATGGGCTTTGTTATGTCAGGTACAACTCTATGTAAGGCACTCACTACTTTATGTTTGTACTCACCTATCAGTCACATGGCATTACAATGAAGGCTCACAACTTACTCTACGCTTTGCTTTAAAAAATACAAGGCAAAACAAAAAAAGAAGCTGTGGTACACCATATAATACATCTCTTAGTAGTGGGAACACTGCAAGTTCACTATATCTGGAAATTTTAGTCTGCTACATCTTCATTTAATTAAAATATTTTGTGTACAAACCCACAAACTAAGCCCATCAAAATGGTCAGAATATTTTATGAGCACTAGCTTTACTTCAGAAAATATCAGTAACTTTTTTTTTCAGTTGTTCACACAACTGTCTGGAATCTACGTCAGCAGTTAATACTGAGACTCTAGGACAGAAACATAGGTAAAAATGAAAACAATTCTACAACATAAACAGTCCATAAAGATGAAATACACTACATTACCAGTCTCCGAATGCAGACCTTGAAAGATATGCCAGCTAGTAGATGGTTAAGAGTTTCAGCATATCGGGCCAGACTCCAAAACCCTGAAACTAGATGGTAATTAACAGATATCTAGGTCCTCCACATGAAAGAAGTCTATTGTTTCAACAGTGACACAAATTTTTTCTTTCCTTTTCATAGCAAGTCTCTGCGTGTGTTTAAAGATTCCCTTAGGGTGATTAATAGTTAATGATTTTGGGAACTGGAATTTCTAAATACATCTTTTTTCTTTTTTTTGACATTTAATTGCCAGGAATATGAACGTCCTTAGAACACAGGTAGAACAAAATCATTTAACAGGACCCAGTGGCTTCCACAAGAACTGAATATTCCTTTTCTTTGATTAACTAGCTAGAAAAATTAATATCCAAAGTAACTTAATACTACCTAAAACCTAACATTTCTATAACAGTAACAGAATTACAAAACATAGCACTGAGGGCCTGCAAATACTGTACAGTAAATCTAATTAGTAAGCAACATACCTACAGAGAGTACTGGTATGCATCTTTGTAAATAATAACGTATAACAGACTTCTAGGATAAACTGAATGATGCCCCACGGAACACATTTTGTAAAGAAGCAATTATCTGTACAAAACTATCATCATCTGTTCTCTGATCTGTTATCTTTGTCAAGATATATTAGATAGATGAAAAATAAGGGACTATATATAAACCAGACTTAAATTAATCGATGCAATGAAAGAGAACATTACTTTAAAGATGCATTTTGAAAGAATGAAGTATTGTTACCTACACTTATCTGTAAGGGAGTAAGTTAAATCACAAAGAAGGATAAATGTAGGATGTGACAGAGAAGGAGCAGGCAGAAGTATCTAACCAAGATGAAGGCACTTTAAGAAGAAAAACGTCAATGAAACAAAAAGACAATCCACTCAGAAAAGAACAAAAAGCTACAAGAGAATCATGAAACATTTTTTGAATGTCCATGGCTTTCACTGCTTCACTATTTTCTGAAGTGTGACTGGTGTCTCTGTGCTTCACCCAAGCTTACATGGCCAAATGAAGATATACCCAGATCCCATTGTACTCAAGATGTTAAAACCTTCCCTGGAGAAGAGAACTGAAGAAACGGTTGCTTTGAGGTCAGCTTCCCACTCAAAGGAAACATTTATGGTCTGCCTACCTAAGCAACTGTTCATCTTGATTCTCTACGTATTACTAAAACCATATAATACAAAAGCGTAATTCTGCAAGTCAATAAACCATACCATTAACTTAACAGTTAATCCTTTCACTGTCATCTTAACAAAAGTGTTAACAAATATGTAAGCACGTGGAACAAGCTGTCCTCACCTTTAGATGCAGTTAGTCCAGATACAGACTGCAGAAGCTGGTGGGCAAGTCTCAAGATTATACTGCTGCTAGAGGAGTGCTGTGGGCACGTCACTGGGACGTCTCTTCAGCGTTGCGTGTGAGTTTGGGAAAAACTGTGCTCACCTGCTCGGCAGTGGAATTTACTGCCTTGTTGTAGAAAGCATATCTTGCAGCTCTAGAGAAAAGAGGGAACAAGGAAATTCAGTTATTTTACACAACTGACATGTTATAGTCTTTAAGAAAGACAAATTTCCCTTTTTGTGTCAAATAATATGCATATTATGTCCCTATTTCTCTCTTGTTCAACAAGTATGCTGCCGTGCTTCTGATTTCTATCATTTCTAGTTCCTAATTAAAAGCTTCTGAGTGATCTAATACTTTATAGTGAGTAACATAGATAACACCACCATTATATCTTCACATGTAACTGACAGGTATCAGGCAAAAGACCTTGTCATGACAGACCGAATAACCTCCAGAGGCTTGCCTAGAGCAAAGGGAATGCCTTTCTTGGTGTGGTGTTATGACTCCATTGAGTTATATTATTTTACTTGGTTCCAAGTAAAATTATGGTCAGATTTCCAATAGTTTTATTTCAATGAATTATAGGTGAAAAAAAAACCAAACAAACCTTGAGCTCATTTGATGCTGATGACTGTGAAGCAAATGAAAACTACATCATCATTAGCTTCCTAAGCACACCAGGGAAGCAGACATATGCAGTCATGATACCCAAGCAGAAATATTAATATTTAACAATATCCATTGCTTATGAGATGGCTATACTGTCTCCACATTGCTGATTAATGCTTAACACAGTTTCAAAACGTGCATGCAAACATCAGAGGCCATTTGGGAGACTTTTATTTAAGGAAGTAAAAGTTTATAAGGAAATCACCTTTTAAAATAACTTGTCATTAACACAATCATCATAACATTTGGCTCCATATTCTTTGCATTTGGTATATTCCTCATACAGTTTGTAACATCACAAGCACTTTGTAACATTCAGCAGTAACTTGCATATGCATGTATATAAATAATTCAGTAAAATAAAATTACTTAGTCTGCAAACATCAGTTCTAAGGCAGAATATTCCAGAAAGAAGGAAACTTTGTACTTAAACCGCTACAGGAAAGGAATCTCTCTTTTTAAAATGTAAACTACTATTTTTATTTGGAGATTTGTCCGTGCATTGTTAATGGCTAAGCCACCCAGTTCCAAGCAACATTATTCTTAGCAGTCTCTTTTCTCCCTGTAGGTTACACAGTGTTCATAGGCTAATCAAGGAATTTCAAACATAGATACAGACATACGTAAGCCTATGTAAACACGTAAAAGGTGTTACAGAAGTACAAAGCAGAAGCTACACAGCAAAATCTTCTGGAGACCCCTGAGTCTGACTGGAGCACCAAGTCACACAAACACAGCATTCCGCGCTGACAAACGTCCACTCTCCACCCTGATTACAGAAATACTTTTAATAACATCTACAAGATTGGACACTCTTTGACTTTCTACAGTTTGAAGTGGTGACAAAAAAAAAAAAATTAACAAAAAGTGCTGAAACCACAGCGTGATCCCTTCCATGTGCACAGCACATAAACAAGCAAATCCCTCAGACATTTTTTTCAAGTAGGTTAAATTTAACCTGAGAAATCATCGTGTATTGCCACAGCGCCAAAGCTTGTAAAGTATCTGTGCTTAAAACTTTAAGGGCAACATAAACACCTGTACGGGTGTGCTCTGAATCAAAATAGCAGCAGTTGTTTCACGGGATACAGCAGCAACAGCAAACAGCAGTAACCAACAGTGCTGTTAAGTAACTCAGACGTTTACTGAGTCTTTTAATTTATTATCTTAGCCGGAAGCGAAGGGCTAAATATCCCCTCAAAGCTTGTTTTTATTTTTCCCACTTCCCTGTACTCAGCCAGAGCAACTTTCCCACAGGTGTCCAACTATGGGAAAGCCCTCTCACAACCCACACCGTAAGCTAAAAGACGCACCACAGCCCCGAGTACCTCAGACCAACCCAGACCACAGCTCTGAAAACACCCGCCTACCCTCCACCCACTTGCCAAGATAGCAATGCCTCAAACACACCCGGCCGACCGCGCCCCCACCCCCACCCCCACCCAGAGAGGCCCCGCCCCCAAGCTCGCCCGCCCACCCAAGATGGCGGACGCACCGCCTTCCTCTAGGTTTTGTCCCCCTCCCCTGCTCCCTCCCGGCGGCGACCCGGCCCACTCCTCCCTCTCCCGCGCGTTCCCATTGGCCAGCACCGCGCACACCGCGACCCCAGCCGCAACCAATAGCAACAAAGACACCTGCCGTGAGCGGCCCGCCTCCTCCGCGCAGCCATTCGCTCGGGCGGCCCAGCCCCGCCTTGCGCATGCGTAGGGAGGAGAAGGTGGAACTCGAGGTAAAGGAGTGAGCTCGGCGCATGCGTGTAGCCGTCGGTGGTTGGCGCCCCCCGGCGGGCTGTGGCGGGGCAGCGCCTGACTGAGCCAGCCCTGTCTGCATAGCCCCCTGCTTTAGTCCTCTGTGTTCCTCAGCCCCCAGCGAAGCAGCGGCCGGGAGGAAGGAGGGCGAGCGGGCTCGCCCCCACGCGTGACCTTCGTCCCATGTCGGCTCCGGCTGGGTGCGGGCGCTGGCGGGGCGCTCACGGCCTGGCCTGGATGCCCCTGCCCAGCCGAACTCGGACGGCAGCGCCTGCACGCAGCTCCCCCGCCTGAGCAGGGAGGGCCCCGCGACATGGAGGGGAACCGAAGTAAGCCGTAGGAGTATGAGTGCGTGCTTTGAGCAGTCGCTAGGCAGATCCTGTGAGAAACTTTACCGCAAGACTCGTGGGATCTCGTGAGAAGCTTCGCTTTTTCTCCTTTCTCGGTCAACCGAATGAAATTTCTGTGCCCGAGTCACGGAGCACGTGGGAATGTTGAACAGATACAGCGTGCCACGGATAAGTAATTGGTTTACAACTGGGCGTATTTTGTGCTATGTCGTTAGTGGTCGTGGTCAGAAATCTGATATCCTCCGTGCAGTTGAGAAATGCTTTCCTTTGGTGCTTTATTGAGCATCTGTTCTGAAGTAGATCCACTAAATTTCTGACCAAAAAACAAACCAACCTTTAATCTTTTTCCTGTATTTAGTTTAATCGCAGTACAGCTTCACTGACAGCATTAATTAAAAAAGGGGGAAATGGGAGCTAACAGGAGGCAGATATTGTGTAGGCTCATCTGAACACAATGGAAAGTGTGGGTCATCTCACAGCAGTGTCACATTTTAACGATGGTAAGCTACGTATGCTTAAAAAAAAAAAGCCTTCCCAACTTCTTTCACTTGAATGTTCTTCTGCTCTATCTTGTGTTTCTTTGTAGCTTTGAAAACAGGAGGACTGTTTCACCACAGTGCTTTCTCATGCAGTGTTCTCACTGATGCCTTCTGTCAGTAACTACTGATGTATCTTTTGGTGACAAGCATTTTTATTTCTCGTCTAAACTCTTACTTGTCCATTCTGCATCCCTCGTAGTGCTGCGTGACCGTCCTGAAGAGGAGAACCGTACCACTTCCAGGAAAGTGATAGCTGAAGGTAGTGTAATTCAGACTTATGGAGGAAACAAGGAATGTGGTGTTTGTCTGACACTGCTTAGAGTGTGGAAATGGTAACTGGATGGCAGTAGTTCCAGCTTATATGATGTATAAGTAGAATGTGTGTCAGCACTGTGAGTTTTTCATAGGAAATACCCAAGTGTTTTTCTGGGGAACTCTGGCTTAGCCTGCTTTTTTCTTGCTGTTACTTCATTCTCTTGCGCAATGCTGAAAGAAGATGTGGTCACAAAGATAGAAGGAAAAGAAAAAGCCCCCAGAAGCAATAACCTCAGCCAGCTTTAGAAGTACTGCCACAAGATGCCAGTGCATGCTGAGTCATCAGCTGGTTGAGACTGTTTGGAAGGCTGAGAAAATGAATGCATCCTGTGTCTGTTCATTCATGTCCTCCTGGCTGGGATCAGCAAGAGCAGCATTAACACTGAAGAGGAGATGAATGATGTGGACATCTGTTTCTTTGAAATTAAAATTGTACTGTGAATTTCACAGTTTTAGCTGCTGGAGTTTCATAGCGCTCTAGCATGAGAAGCAGGAAAGCCTTTTAAGTTGAGAGACTTGAGCAGGATAGGCAGTAGTGATGTGGTCTGTTTGCTTTTGGCCTTTACAAGATTAGAAGTGACCCAGAAATGAAAGACTGTTCTGCCACCCATCCTCTGAAGTGGTACTTCCACCACTGTTATCCGTATACTGTAAATACATTGAAGTGTCTAAAAACAGGTAACAAATAATGGCAACAGTTTTAATCTGCCGCAGTGGAACTTTTTAATGGTATTTCTGAATATGTATTTTTTGAACAGGGATATTACATATTCTTGTTTCTCCTTATTTAAAATTTGTGATACTGTTAGGCACAGCAAGAGAGTAGGAATGGCCCAGAGCTCAAGTTGTCTTCATAGACAGTGTGCTGTTCCAAGAGGCTTTTATGTATATGCCTACTGTTCTTGTGAATACAAAGCTTGTTTAATGTTGTTGAGAGTTAGTGCCAGATCAGTAATATTACAAGAAGTACTTTCAATATTGCTCATTTGTGTTGTGTTTAATACTAAGTTTTTAACTGCTGATGACATAAGCAACTGGTGGTGTGGTGACAAAGGATTGTTACTTTCATGACCCTTTTGATAGTAACTGTAGGCTCTGTGCTGACATAGCATTACTTGGCTTCTGTTGTACTGAGCAATAAAGTCATTCTCTGCTAAGGAGAAAAAAAAACTTTTTGCAAGCTTTACAATAGTGCTGCATCTCGTGACTGCTGGGGAGGTGTCATGGTGGCACGTTCGCCAGCCAAAACTCGCTGTCCGAAAATAGTCTGTAAACCTTCTGTGGTGACAGTGGACTCTAGCTCTTGAAATGAAGTGGGGAGAAAGGATTTACTTATTTTTTTGTGCTTAATTATTGAAGATGGGAACTGTTAACCAAAACAGAGAACATGTTGTCTTTTCTAGCATGGTCTGGTGACACAATGAGCTATATTTTCTTTTCACAGTCCTTGCCAAAGATGTACTGCTAGTATTTTAACCGTTTTCATGAACAAGCTTAGTATCTCAAATACATATTCCTGGAATTGAAGAGATGTGATGAACCATGTTCTGATCAGTGGTTTAAAAAAATGATTTAAAAAATCTTTAAACAAAATGCTCTTTTAAATATTTATAATGGGGAAAGGAGGTATGATGTAAGGGGCATATTAGCTGTTGCAATTAATTCACTTAGTGAGCAAAATTTATCAAACTGGCCTTTTCTGAAAATATGTTCAACATTTTATCCCTAGAAAGCTTACCAAAAATACTGATGGGGCACGTTGATCAGCTAGGGAAGGTTTTGTCTATAAACAATTTACAAATGTCTCTTCTGTAGTAATACGTTCAGTTCATTCCTTTGAAAACATTCTCCTTTGTCATTTCTGAGTTTTAGTGATGATTAATTTATAGTGGAATTTAAATAATATTTAGAGAGAGGCTTCCAGAAAACCCTTTGTTGATGTACTTGAAAAATTATTTGAAGAATCATAAACTGGTTTGGGTTGGAAGGGACCTTTAAGATCATCTAGTTCCAACCCTCCTGCTACAGGCAGGGACACCTCCCACTAGACCAGGTTGCTCACAGCCCCATCCAGCCTGGCCTTGAATGCTTCCAGGGAGGGGGCATCCACAGCCTCTCTGGGCAACCTGTTCCAGTGTCTCACCACCCTCACAGTAAAGAATTTCTTCCTAATACCTAGTCTAAATCTACCCTCTTCCAATTTAAAGCCATTTCCCTGTGTCCTGTCACAACATGCCCTTATAAAAAGTCCCTACCCAGCTTTCCTGTAGGCCCACTTCAGGTACTGGGAGGCCTGGACCCGCTCCGACAGCTCGATGTCAAAGAAGCTTCATGGACCATCAAAAGTCACCCCAGTTCATCATTAGACTGTTTCACTTTCGTGTTTAGGGTTAGAAAATAGACTTATGAAAGTTTAAGCCTACAGTAAGAAAAAACAGGTGTCTTGCCTGATCTTTCAGAAGTATTTGACCCCTGCTTCCCACTATTGTACTTGGCAGCCTTTGAAAAGTCCACTAAGAGCTACCCATGTTTTTAGACTTCTTGGAAGGTACTCAGACTTGGAAATGAAAATTTGTATTTCAGGTGATCTGAAGGCGTTTTGGACACGACTGGAAAGTAGAAGAGTAGACATCATATTTGAGCAGGTGCAAGAAGTACTGCTGCTGCTAAAGGAAAAGATCAAGAATGGAACTGCCACAAACCAAGGTTTGAAATCCTTGTAATACTTCAGCAGGACTGCGATTGAGCTGTCTTATTTCATATTGAAGAAACCATTTAACTTGAAACATTAGCAGAAAAATTTAAGGCAATGTGTTATAAGAATGTTCTTGATTTTCATGGAAATTAGTTTTTTTATCTACATCAAAATCAGAAGTCTGATAAAGCGAGAGCAGTAAACAGGTTTGGGGTTTTTTTTATATTTTTTTTTAATTTATAAAAATTACTATTTTTTATTATTATTAAATCATCCATGTAAATCTAATCTATACATCTCACTGTACTGTGCAAGAAAATGTATAATGGTTTAAGAGGCTGATACAACTACACACTTCTGGACTTGTGTTTAAAAGCATTCCAGCAGCTTTCTAAAAGCCAGAGGTTGTTCAGTGCTGGTTCAGTTGCTGATGTGAGCTGTGACCGTGTTGCTACTCCTAGGTGTGTCTGTTAAGGACTGTAGAAAAAGGTTAATTACACTATCAGCGTCGCAGTGCTCTGTATTAGCACAGTGAGGAAACAAATGTGTCCAGAGAATAGCTTTCTTCTAGCAGTCACTGCTATCATTGTCCCTATAATTATAACTTATATTGCACTTCATGTCTGTTTTTGCTTTGTTTTTACATAGAGTACTTGCAGGCTTGGGCACTGGTGAACGAAGCTGATCTGGGTGATCTTTTAACTTTGACAAATGGTATGTGCATCTTGACTGCATTTGTTTGCTATTTGGCTTTCTTTTATCTTACTAGAGGTTTGTTTCCTTACGTTGAAATCAATAAAATAGATCTCAGGAGCCTGTTAGCATTGCAAGGAAAAAAATAGTAATTTCCTCAGTTACTGAACTGCGAATGTTCATCTGGGTTTGTACTTCTGTGGTTTGTGTGTATGTGTATGCGGCTTGGACCAAGTGAAGATGAACTCTGTGTAGTTTGAAAGCCCCATGGGAGATTTTAATACTCAAGTTACATGATGACTGGTGAAAAAGCATAAGTCTTTGCAACGTGTTTCTGTCTCACATTTGTCCACACGCACTTCGGGGAGAGGGAGTGGCAGGGGAGGGAGGATGGGGAGAAGTAGGAGAGAGAGAAGTGTGTGTCTGAGCTTCTCACCTCCACACCTTTATGCAAACACATCACTTCTGTATAAGTGCAAAAAAAATTATTTGTAGTAGGGTGCTTGTTAGCATGCTTTGTTAACTGTAGTTCATAGCAATGCATTGCTTTTAGTGTGTTTTAGCAATTATCGCTTTCGTAACTAAATTCAATTATAAATTATTGAAATGTGGACCATTTAAGTTTTTGCTTGTATTCCAATTTTTTCAGTAAATGATGTTCTTGATGGAGAGAATATACAGGAAACCAAGCCTAAATTGCAGGATCTTGTTACAGATGACAACACTGGAAACTCTGTAGAGGGTTCACGCAGGTCAGTGTATTTATTTAATACTTCCAATTTGGCAAAGCTCATTATTGTACATATCTTTACTGAATTTGAGAAAGTTTTTAATCTCTCTGTATTATTTATATATTCATTGATTTAAAATCAACTTTGAATCCTGACAATTTTTCAAGTAAATACATACTTTTTAAATTGACTCATATGGAAAACCTGAAGTTTTGAGTAGACTTATCTAATATATCACATGAAAGCCTTGTGGGATAGAACATCTGTTTTGTTCTGAATGAAGATCCATGATTATTAGTAGGATTACCAGTGCTGGAGCTTGAAAGTTTTGAATTCAGTTCTCAAGCTTTCACAGACTATGAGGATTGTTATTAGGCACATAACTTAGTTTTCGTAATTAGCCTTGGGAACTGATTTGGAAGGTAGAGGCAAAAGTATGGTTCTTTTTTTGCTGCTGGCACTTATTTGGAATGGCACTGTTTGTGTCTTCGTATGGTGTCAAGAGCTGTTAGGTAATGCAAACAGTCATTCAGTAAAACCCTTGGCCGCCTTCAAGCTTTCCTACACTAATAATGCTGAACCAGTAGAAGACTGATTGGTTTACTGATCACCTGAGATGCTGTTCTTTTCTCTCTCTCTCTCTCTCTCTCTCTCTCTGTTGTTTCTTTTCTTCCCTCATTCCTATTAGCAAAAAGAAGACTGAAAAATCGGATTCAGAGAGTGAGGAAGCATCAAGTGAAATTCGTCATGTACCTTTAAATCCCCGGTATCGGAAGCACAAGTGCTCTAGTGCATGTCTCTCCAACAGAGCAGTAAGCTCCTACAAGGGTGAAAATCCTCTTAAGATACCAATACTGTTTCACTTTCAAAGACGCCACGCGAAAGCAGACTGCCTTTCAAAATCTCTGGATGTGAGTTATAAAGCTCCTTGTGGCAGAAGTCTGAGAAGTTTTCAAGATGTTCAAAGTTATTTGTTTGAGACAAAATGTGATTTCTTATTTATTGATCACTTCTCTTTCAACACATACGTCCTGTTGGGCAGGAACACTGTAAATCCTGAACCCCTTGTGTTTGATTTTGATATTAGCAATGGAGCTGAATCTGTGCCTATTTCCTTCTGTAATGATATTGACCGTGCGAGATTACCTTATTTTAAATACCGGAGGACGTCATGGCCTCGTGGATATTATCTCAACAACTTATCCAGCATGTTTCTTGATTCATGTGACTGCACAGATGGCTGCATTGATAGGTAAGTAGAAGAATCTAATCCCAGACAGATCGTGCGTAGTGTGTCAGTGTTAGGGTGGTGTTGGAAGTGTGAAGGTACACGGTGTCAAGCAGTGCCAAATGACGAAGGGACAACTCTACGGGGATGTCTGCAGTAGTTGTCTTGTGCCACAGCCTGTGCTGACTGAAACCACTGTATCTGTCTTCTCCAGAGCTTGGGTGCTCCTACCTCTCTTACAAGGAAGGAAGCAATCAAGAGGTGGATTATGATATTCCATTACCTTTATTCCCAAATACGCCATGCTTCTCCTTCAAGTGGAGCAGGAAAGCAGATCTCTTGGCTTTTGGAAAGGAGTGGGGAAAGGAGAGAGTTATGATAGCAGAAGGTGGCTCATTTTTTCTGACAGGCAGGAGAGGTTTCTGTGTGACAACTTCTGCTGCAGCTCCCTCGATGGGATAGTATCCTTCAGGGCTGGGATTTGACAGCCTGGAAAGGTCAGATCACTTGGGTCATAGATTAATTAGGGCAGAGGAAGAAACCTCCTTTTACAATCTCTACATCCCATCCTTCCCTTTCTCAACAAATGCTGTGATACACGGTGGAAACAGAACACATTTATGTTCTGGACAGTTCAGATGGTGTTTCTCTTGATGTCTTCTAAAGCCTGCTAACTCTGGACTACAAATAATTATGTGAGAAACTGCCACAGTTAATGTATGTTGAGTTCAGTGATAGTTCTGTTTGCT
This sequence comes from Numida meleagris, assembly GCF_002078875.1. Lineage (NCBI taxonomy): Eukaryota > Metazoa > Chordata > Aves > Galliformes > Numididae > Numida > Numida meleagris. Next base: position 167,068,382 of record NC_034409.1, read on the forward strand.
CTCCCGAGGGTGTTTGTCTTTTACCTGGTCTTTGCCTGCAGACGTTAACCTTGGATTGAATCTATTTTGTATAATTGGTAGCTAGAGGAGATGCTCGCGCTGCTGTGCAGTGTAACTGCCTATGGCCCTTCATATAGCTTGAAATAGAATAAGAGTCAGTCATTCAGATAATTTAGTTTCAGCTGGGCAGTGGGGAACAGCTAGTGCGTAGCATGCTCCTTCTATGTGCTGAACCTCCCCAAGAGCTGACATGCTTTCAATGTGTAGGTCTAGGGGTTGAGATTTGACTAATTGCTGTGAGTCTTTGGAGCTGTCATGACTTAAGATGGTGAGGAACAGCATTATTGCTGGAGTTCTTCAATTGGTAGTTTGCAATTATTCCGTTCCTAGGGGCTGGAGTGGGAGAAAGGCAATGAAGTAGTGGCTAACAGACTGGGATGCTGTGCAAGAACAGGTGGTCTTCTTTCCTTCCTTCAGTCCATTTGACAGTGTCCTGTTGGTAATGATTTCTGTCGCACATCAACTTTTAGTGTGTGCCTTTGCAGAGGCTGGCAGAAGAATGGAGAAAAGGGGGAGACATGATTTTTGTAGGCATGCATAACCAGGCAAGAGACAGAGGAGGGTGGGGTACCTGAAGTGACCTTTTGGAGCAAAGACGGAAAAAAATGTAAAATAATGCATTTGTGTTTGTATATAGTCAAGTACATTTTAAATAATCTACACTTAAGTTTGATTTACTCTGCTCCCAGTACATTCTGATTTCTATACGATGCTTTTCTTTCATTTTGTAGGTCAAAGTGTGCATGTCTACAGCTAACTGCAAGAGGCTGCAGTAAAGTTTCCGTGTCTCCTAATACTAAAACTGCTCGTGGATACAGCTACAAAAGGCTGGAAGGGCCTGTTCCTAGTGGGTAATAAAGACAGAACTATTTTGTGTACTCTTATTTTACACCTGTATTGTTTATGAATTACTGAAACCTTAAATTTTTGTCTCAGTTTTACTAATTGATAAGGATGATTTTGGCGGAAATAATATGTCTTGAATAATGGAGATGAAAAAAACACTTTTTGTGCTGCAGATACTACAGTTTCCTCAGCTTAGTTCATGGCCCAAGAAGGTAACACGGTATTACCTGGCTTAGAAGCTCAGGACTTACCTGGCCCTTGTACTTGTTCATTCATGCAATCCATGGAAAGGAAACCTGCCACAAGGAAAGGAGATCTATTGCAAGTTCTATTGCAAGATCATCACAGCCAGTATCAGTCTAAGAAGTGGGAGGAGATAACTGCCCCTTGGTTTTGCGCAGTAACTTGTCCAGACGCTTGCTCTGTAGTATCAGACTCCTAAAGAAGTAATAAGCCAGTTGCTGTTGCCACATTTGGGATGGAGCCATGCAGGGAACTTAATGAATGAGGTAGTACCATACTTCCAATTTCTTCCATGATAGCAGTCCCCACTGTAGTGCATTGCGGTCCCTTTGGCAGGCGTGGTGGCTGGGGAGGGTGCGCGCAGATGATGGAAGAAACAAATTATTGCTCCCAGTAAGGAAGACAATAAGCCATCTTGCAAGAGTTAGTAATAGCAACTTTGCTTTCTTGTGTTTTATTTTGTTTCATCTTGACAGAATTTATGAGTGTAGTGTGTCATGCAGATGTGACAAGATGATGTGTCAAAACAGAGTTGTACAGCATGGCATTCAAGTTCGGTTGCAAGTGTTCAACACAGAGAAGAAGGGTTGGGGCGTCCGCTGCCTAGATGATATCGACAAGGGGACGTTTGTTTGTACTTACTCAGGTAACAAAAGATGACATGTGGAAGTTTTATAGCATAATTTTACCTCCCCTGTGTCCTACGCCATGGAATTTCTTTGAGAACCAGGCAGAGAAACTTGAGGTTGGAAAAGAAGTGAACCTATATGATCTTAATTTGCAGATGATCAAACAGACAGAAGAACTTTGAAGAATTCTGCAATGTAGTGGTGCCATCTGGTGCAAAGCCTGTCACACACGTACTTTTTCCTTCCTAAGTCTCTGCATCCCCAACAAGGGGTAGTTTTCCTTTAGTATAAGTGCAGTCGCCTTTAACTTTCCCAAATAATTCTCTTGCCTTTCATATAAGCTTGAGCTGGGATAGCGAGTAAGACCCATCTTAGTAAAGAAACAATCTTTTTCATTTTTCTTCCAGGCAGATTAAAGAGCAGAGCTGAAGTTCAAGAGTTGGGAGATGCTGAGCAAAACTTGAAGGAGGAGAGTGCTGTGAATGATGAAGGGCATAGCTTTTCTTCCAAAAAAAGAAAGCTTGATGCTGGTTGTTCAGACTCTGAGATTGAGCTAGTGCAGACTGGCAAAGATGACATTCTTGAGAAGCAGAAGTCTTCTTCTGAAGCAGTGGATAATGGATCAACTCTGTAAGTTTACCAAACTGAAAATGTAATGTTCTGATATTCTACAAAGTTCTCTATAAAACATACAGTAGAATTGAATGTTGTTAGCCAAGAGGTGTTTCTTTCACTTTTTCAACTTTTTGTTTCTTGATTGATTGTTAAGTGGAACAGAGTTATTCCTATATACTAATTTTCCTCACGACGTTTATTGCTTGGCACTTTCTAGAAATCCCATTCGTCTCCTGAGTGCACTTGACGTCTTCAGGGCATGAATCATTATGCTAATTTGAAAAGAGAGAAGCAATTAAAAAGTACTTAATGACTCTGGAGGATTTGATAATAAATTAGCCACTAACTGTCCTGTTCTTTGCTTCTCATCTCCAAACCTTTTCTCCTTTGTCCCTTAACCTTCCCTGCTAGGACTTTTAACCTTGCCTGTTAGGAGTCTGACAACACCTCACTTTTGCAGATGTTGTTACACTACACAGAAATTGTAATCTTGTTTTCATTGTATGGTCTCATAGCCTAGCAGGATTCCTAAAATTACTGCAAAATGGTGCATGTAGCTTTGTCAGTAGCATACTGTAGTCTTTTCCAGAGGACACAAGGAGCTTGTTTTCTTAAACTTTCTGCCTTGCTTTGCCACACAGCTTTGTAAACGCATTCTTTGTAATACCCATAAGTAATTTCAAATACTTGTTTTGTGGGAAAAGACTATTGCAGATCTCTGAGAAGCACTATGACATCACAAACAAAAGCTTTAAAAAATACCTGCCAGTGTATTCTCACATTTTGGAAACTTGGAAACCTAACAAGTTAATTATTTTGTAAGTTACATAATTATCAGCCGTTTACTAGATGTTATTTCTAATAAGCTCTTCTGTTATAAATTGTAGGGAGGAATATTTTTATGTTTATGATTACTGCACAGCTACGTTAAATCTCATTAAGTTTCTTTTCTGAGAATAAAAAATGTTTCACATGTTGGATGTATGAAAATTGAACAGAGAAAAAGAATTTGTTATTCCAACTCCTAAAAAAATAATAAATCCTTAAGGAATAGCACTCTTTTTGCCATTATAAGTAGCCTGAAGAAATATCATATTTTTTTCATGGAAAGAATGGCATATAAATGTTTTAGGTTGGAATTTTACTGATAAAGAGCTATGACGTTGTACAGATACCTCAAATGAGGTTGAAGCTGGTATTTTCTACTGCACTCTAAACACAAACATGATTTCTGATGTTTTAGGTATATATACCAAGTACTGCTTCCCATCCTTCTTCCCACTTTCACATTGTTTGTTTTGCTTTCCTGTTTGAAGCTATAGTGTCAAAACTATTGAAAGTAATAGCAGGAAAATGGCAGAACTCTCTGTGTAGGTGCTCTGCATTGAGGTGATATAATAAACAATGGAGAATTTGGTTCTCGGGAGCAATGAAAAAAGGTGTAAAAGCAACTGCTGGTCTCTCAGAAAAATGATAAAGTGTTTTTTACAAATGCTGTTGAGGACTTAACCTAACTCTTCCATTCTTAAAGGCAATTTGGGGTGAAAGTAGGACTGCAGGCTTTGGTATGATCTGTTCTTTATGAGGTAGAGACTGTTAGAGTGTGTGTGTTGTGAGAGTTATTAATGTGTCCATCTTTTGCAATTTCCCTTTGAACTTCCTGCACAGAATTCATCCAAAGAATTTGAATACTGCAGCCGTGAGAAGGCTTGGAACTAGAATAGCTGTTGTGGATAATCACCAGCTAAAAATGGTAATTTTAATAAGTGGCTTTAAAAGGTTAATATTCACTATGCTGAATATATATGTTCATTTTGACCTTTTAATCTCAAATACATTTAAAAAAAATCCTAACAGCCTTTCTTCATGAGATTATGAGGGGAAATGGTTTTAGACTGGAAGAAGGTAGATTTGGACTAGATATTAGGAAGAAGTTCTTGACTGTGAGGGTGGTAAGACACTGGAACAGGTTGCCCAGAGAGGTTGTGGATGCCCCCTCCCTGGAGGCATTGAGGGCCAGGCTGGATGGGGCTTTGAGCAACCTGGTCTAGTGGGAGGTGTCCCTGCCTATAGCAGGGAGGTTGGAACTAGGTGATCTTAAAGGTCCCTTCCAACCCAAACCACTGTATGATTCTGTATCATACCGTGAGCTGAGGTGGAAGCTGTGTCCTGTTCCTTCTCCATTATCAGCCGTTCAACTTGCTGAGAACAACACTAGTTACTCTCACAGCCTTCCTTTTTTCAACCTCACCCTTTACTTACACTCCGGTTATGAGTCTCAATATAAGGATTCTTCCCCCTCCACCTCCTTTGTTAACTAATTGCAACATTAGGGAGTCAGAGCGATAATATTTTTGTGATGTCTCCCCAAAGAATGACATAGCAGGGAGAGAAGAAAATCTTGGGAGTAGTAACTTCATGCAGTGGCACAGTGAAGACAGTCTTACCTGCCCCAAGTGTAAACTGTTGCCTGTAAATATGTGCAAAGGAAGAAGACTGGTGTAAACTTACTCTACAGGTTTCATTGCACATTATATTTTCATGCTAAAATTAGGCAATTTGGTCTACTCCAGTGCTTCCATAACTGGTTTCTTTTCTGTTCATTTTGTTAAAACCACATAAAAAGCATATTTGGGCTTTGGTTCAACTAACACAAAAACATTTAGACTAGTGAAATTGTTGAGTCTTAAGCACTTAACGTAAATATTATATTGAGTGGTGAGCTTCCTCCAGATTGTTCCAAAGGATAATTTGAAATTAAGATACGCTGCATTGCAGTAAATGCTTGGACCTTTGGAACTCAATGTCATGATAGATTTGAAACTTAATGGGTTTTAAGACTCCAGGGTTTTACTATCCTTTGTTGACTCAGAGTTGTGTACAGCAAAAATACATCACAGCCTTTTCACTATTTTTTATTCTATTTAAAGGAGGTCAATACACTGGTGCACAGTGCCAGCTCAGATGAAGATAATTGTTCTCAGCCTCATCAGTCAAGCAAGACAGAACTGACCAGTGGAACAAAGAAAGAAAGTAAGTTTGCAGAGTTATAAATACTGCACTCTTAGCATACTTATGCCCCATCATCATGTGGTAGAATTAAAATCTATACGGTGGTCTTCTGTTTGTTCAGATCTGTTCTCAGAATAGAATAATTATGTCCATGCAGTGCTTAGGCTGTTTTAACAGCTCAGCAGTACAGACATTATTGCTACCTTACATATTACAGTACAGTAATTAATACAGGGAGCTATTTTGCCTTCAAAGTTGACCTTGGGACATGTTAAACAGTCCATAAAACTGTTTCTCAAATACGGGGCAGCTGTGGGAATACTATTTCAAAATATACACAAAATAATATTGTGTCATAGCCACTGTGTGTAGCAGTCAGCAAAAAAGAAGGATACATGGGGAATTGCAGAGCTGGAAGCATTCAACCTTGGGAAACAATGTGAAACTGATATTATTATTTACACATGCATCTTGCTTCTGTCTTCATTCCAGTTTGTGATTCTCTCAGAAATTAAACTAAGGTGGAGAATGATGAAGAAATGCTTTGTGGAAGAAATCATGTTGGAGTGGGATTTGAGATGAAGGGAGGGAGTGGGTCACTCACGGAGACTTAAGCAAATGCTTTAGGCACTGTGGCAGGAGGTGTAGTGATTTGCAGGTGAAGTGAAGAAAGATGTTCAAAAGGATAGTTATGACTTTGTAAATGGTAAGGAGACCATATGCATTTTGGAGAACAAAGAAAGATGGATGGATGAGAGTTTGGGGCCAAACAAGGGCAAGGCTTTGGCTTCTGCTTTAAAATGACGTTGAAAAATAACTTAGACATCAATTGACAGGATCCATCCAGAAGCAGAAGGAAGATCTGGTGGAAGCTGGACAGACAAATCCTGCTGAAATGGACAGTGCAGAATGCAAAAGGAAGAATCTGTCTCTGAGGGGTGTTGCTTGTGGCAGGTCAGGTGTGCTGAATGATAAATACGTTGTGAAGCCATCCACAAAGGCTCCACAAAAAGTGAACTGCAAAGAGGAAGATCGCAGACAGTCAAAACAAGGCATACTTTGTATGGAAGCAGACAGTGACAGGACACTTCTGAAGAATGCTAATGATGAAAATATCTATATACTAGATGCCACAAAGGAAGGAAATGTGGGTCGTTTTCTTAATGTAAGTAAAAGCTTGCATGTGTTCTTTTACTCGCCTTAGCTTAAATAAATAATGTATTTGCATGAGTCTGTCCTGTCATAACCCAGATGTATGGTTGGGTGCAGGTGAAGGCAGGTTGTGTGGTGCTCCCTGTGCTCTGAAGTGACAGAACACTAGATTGGCTCATGCCAGCTGTGAGGGCTTCCATGAGATGTGTGGTCTATACTAGCTGTTGGTTCCAGAGTGAAATATTCCCAAGTAATGAGTGGCATTTGTTTCCTAACTTTTAGAATATCATTTTGGGGCTGTGGTGTATCCAGAGAGCAAATGATGCATTGTATTGAACCACGACCCTTTTCCCAGCTTCACTTTTTATTCCCTAACCATTATTAATTCTGGCTTATGCTGATTTAAGGTAAGTGCTGTGATATTGTAGGAAATTCTCAAATGTGTCTGAACTGTAGAAAAAACTGATCTGTCAAACTGTGTAGATACCTGGTTAGTAAGTCTCTCAACTTTGACTTAACAAGAGATAGCAACGATTTCCAAAGATCCTCCAACTAGGATGAATGCTTCATACACACATCTGCATGCACGCATCAAGTAAGATTTTTCTCTCCATTGGCATGAATACATATCCTAATGTAAAATCCTTGCATATATTTGTTTCCTCCTTGCAGAGGTAGTATGGTAGTAGTAGTAGTGCATCTTGCTGAAACCTTCCTTCTTCATCCATGCCCGTGCGTGTGTCTCAATTGCTTGCTTCACTGACTGCCATTGAGATGCATGTCATGTACTGATTATTTGTGCTACATCATAAATCAAAAACGATTTCTCACCATAAATTACTGGAGAACAGCTTGATAAAAAGGCTTTGATTTTCCTAAGAAAAGGTACTTTCATAATATGATGGAGATAATACTTTAGAGACATGGTTAAACAAAAATTAGAGGCAGTGGTATTAAGTAACAGCAATTGTGTTGACTAGAAAAGGGGAGGAAGGAACTACTTGTAGCAGTGACATACCTGACACAAAATCGATTCTCTAGCCTAGGACCAGGTGTTTCACTGTTTCTAATTCATGTATTTTGTTTCACAGCACAGCTGCTGCCCAAATCTCTTTGCACAGAGTGTGTTTGTAGAGACTCACAACAGAAGTTTCCCATGGGTTGCTTTCTTCACAAACAGGTGAATTTTTTGGAAGGTTTAATGTTTGTTTGAAGCACTGGTGAAGAAAATAGTGCTTAATTATTAAGAAAAGGTTATGCTAAGGCTGCAGCTGTTCACCTCATGAAACCATAGAACTAACTTCTTATGAATGACTTCTCACTGTTCAGTGCACTGAAGACTGAAGTAAAAAACCTGCTTATCACTAACAAGTTTTTTATTTAGTTTGCACTGAATGTGAAGTGGGGTGGCTTGGTTTTGATGCATCTATTTTGGTTATTGTTAAACCTGTTCTTCAGTTGAAGAATACGTTTAACTCAGCAAGGTCATTTTGAAAGCCATGGCTTATTGGTCATAGTGTTACGTCTCAAAGAATGGCCAGCAGAGCTGTGTCGTTAATGTTAGGGTTGGAGCCTACAGGGTCTCAAAATTGATACGTTTTCTCTGTGGGCACAGCAAGCTGACTCCAGACCTTCTCTTCACAGCTACCAAGAGAAGCAGAGTTCTGTGTAGTCAGACTTGTCTTGGGAAGGTGGCAGTAGGGTTCTCAGAAGTGGAAACTTCCTGTGAAAGCAGGAGATGTGGTTATCTCCTGCCAGATGTCAAGAAGGGGAGATGCAGATTGCAGGTGCTAGTGAGATAAAAGAAGGCAGCAGCTAAACTCAGGAAGGAAAATATTAACTATAGGAACTAAGTTAGCTGATAGAGTGTGACAATAGGAGTGCTGAGAGAGAATTTACAATAGAGAAGAGAGTCTAAAACAAACCCTCTGCCTGAGGTACACAGATACTCTGTGGAGCCTTGCAACCCTGGGCCCAGCCCCTGGTCCTGTGCTGACACACGCTGTGGATTGCTTTGTGAGGGCTTATGAGAGCTCTGAAGACGATGTTTTGAAACAAGATTTTATTTTAGCTAGAATCTTTTATGTTTTGCTCAGGTAGTCAATAAATAATTGTGTAGTGGGGATTGAGGCCAATGGACAGAGGCAGTAGTGGTCAGCAGAAGGCAGTTAAGGGGGATTGTTGAAGAAATGTTCCCCTGGCTTGTCCTCTAGCTTTGTCAGTCGCCCTTTGCAACTTTCCTACATTAAGGACTGCATTTGAATTATTGAGCTTAATTGCTGTAAACTTACCCAGCCACCTTTCTAAATTGTTCTGGAAGTCAGAAATATAAAACATCCTAAGGCAAAAAGTCTCATATTGCAATTATGCTCTGCTTGAGAAGTTCTCACTTGCTTTGTTTTCAGCCTGCTGCCTGATAATTCACTGGATGTCCCTTATCTTACCCTGTGAGAAATATCACAGAATTACTTTTCTTTATATTATAAGTGTTTTATTGTATTTTCCCTTGGTTGTACCTCAGCATCTTAGTCTCTAATTTGGCATTCATTTTGGACAGTCAGTTTCCTGCATAAGAAATCACTTCTCTTTCATGTGCTTGTCATAGTGGCTAGTTCTTGAAGATCATGTGTTTCACTTTGAGTCCTAGGCTTTGCGCACGTATGCAATGCAGTTGCATTAAAAGGTAGCTTGTCAGACTGAAAATGGTAACCTTCATCACCACTGCACCTAGAGATGCGCTTTACATAGTAAAAAGAGGAAAACTGCCTGTGCTCTCATTTAGATGTATTCATGTATCTGCTCTTTCCTTTTTCTTTGGCTTATTTTTTTTTTCCCCAGAATTTGCCTGGAAGTTAGAACGGGTTGTTTAGACTCTGACTCTATCATGGTGCTTGACAAAATCTTTATTGCTAGGTACGGGTATTTGCACTCTTTGTAGCTCTAGTTGGGAAAGCAGTATTCACGTGCCAGGGACTCCTTGTATCTCTTGGTTCAATCTGAGCAAGTTGCCTGTGCGATGCTTTTGCCCTTTTTGTGTTTGGGTTTTGTTTGTGAGTTATTGGTGAAAAATTGTAAACACGTTACTGTTTCAGTTAATTCATATTGACCAGATGTTTTATTTCTTAGGCACGTGAAAGCTGGAACTGAACTCACGTGGGATTATGGTTATGAAGCTGGAAGTATGCCAGAGACAGAGATTTCCTGTTGGTGTGGAGTTCAGAAGTGCAGGAAAAAAACCTTATAGAGCAAGCATTTCTACTGTCAACACTTCGTGTACGTAGAGATTGATATGCTGTAAGGGACTATGCCCTGAGCAGTGCAGTTAAATCTCTGGTGCTAATTACATTGAACTAAAATGCCTTTTATTTGTTAATTTTTTAATTTACATGTCATTTTTATAATTTACATGGTTAAAACTGGTTGTCATACAGACAGGCATCAAACTTTTCCTGTATTGTATTTTCTGTGCTCCTAATCTTTCCCACTGCCCCATCTGCCACACCCCTTCCCTGCCCACCTTTCATTTACAAGCTGGAAGAAATCATGCTTTTCTGCAGTTTGCAACAGAAATGTGATTGGTGCACAGCAATGGTGGGTTGGTGTTTTCTGTGCCCTCCTACAGTTATGCTAATTCATAAGTCAGTTTCCTGAAACTCATATGAATGCAAGTCTATCTGTTTGGGTATTGAGAATTATTTAAATATACTTAAGTCCAGTGGATCTGGTGAGATGGTTTGTCTTGAATAGTGATGAGATTAATCAGCTTTTGCAGAGCTGTGATCATGCTACGCTGTGAGCTGGGAAAGTCCTGCTGCTAGAGAGAGAAATTATTACATCTCTCTCCATGCTTATGACATAGAAATTGCCCAGAGATGTGGTGGATGCCCCATTCCTGGAGGCATTCAAAGTCAGGCTAGACCAGGCTCTGAGCACTCTGATCTAGCTGTATGCATCCCTTTTCATTGCAGGGGAGTTGGGCTTGATGGCCTTTAGAAAATCCTTTTGAAATCCTTGGAAATCCACTGTGCCTCATTTCAGTGCCATGTTGTATAACATGTCATAGGTGAGACACAGAAGTCCTTGCTGTGTGGTTTGTTCGTAGGAAAGAATCATAGAATCGCTCAGGTTGGAAAAGATCTTCCAGATCAAAAAGTCCAACCGCAACCTCACCATACTACCCTAACTCTTAACAACCCACTGCTAAGTCATGTCCCTGAGCATCCAGACAGTTTTTAAATGCGTTCAGGGATGGTGACTCAACCACCTTCCTGGGGCACCTAGCAGTCTGTTAAATGACACTGTGTGCAGATACAGGAAGAGGCCATAAAATTGATAGATCACAGAATCATTTGACACTGTGTCTTGTCACTAAACCATGTCCCTAAATGCCATGTCCACAGCAACTCCAGGGATGGAGACTCCACTGCTTCTCTGGGCAGCTCATTCCATGCCTTGACCACTCCCTCCCCTGGCACAACTTGGGTCCATTTCCTCATGTTCTATCAGTTGTCACTTTTGAAAAGAGGCCAACGCTCTCCTCACTGCAGCCTCCTTTCAAGTAGCTGTACGGAGCAATGAGGTCTCCCCTCAGTGTCCTCTTCTCTAGACTACACCACTGCAATTACTTCAGCCATTCCTCCTAGTTCTTGTTTTCTAGTCTCTTCACAAGCTTCACTGCTTTTCTCTGCGTACACTTGAGCAACTCTCCATCCCTTCAGTGAGAGCCCAAAACTGAACACAGCTTGAAGTGTGATCTCACTGATGTTACTGTCTTCTTGTACACTTCCTTGGTCCTGTTGTCCATGCTAGTTCTAATGCAGGCCAGGCTCTCCTTGCCCTTCTTGGCCACCTGAGTACACTGCTGGCTTGTGTTCAGCTGGCTGTGACCAGCACCCCGAGGTTCTTTTCTGTTGGGCAACTTTCCAGCCATTCTTCCTCATTGGGTTCTTATGGCCAAAGTGCAGCATGTAGAACTTAACCTTGTTGCGTGTCATGCATATAGTATTTTGTCTCTGAAACAGGTGTGCAGGTGCATGGCTTTTGAATATGCCGGAGCCTTATGCAAAGAAGGTGGATTTTAGGTTGGTCCAGCAATTCATCCTAACTTCCTGAATTTCAGAAGCTTGAGTTTTCTTGATACTCTGTAGGCCATGGGTGGCAAATGGTGAAGAATTTCTGTTGCTGTTTGTTTGCTCATTGGCAGATTTTTGTCATTGGACTTCTTGTTTTACAAAGATTTTACACAAGAATTACTACTTGCAAGAGTTGGTGATGATTTAGGCCAGGCACGTCCAACCCATGGCCCACAAGCCTCATAGCCCTAGACAGCTATTAATGTGGCCCCTCAATATCGTAAAATTTTTGTTATTACGTGATTTTTAGCAATATTTTCCATGAGTTGATTGCATGTAGGTCAAGCATGGACTGCAAAAGTGACAAGTACAGTACTGACTCTTCTTCCCACACCTGCTGCACAAGCTCAGTCAGATTGAAATGCGTGTGTATTGTGTGTTACATGAACTTGTGCCACTTGATGAGTAAAACACAATGATTGCTGATGATAATATTTCAGTGTGCCTACACATATGTGTGCCTGTGAAGGGACGTGGTTTTTGTTATTAAGCAGATATGCAAGTTTTCTTGTTTAATTATTAAACTTGGACTTGTGTTATTTTGTAAAATAATTTATTAAATGAACACATTCACTACAGAATAAGTATCCAGAATAGTTGTGCAGTGCTGACAAATGTTTTAATTCTCAGCATCTCGAAAACCTCACAAAAAGTATAAAATAATTTGCAATATGTTTTTTTTCTGAGGATTTGAATGCTCATTTAAATGAATTAAACGTGTTTTCAAGGTGAGAATCAATTTACGTGTGCTATGTTTCAAACCATAAGAGCATTAAAAATGAAACTTATATTATGGCAAGCTCCAGTTATGGCTAATAATTTTCTGCATTTTGATATGCTGGCTAAACATAGTCCTGTGAGCAACAAGAAATACGCAGCCGTGCTTTCTGTTTTAATAAAGGAATTTGCAAATAGGTTTCAGGACTTCAAAAAATTGATGGTTGTTTTTGGAAACACTTGTGATTCCATTTTCAACTGATGTAAGTACATTACGTGCAAGTTTTCAAATGGAACATGTAGTGTTGCAATCAGATAATGAACCCAAAGTAAAAACTGATCATGTCTCTTTACCAGACTTTGATAAGACCTCTCTGACCAGAGGAAAACATGCTTTGCTTCACAATCATGCTTTATTCCTGACATTGTTTTTTTGGCGCGACATACATTTGTGAACAAGGATGAAGCACAGGAAGAGTAAAACCTCACTGAAAATCTCTGCTGAGCATCTTGAGAACTCATTGCAACTACTGCCATTGAACCAGACTGAGGTGTTAGTTTCACAAAAGCAAGGTCAAATATCACACTAGTGTTAGGTTTTTGTTGCCTTCTTTTTTATGTTTTAATATAAATATATTTTAAAAGTTGCTTATATTCATTATTTATGTTATATGCGGCCCAAGATTATTCCTCTTCGCTCAGTGTGGCCCAGGCAAGCCAAAACGTTGGGACACCTGTATTTAGGCAATTGTATGTGAGAATGAAAGAATGAAATATGTCCGTGAGCCTTCTGTGACTGTCAAGCAGGGATTTCAAGCCTACATCCATACTACAAACTGTAAGAGAAGCAGGAGAGCTCTTGGCCCAGAGGCAAGAGGACTGGCTTATGTCCACTGGGCTTAGGATTAGTCCTCTTTTAGCTGGATTTGATTAATATCTGTGCAACTGTGGGCAAAGGTGGTGCCCATGGCCCTAAGCTGTTACTTTTTGAGTTTGTTTTGGATACTTCAGACTTAAAATTTGGAATTGTGTTGTTGCACTATTAAAGGTTTACTGAACTGTTGGTAAGCCAGCACTGATAGAAGCCTTTTAAACAGGCGAGGATGTAGAAAATACCTTTGTCGCTGAGCTCACCTTGAATGCGGAAAAGCAGCTGGAAATGTCATTAAAAAAAAAAAAAGGTGAAAAAAGAAGCGTGTTTTATTGTTCTTAATTTTCTTTTCCAGTTCAATGGTAGGAATTACAGTACTGGGCTGGTGAGCAAAAACTGTGTCTTGCTGCTGAAAATACATGTCAAGAGTGTGTGGTGGGAACCAGCGGGAGGTTCCTGGGCTGTGGCCCTGCTCCGCACGGCGCTGGGCTTCCCTGTGGTGAGCGAGGCCGTCCCGGTGAAGGGATGGCAGCGGTGTATGGCCCAGAGCTACCTAGTGGCCTATGGGAGAGGACGTTAGCACCCAAGGTGCACAGCTCAGTGTAATATCCATACAGCTTGTGGTCCTAAATGTGCTGACTGAAGATCATCTGTGGCACAGCTGTGGTAGAAACTGGACTGCAGTACATTACACTGATTTTTCATTTTTATTTTGCTGACAGCGCTAATTGCCAGCTTGGCTTATCTCAGGAGAAGGACATGGCTCAGAGCCATTAGTGCCGGGCTTTGAAGCAGCAGATTATGAGGGATTTGCTGTGGGTTTTCCAGAGCAGAGAGAATAACTGTGACCTGTTCATGAGCACAGCCATCAGCAGCTGGCTGGAGGGGATCAGCCTGTGAGGAGTGAGGAATCGGGAACTTTCTTCTGGCTCTAGTCACCCGAGGATAAGCCTGGTTTTGCCCGCGTGACCGCGGCAAAACCGCAGCTAGAGGTTTGGGCTCAAGCCTTGACCACCCATTGCCCGGAACGGGATTCGAACCCTTGACCCCAGCTCTGCCACGCCCAAAGGCGCGGGGATGGGCCGAGAGCCGCTCCCTCGCCAATCTCCAATCCCCGCCCGCGCGCCGGACAGCAGCCAATCGGCAGCGCGAAGCCCCACCCCGTCGCCCCCAACCCCACGGCGGGCTTCCGGGGGGCGCTATTGAGCATGCTTCGTGCTCCGGCGGCGCCCGCCTACTTCCGTGCGCCCCCTCCCCCACGCGGAAGCGCGCTGCGGTGCGGGCCGGGCCTTGAGGTGGATGTGGACCGGTGCGAGCGCTCCACGGTAAGTGCCGCCTCTGCGGGTTGGTCTGCGCCCTTCTTCTGGTCCTGCTGCCTTGGTAGACATGGCAGTGCATGGACCGATGATGTTAGGGAGTGGCTGGGGGCCTCCAGCGCTGCGAGGCCGAGCGTCTTGGAAGCGGGTGAGAGTTGGGAGCTGATGAGGAGCCCTCCAGTTATCCCCGTAACATGGAACGGGTGCGTGAAGGCCTGTCAACCCATCCACCTGCTTAAAAAACGCATCTTTTCTGTGCTTTGGGTCTTTTAAAATACTTACTCTGTGGTAAGCAAAAGGCGAATTGGTTTTTGTTCTGGAAACCTTGCAGCGGACCGGTGTATTTATGCCACTGGTGGCGTGACAGAGAACTGTGGGGAGCGCAGAGTGCTTGTGCAGGTCGTACCCTTCTGCTTTCCCACAAAGAAGAGGCGTGGGGTGATGTCTTTCTTTTCCCCGCATCCCCAGAGGAACTCCAGCGCTGCTTGAAGCGAGCAGGACGGCAGTGAGGGTGCTGGGATCGGGCAGCGCCCAGGATCCTGCTCCCTGCCCTGCTACGCGTGTGCTGGCGGACCTCTGGTGCTTCTTGCTCTTCCTGGGCAAAAATGTGGTTTATTTCCCTGCACGGCTGCGCTCAAAATTGCTTCCGGAAAGGAAACAGACCGATGAGTAATGTTTCGAGGCAGTATATTGATGAGTTCCTCAATCACTGGGCACTTTGAAGCATTTTCATCCTCTTTTACTTTTGTTTACTGCTTTCTTCCACTCTGCTGCTGTTGCAAACGCTGCTGCTAGGACGCGTTGACGCAAAACAGCACAAGGGCCAAGCAGAGCAGCATCAGGGGCACACGACTGTCTCATTCCCTTGACTGCTTCCCCTTTGTTGTCTGTTTCACAGCTTTATCAGCTTTCTTGCTAGTGGAGATGGTGGGAGAGCCTCCAGCTCCTAGAGATGACTTAGTCACCTTAGGTTCTGCGGCAGCGAAGGTGAAAGTCACCTGTCAAAAGCTGCAGAAGGAGTTTGCAACAGTGAGTTGTTTTGCTATAAAATAAAAGGTGAGAAAATCCAGCACTGATAAATGGAAAATGACGTATGGTCAGAACAGCAGTCCTAACACTGATGCCTTCCGTACTGTCTGCTGTGTCTTAGGGAAGAGACCTAGGGACTGCAGTGCTTGGTTCTATCAAAGTGTGTAGAAGCAATCCAAAATGTGTTTGGAATATTATTAATTCTTAAGGAAAAAAAAATAGAGTGCCATTGTGCCTTTTTATTGTAAACGATACCCCACCATTTTGAAGGTTATCTTCTTCTCATGAACTATTGTAAGAGTAGAGAAGGGACTTGGAAGTGACAAGGATGATCAAAGATGCAGAATAGCTTCTGTACAAGGATTCTTCAACTTGAAAAAGAGGCGGCAGAAGAAAGACTGACAGATCTGTGGTACTGTGGGCCTTACTGCAGGAACAGTGGTTTCTTCCCCCTTCACACAGAGCACTCGAGGTGTTGTAAAACAAGTGGGCGTTCAGGCAAAAAAAAATTAAACGGTGGGGCTGGAGCCATGCCCTTAGCCTTTCCCTTGTCACTTAAGAGCAGTTAGCTGGGTCCACTGTTCCATTTAGCTCTGCGTCCTATTCCTGACGGCAGTCTGTAGCAGAGATCTAGGGAAGAGCATAGGGCCAAGGCGAAACTGCTGTTGGAGGCAGGATACTGAGCTAAGTCCTTCCACTGCTTCAGGGTTCCTTCAAAGGCACTGGAAACACAAAGGCTGACCTTGACCAAATGTCGTTGGTTATCTTTCAGCACGAGGATTCCTCCTCAGAGCCTATAAGAACGGAAGGGACTGCAACCTCCAACTTCAGCATCTTCGTTACCAAATTCCCAGAGCACCCAGAGACACCTCATCCAACTGGGAGTCATCAGGGCCTATGCATCTGCAGCGATTTCAGGTATTAACGTGCTGTGAGAACTCTTCCCAAATTGGGTGGCAAACCATTCAAACACCACTGTGTCCTGCTTTTAGTTTCCTTTTGTCTGTATTTCTGTTCTGTTTCCAATATTTCTATGGATTTCCATTTGTTTCTGTTGTACATTTATCTAATACCTAAGTTCTGAGACTGTTGTGATGATTACCGTGTAGATAGATAATGGAAGTCCGTCCCTGTCCTACCTTGCTTACAAGATGCAGAAGGGTATTCTGGGGCGAAAAAGAAATCAGATATGCGTGGAGGCCAGGTGACTTTCCTGACATAAAGTCTCAGTGGCAGGGCCAGAGGAAAAAAGAAATCCCCTTATGCTCTGGTGTTCTCATTTGAGACCTTCCCTTCCATACAATAGAAGGGATATGGAACTAACGAAGGCAGGGGTTGACTGTTGAAAGAGAGAAATACGTGCCAAATCTGCTGGGCTGTGAGATTTCCTGCTTATCTTGTACTTCTGACACTAGAATCCTTCAAATCCTTTTTCTTAAAAATAACATCAGGCTGTTCTTCCCCTTATTCTACAGATTTCTGGGCTGTCAGAGGTGACGTCTCAGGCATTTGGAGTATCCCACCTCGTGGGAGTGGGAAATTGAAGATTTCTGCCGTGGACTTGCACAGAAACCACAGACAAAGTAAAGCTTCTGCAACTAATGCATGGAATGATGCTGTAAATTTCTTGGCGGGGGGAGGGGAAGGGGGAGGGAAGGCTTATCCAGAAACGTTTAGACTGTTCTGTGAAATAAGTAAGTGGCTCCTGTTTCCCAAGGGCACTTTTTGTAGAGGAGCAAAGCACCAAGCTTCGGGGTATGCAGTGAAGTTAGGGAAGCAGTTAGAGCTTTGCTGTCCTCTGCTCATCCTGCTTGACGTATGACAGTTTTGTGAGTTGCTTTGTGTTTTGTCCCAGTCTTCCTGTTCTAGGTGCTTTCTGGAGAATGGCGAAAATGGTGAGAAGAACGTGTGCGTTTTGTTCGGAAGGGGAGGCTGGTTCTATAATGTACATTGCCAAAGAGCAAAATATTGCAGCTCATCAGGATTGCTTGGTGAGTGGTTTTCAGTTGGGCAGTACCTAAGGAGAGTGGAGAAGCACTAAAGGGGAAACTTGTTATATTATATATAACTGGACAAGCAGTAGAAGCAGTAGAAATATATATATATATATATTTTTTTTTTTTACTTTACAATGAACTCTGTCCTTGGTTGGTTCTGTTGAAACAGGAAATATTCTTCAAGTTTATGATATACTGCAGAAAGGTTCACTTCAAAAATAACAGTAAAGGTGGATGCATCAGTGGTCAGTCGAGAGGGAGCAATGGAAAATAAGTAGATCTGTGGTAAAGCACAACATTTGTAAGGATTTTGGGGAGAGGAGAGTGTGATTGCAACAGTTTGACACATTGCTCTCTGGTGTTTCCACATCTCTGTTCCCGATCAGTGTGTGTTCTAGACACATGCAGTCTAGCAGTAGAAATTCAGCCTCCTTGAGACACTGAACTGAGTGAACCATGTAAAAATATCTGTTAAGCTCTGAGAGCTTAAGAATCCAAGAACGTAGTTGCTTTTCTGGCTGTCAAAATGCCTCTCTTTTATGCTGGCGTTTTAGTGCAGCTGGTTCTTGGTGTGCAGAATCAGTTACAGATGTCATATTCTCCCATCAGTGAGAGTTGCTTAGTGCAGGAAGTGCAGAAAGCTTCTGGAACAGCTTTCTGGCTTTCACTATTCCTGCCTTGTTCTGGCAGGCTTTGTTTATATCCTTATATTTCTACTAATTTTTCATCAACAGTTCAAAAACTTAACCATTTAAGTGTTGGATGTTTTGTTTGAAATAGATTTTAGGGCTGTAAATGAATTATTTTTTTTCTGTTTTTCCCCTAACAACTTTATTAATGTCTCTGCCTTTGGAATAGTGTGCTGCTTGGCTTCCTCTTGGCCTGAGCAACCAGGCAGATAAGATGGTCGAAGTGTGGAGGTGTGCCGGCCAAACAACTTCTCCTCTTTATTCTGGGCATCGTGGACTTTGTTCATGCTTCTTACTGAGTTCATCTTCTCACCTTTTAATCTTTTAATTCATCTTCGAGTTATGTGAGATCTTCTAAGTGCAAGAGGAACGGATGTCTCTCCCTTCTGTCTGGAATACACTGATGACAAACTGGCTCTGTTAACACTTAGCGTTGTCTCTTTGTGCCTAGTTGTTTTCCTCTGGATTTGTGGAATCTGAAGAGTATAATCCAGAAAATCTAGATTTAAGGTTTGATGTGGAATCCGTATTGAATGAACTCAAGAGAGGAAAGCGTCTGGTAAGGCACTTTCTTTCTGAATCTGCACTTAGTCCTGCCTCATGGCACTGACGGGTGCAGGGTGCGCACCGAGGTTGTCTGGTCAGTTATGTCTGGGGAGAAAAAAGGAGAGAAAGACTCGATCCTCCTGACCTACTAAGACTGGGGATATTACAGATTCAGAATCAAAAACATCAATTTGACACGATACTTACAGAAATTCCATTATTATTTTTCCTGGTAATTGGAGTTTATTGGGTTTTCTGGCCTTTTTTTTCCTTAAGAGGCTTCCCTGAGAGTCTGTGATGAAATAACAATCCAGTGCCTGAAACAAAATTATGCGACCCATAAGGGTAAAGGGAAACAGCTTTTCTTTTTAGCAGAAGGAGGGTTACTTACGTGAGATCATCTCACTGGGTTTGTTTTCAGCTCTTCACCCTTCTTGGATGGAGCTCATTTCTTTACAAAGTTAGTTAGTCTAAAAAAAAGAAATGCAGTCAGTAAGTATGGAAATAGCTTGGACAAGATATGGAACGAGGTGGGAAGAGCCTGACATGGCTCTTTTTGTACTGCACAATGGGTGAGGTGATGCAGCTGAGGTAAAATAGCAGAGTGAAAAGTGGGGCAGGGTAAGAGTTCGGCATTGTGAGCTGGATGTGTTACGCAGAGAAGTCTTGCAATGACAGACTGGGCTTTCTGTAGAGGATAATGTTTGTTTCCTAAGTTGGATTTTCATTTTGTTGTAGGTGTGCAACTTCTGTCGCAAGAAAGGAGCCACTGTGGGGTGCGAGGAGAGAGCCTGTCGCAGGAGCTACCACTACTTCTGTGCCCTGTGTGATGATGCGGCGATAGAGACGGATGAAGTAAATGGAGTCTACCGGTATTGAACCGAGCCTTTTCTAATGTGGTGTGGTCCTGGTTTTGGTGGTGGTTGTTGAACGTGTGGTTGGATTTGATGGTTCTTCTGAGCTGGTGGGGTAGAGATTTGGGGAAGGGACTCAGAAACGCCTTGCCTGTCCTGTGTGGAGAGAAACTATAGCAAGCCTCTACTGAAGAGGTGGAAGAGGACTGAACGAGAGAGAGGTGGTGAGGCAAGTATCAGGAATTTGACTGCAAAGATTTTTGGGCTGGATCAGTGGCATAAAAGAGGGAAAATATTTGTTGCTTGCATGAAATTACTGGAGAGAAGAACGAGACTTGAAAACCTTTGGCCATGGATTGACAGCCTTCCTGCACTTCTTCATGGTGAAATATAATGTACTGAAAAATCTAGCCGAGAGGGAATCCCTTCAGTGAGGGGACAACTGGTGTTTTAAATTCTGAATTGCCACCATTGAGATGATGAGCATTGAAACAAGCAGAGCAGAATAGAGGAAGCACGTGGGGCTTTGCAAAAGGTTAATAACAGTGCAGGTAGGGCCGTAAGCATGATGCATAGTGCCAGTGATGGTAGGGAAATGCTTCCAAATAAGGTGGCCTGGGTAGTAAAAGCTGCTGTGCGTGCATTATCAGAAGTCCTCGTGCTTATGAAGGTTGCTTTTAACTGGGGAAGAAGAGATTTCAAAGTATGAGGGGGTTAAAAACCGCCACCGAAGGGCAGCGTTGGAAATTCAGGCCCATAAATAATGGGCCTCCAGCACTGTTGGTTTCTGACTAAGTTGTTAAGCATGCATAAGTAGTCTTCGTGCATCAAAACGAATTCCATGCAAAAGAAAAAAAAGCTGTCTTGTCAAGGAAACAGCCTGCTCTTCAGCACTTCCATTGTTATTTTTAAATATAAGAATGTCGCTGATTAGGAAGTGGTGTAGTAAGTGCAGTTCCCTTTAAAAATTGCTTCTAAACTCTTGAGCATTAGTCTTGGTAAATGGAGAATTGTATTGAAAAGATGAGCTCAACTACGCTCTTGACAAGGCAGTTCTGTTTAAAAAGTGATTTGGGATCCTTCTGTAAGAAAGGCGTTGATAGAAGCTGGTTTATGTCATCTACAAATAACTGGATCAGGAAAGTAAGGGGTATTTCCAAGTTGCATTTGTTGCATGTTGCATCTTCCAAGGAGTTCACATTGCTCACCTAAAAATGGAGGAAATATTCCCATCCTGCATGTATGTTAGCTCATTGTGCTTATAACTTGACGGTGACTGGCAGCACTGGCATTTAAACAAGTAGTGGAGCTGACGTGGCTGGTACAGGACAGGGGAGGCAGAAGGGCAGTAGTTATGAAAAAGTAACATTAGTACTTCAGTATTTCATCTTGACAGCGTTAATCTCATTTTCATAAACTGTTTCAGGAAGAGTACCACAGGTAAAACACTGTCTCAGTGCCATGTGGCCTCACATGCATCTGACCTGATTAAACAGTGAGCAGGGCTGAGCAGCAGGGTGATAGAACTGTTCATCCAAAGCTGCCGCATTCAGAGCCCACTGAGGCTTGGGAAGTAACACTAGAAACTTGTGCATGTGTGTGACTTCACAGCAGGTGCTCTCCTAGGTGGGTAATGCTGGAGAAAGATCCTGATTACTTTTTAGAATGTCTTTCGATTTACATTGACTGGATAGAGGGGAAAATACTCAAATGATTGTTAAAATCAGTCAGCGTAACTCTGTGTATGTATTTATTAATAATTTTTCTCTTAAAATTGAACTGAAATTTCAGAGTGTTCTGCTCAAAACATGACCCAGGCAACAGGACCAATCGCTATGGTGAGTTTCTTTTAATGGCTTCATTGATTTGTATTCGTAAAAGTTTGCATACTGTAGTCAGTAACACATTTGAACAAAAAAAATGTTATTCCCCCTTTAGACTGAGTGGTGGATTTCTAATCTTGGAGGAGGGGTTTGGTTGAGATCCACGTGCATGACAGAAATCAATAAGTTTTGTTGATTTAGGAAACGTTGATATTTGATCACCTCCAAATCTCCCCCAGAACTGACCGTGGGCCCAGTCCTTCGTGGCAGGAAGGCTCAAGCAGTTTGTAAAAAAAGCGTGTGAGGTAGGAGTGGTGCACAAGCTGGATGAGCAAGGAGAAGGCTGTTACAAGGGTGCTTACCTTGGCATTTTTGTCTGTAGCTACATTAGACCATTCACATCTGCATCTTCTCTATTCACTGCGGTACTGCTTAGACAGGGCCTTTCATTCTGAAGGATCCCAAAGAGCTTTCTAAGCGTCGCAAGAGTTCTGCAATCTGTGTTTAAGGATTGCTTCCTCTGCTGCAGAAATACAGTTGAAATGGACTGTCCTGGTGCTTGCTGCACTTGGAGGTAGTCAGGAGTCTCTCAGAGTCAACCAGCCCTCCAGGCACACTTTCCCTGGTAGTCTGGAGAGAACTGAGTTGAGAAACATCCCCCTTGTTCTCGGTACAGACTGCTTTCCTATATGGAAACGTCAGGCCCCTGCTGTGTGATGGAAAGGGGGCAGGGTGCCTAAAGGACCAAGAGGTCTCGCTGCTCTGTGCTGCAGGGAGGGGAGGGCAGTTTGGACTTGGAAATGGGCTCCAACCTTTGCTTGGCTGGAGGTGTTGGACGTTCCCCGAGAGCAGGCTGATGCACGCGGAGGAGCTAAGAACAGTCTGTGGGGAGCGGGGGAGGCTGGGCTGCTCTTTGGACTGTGTTCCCTTGCTTTCCAAGGCACTCCAGATACGCTGCAAAGCATGGATCAGGAAGAGCTGAGGAAACCCTGGTATTGATCAAAGGTGTCCTGACAGACAGCAAGCCACGCTTTGTGCCTATGCCAGTGCTTCGTAGTGCTCCAAAATAGGCCACCCAGCTTTATTTTGGGTGGATGTGATAGCCTGTGATTTTCTTTCGGGCCACAAAAAATACAAATGTACGGCACAGGACCCAAAAAGAACAACTTGTTCTAACAGCCCTTCCTGTACCAGCAGTAACTCCTCATTCCCAAGGCGTTTTCTAATAGGTTACACACTTGCTACATGCTAGCCTAGGCATATAGAGCTGTAAGGGAGGGAGGTGTGTAACTCCACTGCATTTAAAACCCTCCGGTTTTGGTGGTGGTTGCACTCTTCTCCAGCTTTCTCTCCTGTTCTGCTTATGATGCTGGGGTGGAGAGAGGCTGGCGCGTACTGACAGGAGGTGCAGAGTGAAAAAAGCAGAGTTTGCAGAGATCTTCGCAGCTAAAAAATGCTTTGTAGCTTAAATAATAAAAGCTCACCAGTAAAATTGCTTCCCGTTAGGAGCTCTGTTTTCTAGGAGCAAAGGAAACTTAATGTAATTTGTATGCCTTTGGGACACCTAAAATAATTATTTGTGTAGCCTTAGTTCTGCGTGTGTGTTAACGTTAACAAGGATTGGCTGGAAAAAAAAACAGCCAGCTTTCATAAATGTGTCATTCATTGTTGTCTCTTGATTTCTAGGTGCAGCTAATAAGAGGAAAAGACATGTATCGAAATCTTCCACCGTCATGGAACAAATGGTAATTCTGAATTTAAACAGCTCTAAAAACAGAAACCTCCATCTGCTGCAGCAAAGGACTTGTGTAGTGAAGTGTTTTTGACGGTGCATTAAGGGAGACTCTTACAGGATTCTCTTGGCTCCACCAGAGCTTTCATGGGAATTCTCACTGAGTGCTGGGCATCAGGATTTCTCCTTCCTAGAGGAGCTGGCCTGCAGCTTGCCTCGGGAAGAGCTGCTCCCATCCCCAGGTCTCTGCATTAGAGGGGAGCGATGTGAGGGGGCGTGGATGGTCTGCAGCTTCCAGGCAGTGCTTTTGCAGCTGGGTTATTTGTCCCCAAGAATTTCTCAGCTGTTGAGTACATTGTGCAAGTGCGACAGTAGCAGTTAAGAAGGGTGGTGTCCCTCATAGGGCTTTCCTTAGAGATTTTACTTCCAAGCAGCTTTTGCTTCCCCTTGTAGAAACCTGAATGTCTGGAGGGGGGCACTGGTGGGTACGTGGAGAAGCTGACTCGATTCACAAAATCATGAGCTGCTTTTTCCCTGTCCACTAATATAGAGGTAAGATATGGAAAACAGAGCAGTAAACGTCACTGTGATGTTAAAATATGTTGTATTGATTTTCTTACAGGGAACAGAAGAGACAGCAGAAGAAAACAGATTACGAATACTAAGAAGGAAAAGCAGCAGACACAAAGGTGTGACCGACTTTATGGAACAGCTGCATTGCTGCCCTGCTGTGTTGCATTGATGTTCAGTGCCTGGAGATGTTTGATTGCAGCGGTGCTGAAAACTTCCCTTTTCCTTATCTGCCTGAGACAAGTGACTGTTGTGGCAAGGAAGTCGGTGTGATTTGCACGGTGACTGCACAAGCCGTAGCCACACAGCAGTGTGTTGCAGCTCCCTGGGCAGGAATCAGGCTTCCTAAATACTGCTGCTCTGAGATAGCACTGGGGGGATCTTTGGGATCCTAGCTATACACTGGCTGCTTGACAAGATGTATAACAGCAAAATCAACCACTTGACTCGTCCTTGAGTTCTGCAGGCTTTCTGCTGTAACCGCTTGTCAGGGTGATGCTTTTGCTCTGAAGTTTGGAAAGTGTTGGTGGTGATTGTTCAACTTCCTGGGGCCGTGCTCAGTCTGTGGGCATGGTATTGTAATAGTAGGCAGCTGCATCATGTTTTTTCTGAATTTCTTCAGTCACTATAAAAAAAAATAATAGGGAACCTTTAGAGAGTCCTGGCATACTTGTAGGGCATCTGGTGCAAGCAAAGTGTCTTATTTTCTAAGGGATTTCTCCAGTAAAAAGTAATGTTATTTCTGATGGAGACTCTCAGACTTCTGTGTACCCTTTCCTTTTGTGCAGCCGCGTGAATAGGTGTGACTGAACCCACCGCTGACCTGCTGGTCTGAGATAGGGGAAAAAAAGACCCACAAAACCCTGCCTATTTCCCTAGCAATCCAGATCTGACAAAGCAGGCCCGTTAAATGGGCTGCAGTGACGTTACAGAAATAAATGAAGTTATTGCCTGGATCGCTTGCAGTAAAAGTAACATCCAGTCACTTACCAAATTCAATACTGGTTCACTCCTTGCACTGCGTTCTATCCTTTGTCCTGCTCATTTCATGGTGCTGTCCAGAGGATTTAAAAATAACTAAGTTGTATGAAAGCACATCACCTGCTTTCCTACACGAGGGGGTATCGGGCAGCTCTAGGGATGGTGAGTCTGGTGTTGGGGAGGCATTCATTTCTGAACAAAGGCAAATCTAGAGTTTCTGTAAACTTCTTACACCTAGCACAGTGTTTATATTCACCTGACCACACTGGTTTTCCCTCTGCAAAGGGAGTGAGTAGCAAGAGGAGCCAGGGGGGTGTGTGTGTCTGGATGTGTGTGTTACCAGAAGCGGGTTTTGAACCCAAGTTTTGGTTTCTGAAATGAATGGGTGAAGCGCAAGCTTCCAAGTGCTTAGGATGTGTTATGTTTAAGAGTGCATGTGTTTGTGTTTTAACAGTCCGAATCGACTTTCTCAGGAAATGCAAACAAGCTGGGCTTCTGGATGACATATTTGAAGAAATGTTGGACACACTCCATTTGGCACAGGAGAAGCTGATGGATGACAACACTTCAGAGACAGGTAAGGAGGTCTGCGGTGACTCTGCTCTCACAGCAGAAATGTTGCTCTGACTGCCAGGCACTTGAGTCCTCAGGACAGTGACACGGGGCCATCGTTAGTCCTTGGCAACTGGCTTCTGTCAACGTTTGTGTTTTTGGCACAGCCGTGTCATAGGGGGGAGCTGCTGCTAACTCAGCATGCTCTGGTAGGCCTTCTGACTTTGAATTTTGAGGCCACGTTGTACCCATTGGCGTGAGCGTTGGTAGGATGGCTGGGGGGCCCAGCCGAGCTCCTCTCCCACATGGTGAAGAAAAGAGCAGTCCAGGAGAGAACCTCCTGATGGTCCTCTGCAGGCTTCCAGTGAAATGGACACAAAAGGCCTCCGCTGGGAAGCTGAAGCATAATTCTGGCATGGTTGTTAACGTAAGACAGTGATAGCCATGTCCTGTGAAAATGTTGTCCGGAATTAGAAGTGGTATGAGAGTGTTCGCTTGGCTTTTCTTAAAACCTCAAGCAATTGCTATAAGGTAAGTAATTACTGTAATGTAATTAATTAATTGAAGTAATTTGTGCTGCATCTAATGTTGAGTACTGCATTAAGCCACCAGTTGTGTAAACCTTTCCTCTGTGATATTATCTTTTCCTCCAGAGTATGAAGAGACGGTCATATCGCTGTTTGACTGTGGACTGTTTGAAAACATACTGACCAATATTCATTCGGGTATGTGAATTACGCTGTCAGCGTGGTAGCACTTGGTAGGGTTTTAGTATTTTTAGTATTAAGGTTATTCTTCCGAGAATTTTGTTAAAATTACAGAATCATAGAGCATGCTGAGTTGGAAGGGACACACAAGGATCATCAAGTTCAACTCCTGGCTCCACACTGCACCGCCCAGCATTCAAACCTTGTGTCTGACAGCACAGACCAGATGATGCTCTTTGAACTCCAGGAGCTCGAGGCCGTGCCCGCTGCCCTGGGCAGCCTGTCCCATGCTCGCTGCCCTCTGGTGCAGAACCTGTCCCTAACCCGCACTTGCCCCTCCCCTGACACATCTCCATGCCGTTCCCTCAGCGCTGTCACTCTCCCCCCCGCTCCCCCCCCATCTGTTTCTAACTCTAGATGTGTCGATTTCCCTCACCTTAGTCGGTCAGGAGGACCTAGTACTTCTCAGCATTTCTTTTTTTTCCAAACATAAAACTTATCATCAGACAGCCTTAGTACTTAGTGTACCTTCAAGCCCTATATCAAAGTTGTTGCCAAAGAGGTTATAGAGAACTTGCCCTAAAATGGAGGGAATGCTGCCACTGGAAAAAAAAAGCTGTTGCTACCTGAATTGCCAGGCCCACGGTATGCCACACGTGGCTGATGGATACGAAGGGGAGGTTGGTCATGGTTCCACAGCTTTAAAGAACTACAGCTCTCGGCCCCAGAGGAACTTCTCTCTCTTGCAGGATGCACTGTGCCCATTTCTGCAGCTATTTTTCCTTCCTGAGCGTGGAAGACTTGTTTGCAAAGTTGTTCTGGAAGTTGCCTTTATTACGGCTTTGCTCCTTTCTGATGAATACCATTCTTGGTCAGTTAAGAGCATTACCGTGAGCACAGCTCACCTGCAGCTGGTGGCATTTTTAGCATGTTCAAGAAGGAAGGTGAGAATGCTCCAAGAGTGCAGTGAAGTCGAGTGGTTGCTTGGGAGCCAGGAATGGAAGGAAACACTGGGGCCGGGGCTCAGCCTCAGCTACTTCAAGCAGCAATGTTACAACTTTTCCAGGCAGGTGCTTCTCTCACTCAGTTCTTTAATTTATCCCTGGCCACAGGGAAGTTAGAGTGAGATTGCTAGCTGCTAGGAGAAGCAGACTGGGTGCAAGTTAGGGAAAACAAACAGCAGACGTCAGCTTCAAACACTGAACCTCATTGTTAGTTATTTCCCTTTTGCTTGCCTGAGAAAGCCAGGCCCTACCTTTTGGTCTCCTGTTCTTGCATTTACATTCCTCTTTCAGCACGGGAGTGACTGGTGCTGCTGCTACCTCAATGCAAGCTTCTACCAGTGCCTCATCTGAGGGCAGTTAACACGTCTCTGCTCATCGTCCCTTAGGTCACACTTCTTTCACAGCTGCATATTGCCTCCTTTTCTCAGCTTACAGGAGAGATACCGGTATTGCCGCCTATGGGGGTGCTGGTGAAGCCTGTCCCCTCTCCAGTTCCCTGCTACTTCTGAAAATACATATCAAAGCTGGTTCCAAAGCTTACTCAGGTGGCTGGCTGCCAAATATGATGACTGACTGCAAGGGAAAGCAGCGATGAGAGCTCAACTGCATCTCTCCTGAGGCAGAGTGAGGGTGAGGTGCCAGGTGCCCCTTAAGGCAGGAACTGCTGCCCCGACTTCTCAGCACAGTGGCCACCCAGCATTCTGGCTGCCTGTTTTCAACTTGTAACACTCTACCTTATTGGACAATTTACTTATGAATGCACTATATAAGTGTATGCACGTGCGTAATTACCCATGTGTACATACAGGCAACAGCAGGAAGGGGCTTTCTTAACAAAGAAAAAGGAATGGAAGGCCGACAGCTTTTTATTTTTCTCTAAGCCGCAGCTAAGGGTGGTTCAGGCTCTGCAGTTTGGAGTGGACTGGAGTAAACTGGAGCTACTTTCCTCGTTACAACTAATTTTACTGTTCAGGGTTCACTGACTCCTCTATGTTTTTGTTACTGCAGCAATTGCTTCAGTTAAAACTTAAAATTAACAATATAAGATTCCAGCAGGATGTGGAAGCAATAAAGCAAAGCTGAACTTCAGCCAGGTGGGGCTGTGCAGATAAGCTGAAGCAGCTGGGTAGTGCCATGAGCATTCTGGCAGCAAGCGTTTGGCCAGAAGCAGGTGTGTTATGTGCTCTTAAGTCCTGGGGTGAGAAACCTAGTTGATGGCTTTGGTTGTCCAAGCTGGCTCTCCTTTAAGTTTAAAGCTTGGTTAGCTGAAATCCACTGGGCTTCTAAATGTGCGGTCTGTAATGCAGACAAGTTATGAAGTGACTTGTTCCTTTGGATGACTGACACTGAATGTGCAGTGGAGCTAGTTTTGAGACACAGTGTGGCAGGTGAGTAACTCTGTGCCTTGGTTTGTGTTTTCTTTTGCCACTTCAGTATTTTAAATCACCTCCCTCGTGTGACACAGCCATCTCTTACTGGAGAGGCACAGAAAGTGCAGCACTCAGAAGGCAGCGGTGTCGCTAGGCAAACTGAGCAGTAGGGGCCTTTGCAAACCCTCTGTTAATGCATATTTCATGTGTTATAAATAACTAATCTAAAAATAAAAAACAAAGAAAAGCTTTTATCCCTTTCTTTTCCATAACAGGGACAGAGGAAAAGATCCAGGAACTGCTGGAAAGCAGGAGAAGACTGGATAACCAACTGGAGCTACTGCGGGAGTTAAAAGAAGTTTCCCTCCCCTCCCAAGAGAGTGGTGCCAGTACGTCCAGTACAGTGTCCGAGTAACCCCCATGGCTGTTGGTGATGGTGTCAATACTCCACATTTTCTAATGACGGGAACCATATAGAGCACGGCTGGTCAGTGTGTAAGTGATTTCCTTTCCCCCAAGCCAGGGCCACAAGCAAAGACTGCGTGTTTTTACTCATTTTTATACCTCACTGTTGCAATAACTTGAAGTTGTTACTCTTTAAACTTTACTGTGGATAAGCATATTACACATCAACCCGTAGGCTTTTTAAAGCTGAACAAAACCCTCCACCAGGACTTCTTCCTTCAAAGGCGAGGGCCCATTGGCTGCCACAGAAAGCTTTTTCAAGTCACTTTAATTGCAGCAGTCTGTCCTGATGGCGTGAAGTGGCTGCTACACAGTGTTGTTTTAAGGACCACAGTGCTGCTCTGGCTTTCCAAAGAAGATGAATCAGCAGGACATGCGCTCAGAGAGCAGACTTCTGCAGTGTAAGCTGGAGGTTTTTTAATAGTTTCTTGATTGACTGCATACAATATTAGGTCTGCTGTAGCAGCAGTGGTACAGTGGTGGTTGCAGGCAGATGGAAGCGGTTGGGTACTACGCTCTGATCAATGTGTAGTATAAAATGGATCAGACAATGGGACTGTCTTCTTCCTTTCTTCGTTAAGGAAGGATACAACTTGATACAACTTCCCTGTGTTTTCTCTTAAGAGCTACTATATTAAGATGGTTTGAATACAGTAAAGCATTGATTAATGACAAAAGATTAAGTTAATGAAAATAAAGTGTTTTTAAGAAAGCTGTGTCTTTAGTGATGCTCAGTAGCCCCACTGTTGCACGGGACATGGCATAGGAGGGGGGAGGCTGTCACACCCTTGTGTTTAACTACACCAGTGCTGCAGAGGGAGCACTGAAAGGTGCACGGCCCTCAGACTATGGAATGGCACAACAGGCTCCAGTGCCAGCCTGCAGCCTCCTAAAACAAAGGCGCTGCCCTTCACTGCATTAATGTGGAGAAAGGATTATCCACTGGGAATTACAAGGAAGCCAAGATGCAAATGCACCATTACTGGAAAGAAGTAAAGCTCAATCAACTTTAGGCTAATTCTTTTTCCTTCCTTATTGCAAGGACCTGAATTACTGACGAGGCCATCCCTATACTGCTTCTTCCCACTCACCAAGCTCAACCTTTAGTCTGTAGTTTGCAATCTGGAAGGCACTGTGCATTAAAACTGCTTTTGATGCGTGGAAGCATTTCTTCACACACTCCTACACTGAGCTCTTCCTGTCATGCTGTAGAAGATCCCTGGTCTCTCTTACACTATGAAACTCTTAACTCTGCAATGCTGAGCAAAGTTTTAACCCAAGAAGCCAATCTGCAGTTAACCTTAATCTAACCTTCAAATTTAAACTTTTCTACCCTATATTTGGAGACTGTGTAATAATACCTTTAAAGCACACAGTACAAATACTAGGTGTATGTCTGCACATGGCCACTGTGAGGTTACAGCGTCAGCATTTCCCATCCAGACTTACCAGCAATGAAATGCACGGACTGCAAGCACCAGGGACTGTGCTGGTGCCTATGAACAAACTTGGGGGGGCGTTCTGAAGTGGAGATCACAGGCACAGATCAAGCACAGTCAGGTCAGTAAGAGGCAGTAATACATTTATCTGGGAGGTTGGTGGTGGTTCTTTACTAAACCAACTGATGTGCTGCACATAACACCAAAGCTTGACATTTTCTTTGAAGTCCGAAGAAGTTTACAAGCAAACAGGTATAAAAAAAAAAAAGTGAATTTTATTGCATGTAGCTTAAATTTATACAATACTTAATTGAAAAATGAAACTAACACTTTCTGAACAGTGTATTCCTTTCCCACCAAGGGAACCAATTAACTGAAGTCAAAGTGGGAAGTCTTCCCATTAACTGTCATGAATATTACTCAAGCAGATTACACAAAGTATACGTAACAACTTACATTGAGTTATACCCAAATACAGAGTTTAACTTCCAACTAGATCTGCTAGCAACCCCTTTCTTCAGAGTTACTTTTGTCAGTTACTTTTGCAAGCTTTGGGGATGCATTCTTTTTGCACACTTCTCTAAGCACCGAATACAGTTGGTTAATTACACACAGCAACTGGCAATTTCATTCACAATCATGCAACTGCAGTAAAAGATAGCCGTGCCCTTTGGCTCTTTATAACCCAGAGAGCTAATGATTTAAGTGACATCATTCCGGGGCTCAGAACCCCAAAAGGCCAGTGCCTCAAAGAGTAAATTTAAAATATTAGCAGGCAGTGCTAGGAATGGGAGTTCCTAGCCTCCGAGTCCTTAACATCACCTGGTGTCTCCTGCACGCTGCAGTCCTTACTCTTCCCTTCAGAACTCTCGTGCTAGTTCCTCCATCCAGGTTTGCTAAATGTGAACGAGTGCGCAGCTT
Organism: Numida meleagris; assembly: GCF_002078875.1. Lineage (NCBI taxonomy): Eukaryota > Metazoa > Chordata > Aves > Galliformes > Numididae > Numida > Numida meleagris. The sequence continues at coordinate 167,099,654 of NC_034409.1, forward strand.
GGCATTTTCACAGCAGTTCACTCTTGAGAACAGAGAACATTTCGCTGTGGCCTTCCACAGCTTCTGCTACAAGAGACCAGGTAAGGCTTTTACCCGCGCAGTCACACCGACCTGGTCCATCTGCAAAACATCCCACAGATGCCCGTAACTTACAGCCTCGTTTCAGTTCTTGAAGGCTCCACATTTACTGGCTTTAGCAATGAATTCCTTTAGCAGGGGACCGTCCATTTGCCAAAACGCTGTCGTTTGTGTCACTTCCGTCAGGTGGTTGACACAAAATTTAAAGCAGAAATCCTCTAAGTCCTAAACAGAAAAAAAAAGAAAAGTCTCGTTATCTTTCTTCCATGACAGAAGCTTACATTCAGTCTGGCACAAATGCCTTTCTGAGCTTTACTTCTGCAGAGAACCAGACAAACTAACCCAGCGCCTTTCAACCTTTTCCCCCCTGCCTCCCAGCATCCCTACATAAACACAACAGAGAAGAAAAAGATTCTGCCCCCCTTAACAAGGCTATGAGGACAAAACAGCTGTAGTTTGGTTCTCCGGCTATAGCTGAAATCACAGAAATCAGCTATTCTGAGCAACACGTATTTTTTAGATTTTCCCCACATCAACTGTTTTGTCTGCGTTCACTGACAACAGTTAAAACCCAATACAAATAATAGGAATTGCTAGGGGAGCGAAACATAACCGAAGGAACTCGGCTCTTTCATTCCATAAGATCGACTCTAATCTATATGTAAGGCTGCTCAACTCCCTGCTTAATTACATAAAGCCTTCAAGTTGCACATCACCAGGCTCAATGCAAGTGTATACCAGGCAATTTTAAAGCAAAGTGTAGGCAGAAGACCTTGCATGCATTAGAATAGACCCAGGTTACACAGTGCTTCACAGATGACCCAAGAAAAAGCAAAGATACGCTGTGGCACAATAGGGAATTTCTTGCAGAAAGGTTGCTCTGAATATTTAGGACTACTTGGAAGTGCCTTCCATTTAAGGATTAGAAAAGCCTCCCAGACAACCATCACTGCACCCGCATGATGTCAGAGAGAAAGGATGTCTAAGAAACAAAACACAGCAGTTGACAATGTAATGTTGACCATAGAAAGCTTCCCGCTCAGACTGATCGTTTCCAACTCCCCTTGGAGGAGGAAATCAATTCCTGTGGCACAGAGCAAAGCTGCTCTAAGGAAGATGCCACAGCCCTTCCAGAACAGCAGCTCCCCGTTCTGTTCCACTTTCTTGAGCGCTTCACCAACTTATGGAACCGTGCTTTCCATGCAAGAACACACCCTTCCTTAGCTCAGCAGACTGGGTGCTGCAGTAAGGCACAGCAAGCCTGGACATTAGGAAATACTACTGTTCTGAAAGAGTGGTCAGGCGCTGGAATGGGCTGCCCAGGGAGGTGGTTGAGTCACCGTCCCTGGAGGTGTTCAAGAAACATTTAGATAGAGCGTTGGGAGACATGGTTTAGTGGGGTTATTGGTGGTAGGTGGATGGTTGGACTGGATGATCTTGTAGGTCTTTTCCAAACGAGCTAATTCTATGATTCTATGATTCTAAGCATGCAGAGCTCTTTAAGCCACGAGAGGTATGACAGACTGGTTGCTATTCAGATTTTCATTTAAGGTCAACATTGACAACTAGAACAACTGTGTGCCAGTGAGTTCTTGACACAACAGTCACACAGAAACGTGTCCTGGCCTAACACCAGGCTTTCTGAAGCTGCAGATCTTGACTTGTATGGCATCTGTGCAATGAAAAAAGACAAGCTTATTAGAACCGGACACTGAGGGTTTTCTTTTAAAAAAGAACAGAATTAACCAGCATTTCAAACAAAATTACATCATACACATCACAGTATTTTGCACTGCTTTATTAAGAATTCATAAACCAAGTCAATGCAACGGAAGCATACAACAAACAGTATTCTTTTACTATTAAGAAACTTTGGAAGATTCAAAACTCTGTATAAAAAAGGCTGAATTTCATTTGTGGATGGATGCACTCCCAGCAAGTTGTGCTTAATACAGACTTGAGTGAAAAAAGGCACAAGGTACATCCAGTGATCAGTTTTAACCTTCCAACCAGAAGCAGACCTGATCTAGTTCGAGCCACTTCCTCCACTCACTCAACCCCCAAGAGTACAGGGGAGTTTCAAGTCCCAGAAGCATTTTAAATTAGTGAATTCCTTTTACCTGCTGTCTTCCAGACACTCAAGCCCTTAATTGAACTACATCACCCAAGCAATTTCAAACTCTGATCTAGTATTACTACACGTTTTTAATTACTGCTTTACGCAAAACAAACAAAAAAGGCAGCCCTTCAGTACTGCCCATTCTCTCCTTGATGAAGCATTTGGGCCAACCGCTCTCACTTCATTTCCAGCTTCCCTTTACAGGCACAATCAGTCACACTGAAGACCCATTCCACAGCAATCTTCTAAGGCTAAGATACAGAAAGCTTCCCGTTTCCCATGAACTTCCACCAGTGCAGTCTTTATTCACCGCGGAGCTGAAGCCATAACTCAGACATCAAGTCAGCCCTTCACTAAGGCACATCAAACTAGCAATGCACCACAAGGCTCTGAAGTAGGGCTGTGAAGTAGCTGTGTTGGGGCATTTCGTGTCTACCACTAGGTATTAAGTGCAAGAAAAAAAGCATGGACTTCATTCACTGAGAACCACCAACTGCTTTACAAATAGCAAGTTAAGAACTAACTAAGCTGCAAACACAATGCACGGGTACTATTTTGAGCACAAAGGACTGAAGAAAGCCCAGGGATACTTCCTGATTACACGACAAAGCTGCATGTTAGTGATCTACTAATGCAACCAGACATGTCGCAGGGAAGTTTCGCTGGCCTTCCTCCTTTTTCACACGCTGTTCCTCAGTCCTCACAATTAATTAGGTTCATAAAGCACCTGTAGTCTTGCCATTTCACTAGCATAATTTAAAGACCAGAAGTGTATTTAATTTAAGTTAAAAGAACGTGGAAAATAACCACTCTCCAGACCCTACCACCACACAACATCATGTGTAACCCTACAAAATAGATAACTTGAAACTTACAAGAGCTTCTTTTCATAACGTGATTTTTGCTTTGTTTTTAAATCCTTCCCTTGTTTGAGAGTTACTGTTATCTTCTCTTTTTTTAAGACCTTTTTTCCTTCCACAGAAATAATAATTCATGAAAACTGGAACAGCATTATAAACTTTCACCATGAACCAAGCAATGCAAACACTGACAGATACCAAGTCTCTACCTGTGACTTAAGTCACCTTTAGATATCTGTGTACTAGTTCACCTTCCCTGCACCCCTCCTCTCTGCAAAGCCATATCCCTCCCCCCAAAAAATACATAAAAACTGTATTAGCAATGAACCTCTCAGTATTCCAAAGGCAACATTCTCAAATCCTGAAAGTGGCAGATAGTGCTATGTGATACTAAGTTAGAGCTAGCTTATATGAAAACATGACTGACTGCTTTCCTCCACAGTTAGGTCAGAAAGGAGCCACCTATTTAAGAGATTGAACTTTGGAAGTTTACCTCTGCATCATATCTGACAGCAGCAGATAGCAATGAAAATGCATTTTCCACAGTAATTCCTCTCTTGATAATGTGCTGACACAGTTTTTTCAGTCTATTTTCACAGTATGAAGTAGCCAAGTCCAAAAGCCCTGCAATTAAAGTGTCATCATATTAGTCACACGCAATTATTTCTGCCCTCTCAACAATTTACCCCCGGGGCACAGGCTTTCTGTACGCAGTTCTAGATGGCTATAACACACTTCTTGCAAGTAGGCCACTACTCTTATAAATAAAAGAGTATTTTACTACCACGTAGGAAAAAAGGCCTTTCTATTATCCACAGGCTGCAATCCTGCTAGTCTCTGTAAATAGGCAAGCTGTTCCACTGATTCACATACCTAAATGCTTGAGAGTGGAACTGTTGCAAAACCAGCACAACATGAGCAGAAATGTACCCCTGTAAAAACCTGTGCTTGAATCACAGTTTGTTCTTAGCTTTGCTACTCACATTTCCATTATTACATCTAGACACATCCTTTCATATTATCCTATATTGTATTCAGTAAGGTGTGCAAGTACTTTACGCATTACTTCCGCTGTAGCAAATTTGTTACAGTGGTTGTTTAAAGGCAGCAGAATCAATCAGCAGTAAAATGCATGATAGGACTAGAAGCCTACGTTAATACATTTGTTCTTCGTGCCCTTTCTCAGTTTGTCTGGATGCTGCTGTCTAACAGAACTGGACCACAACAATACCTATTGCATCTTCAGGCGGAAGGTCCACACTGTCTGTATACAAGTACTCGAGAAAGGCACGATACACAGGGTAAGAAAACTGGTCTATTTCTATCACTTCCTTCATATCCTCATTCCAGTAGGACTGAAACATGGTTCTGAAGTGTTCACACCTAAGAGACAAAGACACCATCTGGAACACTACTGTATGTACACACGAATGTAACATTATAGCCTCTCTGAAGCAAGTATTTGGTGCCCTCTACAACAGTCACATATATGTTACCATATCACAGCCAATGGGCCACATTTTGGTTCCTAATACCGTGTACATTGTTATAATTGTGCACAGAGATAAAACCAATGCAACCTATGCTACAGAAACATTTGAGTATACATTGCAATCGGACTAGCTTAACAAAACTTACTATTCTGGTAACAACAAACAGACTTAATGAAAACTGAGTATGGATTGTTCTAAGGCAGAGTTTTGATTCAATGCCTTCTACAATCACTTCATTTAAAGTGATTACAGATACACAGTATAGACTGCAGATTTAAGATGCCACCCCCTCTTATTCCCCCTCTCCCCGTAGATGCAACACTAAAAGATTTTTTTCTTTAAACAGGAGCTGTGAAATACGACCACTACCTGATTTTTAGAACAGCTTTGTGAACGTGGATGTACTTTCCATCCACTCGGAACTTTAGGTCTGAGGTTTCCGGGCTGTCAAACTCCTTCTTCAGAGACTCTGCTACTGTTAAGAAGTCTTCTTGCTCTGTAGAAACAATTTTTAAACAAAGAAAGCACAAGTAAGCATCTTATACAGAACACATACATCACTGTAATTTAAGCTACCCACTGAAGTAACTGAATGTCAAGGAAAACAGGTCAGTATCAGGGCTCAGATGAATGAACCTGTTACCCTTTTCTGTTGGCAAGGACTGCTCTGCAAGGTGCATGCAGCAGTGGGCAGCAGTCCCCATTCCAGAGCATTACCCAGCACCATGGAATTTCTCCAGTACCTGGAGAACTTTTGCTCTCCATGCGTGGACCAGCAATGAAATTGGCAGTCTTCTGGTAGCTCAGCAGCAGTGCTGGGTCAGCTCTGCTCTGCACTAGCATCTGGATTGCACCAAGAGAGACCAGGCTGCAAACCTGGCCAACCTGCACCACCTACAATTCACTAGAGACACAGCAACAACCTGCAGGTTGTTTGTTCGACTCTCTGCCAGAGCTCACTAATATCCATTATCACTGATGCTGTGATACTCAGTTTATCAGTCAATTATGACAACATGAGATCAGCTGCAAGAAGGGAGACTGTACTGAGAACACAGTAGCTACTTCGAAGGATAGAGAACTTCTGCAATTTTTGAATGGGATTAAAGCTCTGAGATCACAGCACTTTGACAGTTCTTAATATTAAGGTCCATTGCAGCAGCCTCAGAGACGTGCTGTTTTGCACCCCTAGAAATCCTAGCAAGATTGGCAGCACAAGCTGGCTAAGACTGTAGTAAAGCAAGAACTCTGAATTTTTAGATAACCTAACTTTAACCCATTATTTTAAGCATCTCAGAAGTATAAAGGAGAAAACAGAAGAAAGGAAAGAAAAAATGCTTCCATTACAAAGAGATATAGCTTGTCTCCGGCAACACAGGACTGGGTATCGATCATCCACATGCTAACTACTTTTCATAACTAGGGACAGCTTAAAATATACTTACAATATATGTAATATACTGCCATATAACAAACTGCTGTAATAGACAAGATACATTTCTGCCACAAAAAAAAAAACCCAGATCTTTTAGTTTACTCTGCATGGATCATCCACAGAACTGGCATCACAATGGGGCTAAATAAACCACGTTCCGATCCCCCTTCACTTGCTCATGTGATTTTTCTCCTAGGTCATCAGCTTAGTTTAAGCTACGCTGATGATCAACTTTCACTCCAAATACCTTAAGTCCATTCCTCAAAAAAGGCTGCAGATTTGAACTCCAGTACAGCCAATCCTGAGTGACTGACTCATTTCTTTGGCAGAGCCATCATAATTGGAAGGAGAACGATAATCTTTATGCAGACTTAGCTCTCACTAAGAAAAAGCTGAGAAAATAAAGTTTTTATAGCCTATTTGAATAAAAGAGGTGAAGAAGGAAAAATATATGTAGGATGGAGATTAAAATGCTCAGAGAATTAATGCTTTTGATGTAAATATTCAGTAATTGCGAATATTAGGTTAAGAATTAAAATACAGAAAGAATATTCAAACGCCTTTTATACTAAATCTGGGAATACGTAATAAAAATTGAAAACTTAAGAGTTACTGAAACTGGGAAGATGCCATTTAGAGCCTTCACCACCAGGAAGAGACAACAATTCAGGACAACCATCAGACCTCCGCAAAGGGCAAGAGCAACAAATATTTCATGGGATCAAAAGACTGAGGAAGTGGGATAAAACAATACTTGGATTTACCCAGAAGCTGACCATTGCAACTTGATCTTCTATCTCCGGTAAGCTTATTTAGTTTCCTCTACAGATGAGACGCTGTTACTTGGACCTCTACAAGTGTGCAAGCGTGCTAAATGAGAAGTTATGGTGGAGAAGCCAGGTTGGGAGAGGAACTCTTAGACAGCTACAGGGCTGTCCACAGATAAGAAAAATATAACATACAAAGGTAAAAGTATGAGTCTGGTGAAAAGGTTACTTCTGCCTTCCTAGCATGAAATGTAAGAGAGTTGCTCTTTCACATTCATACTGAAAGAGTAAATACTAAGGAGGAAAAGCTGAAGACAACACTTACAATTCAAAGCCACTAGCGACCAAAGTAACAAAAGTCAGGAGCAATCTTCCGAGCAGAAAGAATTATAAGAGTGATAAGTTATGTTTACTGATCTGGGAGCCATTCCCTGCCCTGAGCTGAAGCTCAAACAGTAAGAGCACAAGAAATGCACAATTTTCACAGCGCAAACAGGGCTCTTTCTGGATGTTTACTGGCAAACAAACAATCTCGTTAACCCCATTCTAGATCCTTGGCTGAAGGAGACTGCTTCCTTCAGTAGAAGGATGGAAGAAAAACAAAAAACAAACAAAAAAAACCCACCACCACCACCCCCTAGAAAGAACTAGTTTTAATCGACAGTGCTCCTTAAAGCAAGAACCATCCTGAAACAGAAGTGGTATAGTGTAGTAACAGCCACAAGTACGCACAGAGATTATAACACTGAACCAAATTTTGTAAGAATATTTCAATCAATGCAATTTGGTTCTTAGAGCACTGGCTGTTATCTCAGAGCTTGTTCTCACCTACTGAGAGAAGACGCCACATAACAGCAGGGGTAGCAAAGCAAGCAAACACATCGTCAGTGCAGGCAAAGTGAGTGAGGTGGGGAAGGACCACAGACTGGCCACGGCACTGGCCCCACATGTACACCTGGCCGCTCTGCGTCTTGGCAGCCGAGGTGTGAGCAGAGTGGCAGGCTGCAATCTCCACAACCCTGCAAACAGAAGAAACCTTGTAAGATGCTTCAAGAAATGGAATCGAGTGACCTTCTAAGCACTGCACCAAAATAACAGCTGACAAGCTACACATCTACATTCCTGCACTTCTTTGTCCTGCACGATTCTGTCTGAACAGATAATTATTTAACAGTTGCAGTTATGTTTTCAGATTACTTGTAGATTTTATTGCAATCAGACATTGCTTTGTTGTTGTCATTTTTATTGGACATTTCTCCATCTCTTCCATAACGATAGAAAGAAGATGAAGAAAAACAGTATTTCCCCACCCTCCTCACCTTTAAAAGCAATACACATCAGATACCCATTCTCAACAAGAAATGCTTATGGAACTAGCAAACCTCTAGCTACTGAACAGTCTGGAAAGTTATAATACTACTATGGTATTGTAGAGCACTTTATAGAACTTCTTTCAAAACAGACAAAAAAAAATCTCTCATTGTGAAAATAACATCTTATGTATTTTTCAATAAGCCTGTTTTTCAAGAAACGCTTCTGTCCCTCTTTTAATCCTTGCCCCCTGCCCCACCACCTCCCTTACATGTAAACAGAGATCTGATCTACTGCCTGTGATTCTGGCTTCCTATTTTGCTGTTATTTTCATAGAATTACAGAATCATTTGAGTTGGAAGGGATCCTTAAAGGTCACCTGGTCCAACTCCCCAGCAATGAACAGGGACACCTACAGCTCCACCAGGTGCTCAGAGCCGCATCCTGCCTGACCTTGGGTGTCTCCAGGGATGGGGCATCCACCACCCCCAGACAACCTTTCCAGTGCCTCACTGTCCTACTTTCCTTTCCTTAATGCTGAAACTCAGTTTGGAACAAGTTTCTGCTCAAATGAAGCTCTGTCTGTGAATACACACTTAACTCCTCATTCTTGAAGAGTGATCACTGTCTCTAAAGTAAAGTCTTAAGTGTGCATTTGACGCACCCATCTGTTCTGTTCCTCCCCTTGCTCACGTAATCCCTATCTTGCTATTTGGAGAACCAAGAAGCATCACACCTCCACTAAAAGGACTGCCAAGGATATTTACAGCATCTCTGGCCAGACAACAAGTAAAAACCAGTGGAAGTTCTAGAGTAAGCTCAAAAGTAAAAGCTATGCTTTCCTGGCTCTCCCCCCATGTTAAAAATGCATCAAAGGTCTTTATGCTTCTCTGCTTTTCTTGTTTCAAAAAGCAAAAAATCCAACACAGACCAATGGGACAAATAAATGTATAGCCAAACCGTCTAAAAGCATGCATATCCAAGTGTTTATTCCTTTACAGAACAATATTCTTGATAAGAATTTTAAGGCCTTGTATATTTTAGGTACAAAACTCTTTCAACGTAAAAGACAAAAAAATCGAAAACAACTTTCAGCACAGGTATTGGTAATATACTAGCTTAGTATAAAACAATACTTTTATAGTAAATGTACGATACAACATGTTAAGTGTATACTTACAACAACTCAACAAGTGTACCTTCACAACTGTGTCTCCAAGCTAACAAACTTCAGTCCAAAAATCCTTACAAGCTATATGGGCAAAGTTCTTTAAAAATAACATAAAATGCCATCCAAGGAACTGTCAGCAACTTTATGCATAAATGACGGAAGAGTTACATAAATGAAAGGATCAGGAGAAGCATTAATATGCTTCATGGGAAATGACAGCTCGCCCACTTGAAGTACTGTTTCCAAGGGAGTCGAGTCAAGCAAGATGAGTACATGTTCAAGTGACTTGTCTCTCCCTTAGATTCCAGCCAGAACTTGAACATTTTCTTGCTCCTTTCTCCCTCAGCCTCTCTTCAGCAGAGAGGTGCTCTAGCCTCAGATCATCCTTGTGGCCTCCTCTGGACTCTCTCTAACAGCTCCACCAAATGAAATATTTCATTTTGCTTCGCTAGTGCCAGTTCCTTCACAGACAAGCCAGCCTCGCTTCAGTGGTTTCTGCTGTGTTGGCTTCTACCTTTATTCCAGCCCCCCTCCAAACTTTTTAAAGCCCTTAAATAATCCCAGCATTGTGCACTTTTTCACTGAACACTAAGTGTGAGAAACAGGAATAAAAACTAAGATTATCTTCAGGTATACATATGGGAGAGAGGTCCATGTTTCTAAGTGAACAGGAGTGACATAAGAGCCATAGGACTTATGTCCCAAATACAGTAAGTGCTGAAAGAGGGTTGACAACGGTCATTCTTTTACGAACCTGAGAAATTGCTACATGGTACCACTGATGAAAGCGGTAGTGTCTACCCACAGCTCTAGCAAGTTTGCAAACTGAGCTCTGTTTCCATAGTTGACTACTGTCCAGAGAGCCTCTCAGAAACCTGATTTTCCCTCATTTGTCACTCCTTTCTGCCCCCCTCCCCTCCCCTTTAATGTAGGACTCAATACAGATTAAGAGCTTGGCTCACTGATTTCATAGCTCCAAAATGTTGATCAAAAGAACCACATTAAGAAAAGCCTAACACTTGGTCATTATTTTTCAGCATTGGGAAAGCATAAAATGTTTACTTTCAATAATCTTTAGAGAGAGCAAAAAGCACTCAGTCTATAGAAAAAGTAAGTTACCATTCTTCCCTGTGCTTTTTAACATCAGCAACAGAAATACAATCCACTAAATCCCAAATTCACATGCTTCCAATGCTAGAGACCACATAACACATGCCCAAATATACACAGAAAATATAAATACACAGAAACAGCTTCAGAAAGATTACCTTTCTTTTTCCATCATGATCTGCAGCGGGCTTAGCTGGTTACTTTTATTGCCAGTTCCCAGCTGCCCATAAGTGTTAGCTCCCCAGGCATAGAGCAAACCCTCATCTGTTAGTGCTAGTGTGTGTGCATAGCCACAGGCAATCTGTAAGTAAATGTATAAGCATTATTACTAAACAACAAAGAGACAAGAAGAAAATTACCACACACATTACCTTAGTCTAGCTGATGTTAAACACCCCAGGCATTCTTTTATCTACCTATCTTTTATCTAATAAAATGTTATTTCTCAACACTTAAAGCTAGCACAAAACACATTAACAGTAAGCAATGGAAAACCTCCAGCTTCAGCAGTTTAGGGTTCACTGGTTACTCTTCTTCAGTAATTTACAATATGGTCTAAACATACAGAAAGCACAATAACAGTGTTTTCCTACAGGAATTAACTATTTATTATCTTAACTTAGTAGTATTCTACAGAAATCATGTTAGAATCTCCCTTACCTTTATTTGCTTTCAATTGCGGACTCCTTATACAAAGAACAGCAAACTTGATTATCATACCCTGCAACTCTTCAATATTTGTGAATTTGATAATTACTATGTAAGCCATGAGAGCTGCAGCACCAAAGCCAACAGTCTCCTTGACCTGTTCAACCGGAGTTACCAGAGAACCTTGCTAAAGATGCAGGAAATCCCAATTAAAAAAAAATTCACTCAAAAAAAAAAAAAGCCCACATCAATGTCATCAGCCCTGCAGTCCTTTTTAAAGGGCTAATTAGAACATTAACGTAGAATCTAATGGGAACATATTCGTTCTCTTGTTTCCCTTCATTTTTGTATTTGCCTAGCGTAGCTCACTCATACGGTTTTGTAACAAAGATGTAATCTTTATCTATAACATAATCTACTCAGTTACACTAGCCAAATGTTAAGCATTCATATTTACAAAAGCATGCACTTTATGGAGTGACTACACTTTTCTATAAGCCTAATGCAATTTGTAGGAGCCAAATAAATTCAGCATTGGAGCTGTGAAATCCAGAAGCAGCGATAAGACTCCAAAGATACAGTTGTAACAGATGCTAGAAACAGGAATGCATTCCTTATTTCCATATTAGCCATACCTGGAGTATACACACACCATGTAGTGCTGCCACTCTGCACGGCGTTAGTTGGTTGCCATTGTTTCCAAGACCAAGCTGACCATTACCATTGTAACCCCAGCCATAAACCTAAAGGCAAATGGAAAACGAAAGTAAGCCACCCTTCTAGAAATACAGAATATACGCTCTGAGCTTCTTCAGATTTAGTATCAAGCACAAGTCCAGAAAGAATATCTGACTAAAAGAAATCTGTCCACTATTTCAAAAGGAATACAGGGAGGGATAACAGATACTGAATACACCGTACAATCGATTGTATTCAACTTTTCAGTATTGCATTATGTTTTAAATACATTTTTATTGCTTTCTAAAATACATCTCTACAAATACTAAAACTTTTGTAATGACACAGATTTTAGTTTATTGCAAGTTTTAACAGGTTTCGTGGACTTCCCCCCCCCCCCCCCCATATTTTCCTTTCTCCCCGTGTTTAAAATAAATTAAACCAACACATGGATCAGGTTTATTTAAGATGAAGTCCCCAGCTTAGCTTTAATTTTTCCTTTAGCTTTGTTATAGCTGACAGAAGTCAAAATGAAAGCTCGTTTCAACCTCAAGGACCTTTACAGCCCTTCCTGTCACAAGAAAATGTTACGCTCTGAGACACAGTACATTTGGAGTTGCAGTTCAAACTTAGAGGGAAGTTAGCACTGTAAACTTCTTATTTGAAATGGGACTGCTGCACAATATTAGGGAAGTGTTCAAATTCTTCCTTTTTTTTTTTTTGAGCTGGCAGTTCAGCAGCATGTTCAAGAAGGATCATGCCCTGTATTTTTGCAGAAAGATTAACTATTTAGTTGTGCGTGCTTTCAAAAGTCTAATCAAGACATATGTTCAAGAAGCTTCTGAAATAATGAAGAGATATTTAATACAACTGATCACATTCCTGCAGATGCAGACTTGATGGAAGTCATATTCCAATGCAGTTTTTGCCAAAGATGGAACATCTACCATGAAGACAGCACACCCAGATAAATCAGCTTCCCTTAAACCAGTCTCAGTTTCCCTTCTCAGTACTGTAACTTGAGCACTTCCTATCAGCATTCATTCCATGCTCAGACCTTAATGTCTTAAGAGAAGGTAACAGATAGAGAGCGAACGAACACAGCAATGCTTACCTCACCGTTGTTTACTACAGCCATGGAGGAGGTCTGACCACAAGCAATGCCAACTACCACTTTACCCTGTAAACAGTTGGAAACTCTCCGAGGAGTTGGCTGGTTTGCTGTGGATCCTGATCCAACTTGACCACAGTTGTTATAGCCCCAAGCATATAGCTGTCCATTAAAAAAACCACACAAACAGAAAACCGCAGTTTAAGACTTAATAACAGTAATAAATAATAATCTTACTATAGCCAGGATCAGAATGGGTGAACCAACCTATTTAACTAGCCAAAATGCTTAAGATAATTTTCATCTGTTTTAAATTAATAAACAGCAACACAACTGACCCGACAAATAAGAACACGGCACTTTTTCAGCTTCTTACTACAGAACCAGAGCGTTTGGCTTCAGTCAATACAAGGAATGTACTTGCACCTTAAATATAAGTTGGACTAGAAGAGCAGAATGAATGGACTTTATGCCTACATGATGTTGCAAAAACATGAATTCAAGTGAAAGTGATTTGATTCCCAAGCCCCCACTGCTTAGTACTCGAGAGAACAATAACCTAGTTTACAGTCAGATAATCATACCTCTTTTTCAATCGTCCAAGAGTTGTTAAAGCAGCTGGTTTTATCAGGTCACGCATCACAGTAACATAACCTTGTTACACAATGGCATTAATAAAAAGCAGCATTTCTGACAGTTCCAAGTTTGCCAGTGGCACACAGCTAATACATATTAGAAAAGCCTTCTTTCATGTGAAAGTCCAAAAGACAGGAAAGCAGTTTGCTATATAAATACAGCTTTGGACCTTCAGTTTCTTCACTATTTGTTACTGGAGTTATGCCTTTGGCATAAAACTATTTTTGATAGCTCTCTGATAAACCAGACAGTTAACAAGGTTGTCCTCTCGGAAATACCCACCAGAGAGAGAGTTCACCAAGCCAAGAGTCACACATCAGTAACAACAACAGAACAAAACAACAGAACCCCACAACTCATTGATCATGCCTAATCTGAAAAGAAAGTATGAGTCTTTTGTTTATTGTTACTTGTACTTTCCAGATCTTTGATTCCTACTGAATATTTTGATCTGCAATATGTCTTTCAGCAACAGAAATGTATTCACAATTTTTATTTGCACTGCATTAAATTTACACTGAACCAACCGTACAAATCAGTTATTCCAAGTATTTCCATGAGTTACTTCCAATTCCAATGCCTCTCTGAAACTTCAGGTCAAGTCACAAGGCTTTCTGAAGCCAAATCTTAATGTAAGTAAAACTCCACTTCAAATATTTCACCACTCTCAATCTAATTAATTCTGAAACAGATAAAACCTCCGAGCACAAATAGACTAGGCTACGGCCAATGTATTATAAATACATCCATAATGTACTTAAGTAGCCATAATGGCTAGCCAGCTGCAAACATCAGCTCCATGGGAAGTATAAAGAAGCTTCCCCTCTCCCACTGAGATTTCAAACATGTTATGTTTATTATGAAAGACAGCACAGCCACCCCAGGCAGCTACCACATAGTAGCTGACACCAACAGTTAAGCTAATACATGAATACCCTTGCCTTCCCACACAGAAGAAAATTACGTATCAAATTTTATCATTCAATCCAAGCAAACGTGACAGCATGAAGATCTCTCCTAAACACATGCTCTCCTTTCAGAGATACAATGCATTCCACTTAACTCAGTGGCTTTCCTACCCTTAAAGCAGTGATCAGCTACTTTGTATTAACTGTTGCAGTATGACTCCATAATAAACCATAACTCAGAGGTGCTCAGATTACTAGGATAGAAAGAGTTGCAGTTTCCCTTTTCATCATTAGAAAGGTTTGCGCTTTTTGTGTTTTTGTTTCTTTTCAAGCAGAGTTGACTCAAGCTTTCTTCCATACGGTGAAATGCAGTTCCAATCACACACACGCACTGGTCAAATCTGACTAAATGGAGAATAATTCGACATGTTTCCCGTGACACATAGCCTCAAGCCACAAAAACAAATAGCACAAAGCAAACTTGGCACGTGAACCAAATGCTCGCTCAGCAGCTATACACAAAAGTGTGTAGAGATGTGCAAAGCAACATTCTTTCCACAATAACAGCGGAAATCAGGAAGACTGCAAGAAACAGACTAAAGGCCAACCAGTGAACACAAGCAGCTCAACAAAGCCCATAAATGTCAGAATTGCAAAGCAAGTAATAATCTCTGCTCTGAACTAATGGAGCCCTAGGTTGAGGCAGCAATAGAAAAGGTTACGTTGTAGCCACTGCAGACTGCAAGGTCACCTACACCACTCACTTCAAGAAGGAATTAAAAGATTGGAACAGGTTTCAACTTACATCCCCATCAAACGATAACGCCATGGAATGATGAGAGCCACAAGCTACTTCAATCACTTTCTTTAGTAACAGATTTGTGCAGACTTGAACAGGAGTAATGCCCTGATTGGTTGCACCATTCCCAAGCTGGCTGTAGCCATTATGTCCCCAAGCATACACTTCACCATCTGCAAAAATATTTAAGTACGTGATAAAACTACCACAAATTCCGAGGAAATTAAGATAGACAATTTTAAGGATTGGAAAGTGCCAATAAGACAGTAAAAGGACACCAAAAAGTAGTGCAAATAGTACAAGAGTCCTCTGGATGCTGACAAATTATCTACCTTGCATACAACTATTACATGTATCACAGTATGACCTCTAGATTACAGTGGAAATACGTGAAAGCACACAGGTAAAACCAAGTAAGCTGTAACTGATATCACAAAACTCTACAGTTACCATGTAAGAGAGGTGTAAAGGAAACTTAGTACTGAATACATTTGGTTTCACTTCAGACCGGCGAAGAGCCCTTAGTGTGCATTATTATGTGCATTATTATCCAGTTAACAAATTCACACAATTGCCTTCTAACCCACTCTTGTGGAATGTAAGCAGAACTTAAATCTGTAACTTATGCTTCTCTATTAAACATTCATTTCCTACCTTCAGTGCAGAGCACAACATGCGGTCCACTTCCATAACTGAGACTGGAAATCTTCTTTCCACATAAGGCTTCTAATTTCTTTGGTACTATTGTGCTCTGACTGTCTCCAGTTCCCAAACAATTACTGCAGTTCAGTCCAAAAACAAACACCTGAAAAACAGAGTAGGACTGATTTCAAGTGACTTACACTCAGATGTACACAGATTTGGTGACATCCAGGTCTTCATGAAGCCAGGGAAGAGCTTTACCATGGACTTTTGAGGGTCATAGACTTCACTCACAGAAGTTAAACTCAAATGTCAGCACTGGGGCACTCAGGAAGTTAACTAATGAGTCCGCATGCTTCAGGCCTGTGTAGGCCAGAAAGTCGGGCTTCTCATTTGCAGGAACTCCACTATTAAAAGTGTACAACTGTAAAAGTGGAAGACAGTATTGGCATTTAAAAGCAGCTTGTCAAGAACAGCTACAGCTGTACTGCTGGGGACTCAATCCTACAACTTTCTGCAGGAAAGAAATCGTACTCTACTCAGGCTTGCAAAATCTGCTCCATTTTACAGAGCCTTACCTCATCATTGTGCGTTATGTATATAGCTTCATTGGCTGATGTACCAAACACGCACGCTTTCCGAATAGATGCTATTTCTTGAGGTGACAGTAAGGTAAATATTGGCCACTTTCCCACATCCACCATGATGTTACTGTGTCTCATGAAGTTTCTGCAAGTAAGATGACAATGTCATAATTAAAAAAAGAAAAGCTTATCAAAGGTGTACTTTATACTTTTATCAACAGGCAGTGAAATCATTTCCTTTAAATGAGAGAAACGATGTGCTAATCGGTGTGTCCAAGAGTATAACATTTCATTCTATATGAAATATTTAATTATATTTCTATGTATTAAGGTGAACAAAAAACAAATGACTGGGGTAGGACACTAGAAGAGTGGTCTTTGCTTGTATATCCTGTTGAGTAAACTATATTCAGTATTACTAAACAGTCACCATTCCACAAGACAAACTTGCTAGTTTGCGTAGTTAAATAGTGAAATACACGGGAGAAAAAAACTGATTAAGAGAAATTGTCATCGTTTCTTACTTGGAAACAAGCTGAAAACAGATGCCTGGATATAGATGTTATCTGTCAGTGAATACACATGTGTATAATAC
Source organism: Numida meleagris (assembly GCF_002078875.1). Taxonomy (NCBI): domain Eukaryota; kingdom Metazoa; phylum Chordata; class Aves; order Galliformes; family Numididae; genus Numida; species Numida meleagris. Next base: position 167,116,599 of record NC_034409.1, read on the forward strand.
ATCCTTACACAATACTTCTTCCTAGTTTCCCCAGGATAATCGCACCAGCTCAAGAACAAAGCTGCCAGTCAACAAAACCCAGAGAGCGTATTTGGGCCTTCAGTCTTGCCCATAAAAATTATACCACTGTTAACATCCTGGAGGGAATCTGCCAGTGTCAATCTATGATCCATTCCCAGAGTTACCAGCAAGTTTCATGGGATCGAAAAAGCACTCATTGGAGAATTCCACAGAATTCCTTGATACTTAGTTCTTTCCTTTATTTACACCAGATACGCTTGCTTCCGATGCTTGGTTCTCAAAACTGTGCTGACAAGCAAGGAAAAGTTCCAGAAAAAGTGCTGCTTAAGACCAGCTGTGAATCCTGCAATGCAGGATGTTCAGATGCTACTGAACACTTAAAAGAAGACAGCAATGTCTTGCTCTTTTGAGAAGACCAAGTTCCAACTCAGTTCATTCTTGACTTCACCCACTTAATTTACCCTAAGCAATACAAACTTGACAAGAAAAACATTTTTTTTTCTTAACTATTCTAACTATTTATCTGCCACTACCCACAGAAACGCCCAACTTGGGGATAAGCACCATTTTTTCCCCCATCTAAAGATGGATTCCCTAACAACCTTAGCCACTTTCCTAGGTTTCCAGTAAGAGTCCTTGGGTGACATACATATACGTGTGCAGTGTACTAGGCTCACTCCAATTACAATCAAGAATTCATTTCAGTCCCAGAGCTAGGTGAATGTGAGGAGCAATGAATATGCAGAGTTTCTTCTGGGCAGCTCCTTGCAGTGAAAGGCTGATCCAGAAGACCTCAGACACATCACTGCAAGCAGCAGCACAAAGGGACACAGCGTCCTTCACTCACCTTCCTGTATAACACGAGTAAATGAGCTAAGTTTACTTGAGCTGATAATCATGCAGAGACCTGGAGCCCACTATAACACACACCTCTCAAAACCTGCACCTTAATGGGAAGTTTTTAAGTGCAATGCAGTAACGAATGTACCAGTTGGAATTCAAAGCAATGAAGTTATTTTAATCTGTAGGCAAAGAGTCACCTCCATACATCAGCTAACAAGCCATTGCTTAGATTCTGTATGCAACACAGCATCAGTTCTCAGGAATACCTGTCATTTATGCATCAGTATCTACATTTAATGCCCACGTTTCTAAGCAAGGAAAACGAATATGAGAAATCCTGGTCTAGTAACAGATCTGGAGGTTGGAGGTCCTACCTGTGGGAGGGGGGTTGGAACTTGATGATCCTTGGGGTCCATTCTAACCCAAGCCATTCTATGATTCTATGAGATCCTTGTAAGTACAGAAGGCATAATCTTAACCTTGGTGCTCTGGTAGATATCACCTTGCAAAACACTGCATCCCACTCCTCTTGACTGTCTTTATTTCTGCCACACGACTCCGTGATAAACAACAACACACCAACCATACTGCTTTATGTCACATCTGTATTCCACTACTGCAGAACTGACCAGGAGAGGGAGCTTATATCAGCCATGCCTCTTCTAACTACTTTGACATCTTTGAAATTATCCAACAGTATCAGTAGCCAAACAGGAACAAAAACAAAGATGATTGTTTGAATTTCAGTGATGCTAAAAATAAGCAAGAAAGGATGACTTGTTGAAAAGGAAACTGAACTGGCCTCACACTGTGCTGAAAAGAAGCGGCATCATCAGCACTAGGGAAAAAAAAAATACCTAGAGCTGTTCACAACAACAACGAATAACAGCCCCATGCTTTCAAAGATAGAAGCCCTTCAAATATTCTGTGCTGAACTGCTGCCTATGCATTCAACATCTCACTAGCTTGCTTTCCACAGGAACAATATGCAGGCTGATTCCGAGCGATACACAGCATGTATACACGAACCCCTGTCGAACAAAAACAAAACAAAAACAACAAAACCCAGAAGACAATGTATACAAAACTGTTTTAGATGCTTTTAGATAAAGTTTTACAGAGTTTATAGTTCAGCTGAACAAACAGACAGAACAATAACACAATATCCTACTGGGAAAACAGTATCCGTTGTCATCAGAACAAAAAAATTTAGTTAAATCCTCAGAGATTATTCCCTTGTAAATGTTATTTGAGAACAGTTGAGCGTTTGTGTCATTCCTTCCTCAGGCTCCAGCTTATTCTTACTCCTGCACAGAAAAACAGCAGGCTGAGGCCTTCATTTCCCCTACTGGGAAATCAACCAGCAGTGAGAATACAAGAGCTAGATATCCAGATTCAGAAAAACAAGAAATGATTGGCAAACTTGACCCTCTTTTAAGCACCCCTCAAGCAAGAAACAGCCAAACCCTAGACACAGTGGTTTCCTAGACAGAAGGGTGGTCTTCCCCATATTTTCTCTTGTTCGGTTGGTTTTTAATCTCAAGTTTCAGCGCTGAGAAGAGGGAAACAATGCATGCTGCTGACACTGACAAGATGCACAAACTAAGTGACTTTATTGTACTACCTTTTTGGTGGCAAGGAGAATGTCACATCCCTGAAATCACGTGTTGTAACTTATTACCTTACGTAAGACAAGATGCCTATGACAATATGCTCAAACCTCCGCGTGCAGATGATTTATTTTTGGATGCCTTTTTAATGGCAATGCAGGGAAAGACTATGATCTGGCAACCAGTCCTCCTGCTTGCTTTGAGCAACTGGCTGAAAGAGATGCAAGCACAAACCAGCACATACATGAACACCATTGAACACAAAACCGTTTTAACCACACAATAAAACCCTTACTAGGATGACCGAGTCGGTCAACCACCATAACAAGTCACAATGTGCATTTTCTTTTTTTTTTTCAATAAGAAGCCGAATCACTAGTGCAACTTACTGAAGACATTCGCTCTGAATGAGATGCCCTAGGAAACCCACCTATATTCCAGCAAGATGCATACAGAAATGAGAATTCAAAGGACCCACAAAGCCACGCTCCAAAGATTTGTTCTCTCTCCCAAATGCTGCTTTTTTAAGCACCGTTCTGCTCCAAAGGCACTCCCACACAGCCCTCCGAGTTCGAATGCAGAAAGCCCACATTACCTTCTATCAGCAGGCTCCAACTGCCTCAATTTAAAAAAGCATTAAAGATCACTATTCAGAAGACTCAGGACCTAAAAAGACTAATTACTTATATAAAGTCCAGCGAGGAAAACAACGCTGAGATCCTCACTTTTCCAGCAGGCTAGACCTCTGCCTTCAGGAAACGGGCAGCAAAGGGAAGGCTGAGCAGAAGGTCCTGAACTTGGAGGCACAAAACCCGTAAGAAGAAGCAGGAAGGTGCTCGCGGAGCGCCGGGCAGCGCTGTGTGACAGCCGCAGCCTCACAGCGCCTTGACGGAAGAGTGGCGGGAAGGGAAGGGCCGGCCCGGCCCGGCCGCAGACGCCTCGCGCTCCTCACCCGGCCGCTGCCGCATCCTCCGGGGCTGCTCCCTCCGAGGCGCCTCCGCGCACCGTGGCCCGTTACGACCGTTGCAGCTGACTCGCGGCAGCGCGCTCCAGCACCGCACACGTGACAGCGACGGAGCGAGAATTGGGCGGGGGGAAGATCGGGAGGGGGAGGTGTCACGTGACGCCAAGCCTTCATCTCCCCTCCCCTCCCCGCCCCCCCTTCCCGCTTGACTGTTCGCGCCCACCGTCACGTGACGCATCTTCCTCGCCTTCTATTGGCGCTTTGCTTCCAAGGGGCGGGCTTGGCGCGTGACCACGTGAGCGCCCATCTGTTTTTCCTTCCGGGCGTTCTGTGAGGGGGCAGCGAGCGGTCGGGGCTTTCGGAGATCTTCAGTCAGTGTTTACGTTCCGCTTTAATTCAGCACTGATATTTTCTGTCTTTACAGCTGTGTGTTTATATCTGCGGCTCAAGGACGGGACACAGCTGTGGAGGAGGATCCGGGAAAGGGAAGAGTACAGAGCTGCTCTCTCAAGGGAGCTTGCTGTTGTTTCACAAGGCTGTTACCAGGAAATGGTTGCTGCTGCTTGAAGTTCCTTATTTTCCTGGCCGTGCTCAGGGTCACGGGGCAGCAGGGACTTGTGACAGCAGGGAGCTGACAGATGGGAACCGTAGGGCAGCAGGGCAGAGCCTGCAAGAGGCATTAGCCTGTGTTTGGGGATGGCCAGCTTACAAGAAAGAAGGAAAAATACATTAAAGAGTAATAATTTTCAGCACCCAAGGAGTCAAATCCAGAAAGGCTGCTGTGAGAGGGAATCAGTGATGCTGAGGAAATTCTGCCCTGGAGTATGAGATAGAGAAGGCACAGCAGTAGGCCTGGGGTAGAAAGATGTCCCCTGCCAAGTTCCTGTGTGCTGCGCTGCTGAGAGACTACTGCAGCTGGCCTGGGGAAAGCAGTGCTGGATAGCTTGTGCAGCATCGAGCTACAAAAGGCAAAGCATAAATAAGATTTGCGGAAAAGTGTAGTCCGAGGCTCCATGGGAAGCTCTAAAAGAGCCAGAAAGGGGATTGCAACAGAATACCCAAACATACACTGATAATTTTCCTTTTGCTGTAGAAACAGCAGTGCCTACACGCATCTGTTTTCTACTCATGTTTGTGGCCCCTCAAACAAATTATTTGTTGAGGATAGCTGTCTTTCCTGACTTTGCTAGGAGATGGTGAGAAGGTGAGGCTACGAAAACCGAGCTTTGATCCTATTTAGAACTGTAGAAAAGATCTGCTTACTGTATACAGAAACCCATTTTTTGTAATAAGTACTGGTACATAGCCTCCAGTGGTGTTTTTTATCCACGTGGGTTTAGGTTTCTTGATGTTACCACTAATTATCGGCACACATAGCAAGTCCTTAAACACCTCAGGGTAGTTGCAGTTGGTTTATACTGTGCCTGAGCTTTACAATGGGCTGAAACAGATTTTAAAAAGCGCTCAATATGGAGCAAAATTCACTTTATAATCTAATGAACGCTACTTAGTTTCTGTTCTTTTTCTGTTCCCCTGTTTACCTTCTCATAAAAGTGAACAATAACAAAACCAGTCTTCTCTCATTGTTTTTTCTCCAGAAGGAAAGGGGATGTGAAACCTTATATCCGTCTTGGAATCGTTATGACAGACGGAAACGTTAGGAAAGCACTAAACTGGTCAACCACGCCAAGCAAGGCAATGATATTCAGAGTTTTTCTTTTTTTTCTTTCTTTCTTTTTTTTTTTTTTTTGTAGAATAGAATCAATTATTGCTTAACACAATGTACTGCCAACTTCTGTAACTCATTGCTGACTTGGATGAGTTAGCTCAGATGCTGCTATCTCTCTCACGCTGATCCTCTTGATTTGCATCTCTTTGACAACCATAGCAGATGACTATGAAGTGCTTTTCTCCAGTGATTAAGAGCATTTGAGATTCAAAAGGAACGATAACACAACATTGAGTTACTCTACGAACCCTAGTGTAACCTGAATCATCAGGTTCATTCCTAGGATCACACTTGAAACCGGAGATGACAAAGCTGCAGGTAGTTGTAGGCAAATTGTAAATTCTACCACAAATTGAGTGGTAGAATTTATCACCTTTTGTCAGTCTTCAATAAAAAGACCTGTGTGTATCTGCAGCTCTGTAAACAACTACAGCAGGGATCCACGATGGCAACTCTCAATGAACTGTTTAAGGATGCTAAAAGAAAATTCTTCGGTGTTTCTCTCCTCTTTGTTCAGCATTACCTTTTCCATCATTTAGTTAGCTGCAGAGTCCTGTGATATGATGCCAGCTGAAATGATCTGGAGCTGAATGTCACCTACACACAACTAGCATTTCATGTTGCTCTGCAATCCTCGCTGTCATCTTCCTATAGATGTGAAGGGGGGTTGGAACTAGATGTTCTTTGAGGTCCCTTCCAACCCAAGTCTTCCTGTGAATAGGTTCACAAAAAAATATATACAGCTGTTCAGGAAAACCTGTTTCGAAGTGATCCTGTCACAGAAGGATGCCAAAGGAACCCCTCCCCTCACCAAAGCAGGTTGCTCCCGCTCTGGTGGTTTGGCCTCAGCTATTTGATGCCTCTGGAAACGGCATCTCTACTGAGAAATATGTGGCAACAGTGACACTCTGTGGTGAGCCCGAGAAAATGCAATACCTTAAAATCAATTTTCACAGGTTTTCTTCGCTTTCATCCATCGTATCAGACAGAAAGGTATCAAAGAAAGCCGGATTGGTGTATTTCAAAGCAGAGTTTCATCCTGATTGATCTACAGAGAAGAGCCTCACCAGTGTACCTCCAAGCTGTGATTTTTACTTCCCATAGAATTAAGAGTTTCAGATAAGAAGCCACTTATATATAGTACAAATAGGTTGGCAGTGTGGTTATGAATCATTAGATACCCTCTGTAGGGCTTCCTCTTAACAGAAACTGAAGGAATACTAAAAATAATGTCTTAGCTTCAAAACTTTGATGCTCAACAGATGGAGGAGCAAATGCTAAGATACATGAAAGGGTTGAGTAAAAGCCTTTTTTTGGCTCAGATAACATTTTTTGCTCATTTTTTCCCCTTTTCACCTAGACACACTAAAAATAATTGAAGAATTGAGATTTGGGCTTTTCAAGACAGACAGAGCTATATTTTAACTTGTTTGTATGCAGCATTTGGCATGAAATGTGTGACCTAGACTGGGATAGAGAATGACTGTAAGAGGAAGCATGAATAGATAGTGTCAGAAAGGGGTGTGGTAGCATTAGGATAAGTATGGAAGCCTTGGGGGCTTGCTTTGGACTTGCCCCGAGGAGACAGAATAGTACAGAGTATTGCCAATGTATGTAAGAAAGAAAATGAGTATTGAGGATAAGTGGTTCTGCAGAGAGGACGTGCATCCTGATACAATTCTAGACAGGTTTGAAAATAATAAATTCTGAGATTGGAGTAAAAACATTTATGAAATATATGGAATATACTGTACCGTTGTATATAAAATATGTAGTTGTTCAACCTACTACAAAGAGTGCGTCCAGAGAAGGGCAATGAAGCTGTGAAGGTCTGGAGCACGAGTCTTACAGGGAGCAGCTGAGGGAGCTGGGATTGTTCAGTTTGGAGAAGAGGAGGCTCAGGGCAGACCTTAACTGCTCTCTGAAATGACCTGAGAGGAGGCTGACATGGGGTGGGGGTTGGCTTCTTCTCCCAGGTAACAGCAATGGGATGAGAGGTTTCTGAATTATTTAGTGTATAGCCTTCTTGCTCCAGCAATGGATTCACTCAGGGCTCGTCTCATCTGCTTTTACTTTCTTTTCTTTTAGTCTTTCTTACATAGAATTGCAATTGCACCCATGTATTATTTATTGGAATATTATGCTTTTATAGCACAGCTGTGGGTGGATCAGACTCCGCAGGCATCTTCTGCACCTCATGATTGGAACAAGTGGCAGGGAGAAAGAAAATAAATAGACTTGAGTTCATTACCAGGGGTATGAGAACGAAACAAATCATCCGTACCATCCAGCCTCAGAGAAGGGGATCAGCAGCACAGGCAGAGAAACACAGCAGCATTAAGGGGCAATTCACCGGACCTGTTGGCACATCACAAAATACCCACTGTGCTGATCTTACAGCCCAAGGCAATACGGGAGGAAGGTTTTCCCAAAATGGAGAACAAATAGGTAAAGGATCCAGGCACCCATTTGACTCTTTTAAGGAGAAGGACTCAGGCCACTGGACAGCCCTCGGGCTGCAGGGTCAAGGTCGCCACACTCCTTATCACGGTTCTCTTTTTCTATTTCTACATTCTGGGGGCTCCCGGTACCACCCAGCCCCAGCTGTGTGGGACGTGCTTCAGCTTTTTCTCGTAGGAACACCTGGCAAAGTTGTCTGTAGGACCAGGCAGCCACCTCCCCATGCTGCAGTGCTGGGCTTGTCCCAGCAGCGGTGCCTTGCGTCATGGAGTCGTCAGGCGGAGAGCAGCACCCAGGAAATTACATCTCCTGCTGATGCACGGGGAAAAGCAAATAAATCACATTTCCTTCCTCATGCCCAGGGAGAGCGGCTGGGGAGCAGTGCTCTGTCTCGGAGATTTATGGCTGCTTCAGCACAGCGTGCCTTTGAGCAGCCCTAGGGCAAGAAACCCACTGGCATAGGGGTACCACCCGCTTTGCCAGGCTCTGCTGGCTGCCACCCGCTGCTCTTGCACAAGAAGCTCTGCTGTTTCAGCAGCGTGTTTCTTCCTCCGGTGTGTAAGTTTGCGTGGTGCCATCTTGTTCAACTTTTTCCATGTTTAACAGGGATTTCTTTCCCCACCCCCAGCAACAGAGGGCTGACTGCCTTTACTTAGAAAAGTCAAAATGTAGTGAGCATCTTGATGCAATAAATTTTATAGATTTTCATGCTGGTCATATTTCCACAAAACACTAAAACTCCTGTCTGCATACATCTCCTTCAATCCACCACCACTGCGCAGCAGGCCATGAAAACCAGTGCTGAACTGAGATTTGTGTTGTGCTGTCATAAGACTGCAAACTGTCGGTCGTCTTGCGGCTCATGTTGAAATCCACACCCCTGAGCTGTGATTCAGCACATTCCCAGAGCAGCCCGGTTTCCTCCTGTCCGGCTGGGGGTGGATTTCCCCTCGAGAAGCCAATGAACAAAAGCTGGTGTATTCCCGTCCCCGCTGGGAGGAAGCGTGCTCTGCCTCCTGCCCAGCTCTTCCTGCGGGATGCTGGCGGAGCGAGCTGAGGGCTGCGGCGGGATGGAGGCAGGAGGCAGCAGGAAGGGAGCGCAGAAGCCGTAGCTCTGGGCTGTGCTCCCTGGCTCCGCTCCACTCCTCTGAAATAACTGCTCTGCCTTGGTCTAGCTGCACAGAGAAGCCAAGGCCGGCTGCCTGTTTCCTCCTTCAGCAAACCGAAGGGAGGTAGGACTGAGCGCTCTGCTATTAACTGATATTATCCAAGAAATACTCTTTAGTTTAGCCGTATTTTTTTGCACTGGCTGCAGCAGGATCTCGATGGGGAAGCTGATCTCCAAAGGCTGGCGCAAAAGAGACGCGCGTGTGGTCATGCTGGGCCTTGACCTCGCTGGGAAATCCACCATCCTGTACCAGCTGAAGGGCGGCCGGGCCATGGAGACGTGCCCAACGGTGGGCTTCAATGTGGAGGCTATGCGGACGCCCTGTGGCGTGTCCTTCAACCTCTGGGACGTCGGGGGACAGCCCAGCCTCCGGGCCAGCTGGCACCACTACCTGGAGGACACCAACATCCTGGTCTTCGTCCTAGACAGCGCAGACGTGGCTCGGCTGCCTGAAGCGTTGGCGGTGCTGGAGGAGACCCTAGGTCACCCTGGCCTGGCCGGAGTCCCCGTCCTCCTCCTGGCCAACAAGCAGGAGCTGCCGGGGGCCATGGCTCCCGCTGAGCTGGGGCAGGAACTGTGCAAGGGACGGCTGGCAGGGCACCCATGGGTGCTGCGGGGCTGCAGCGCCCACACTGGGCAGGGCTTGCAGGACGTCCTGGGGGTGCTGGGGGAGTTGCTGCGGGGCGTGAGGCAGGGACCCCCGGCCCCAGAGCCGCCCCTCAGGTGAACCACGGGATTCTGCTTTGCTGGAGGTGCCTATGAGGGACGGAAGTGTTTTGTTGGTTTTGTTGTCCTCCCAGCTCCACGCTGCTATCCTGGTGTAGCAGGACTTGCAGCCGCTGTTCAGCTGTAGGATGCCACCTACGGGTATGAGCTTCAAGCCACGGAAGTGAATCAGGATTAGCGCTGATGGACAATGTGTCTGTATTAATTCCTTGTTCCTTGGGGGTTGGAACTAGATGATCTTTAAGGACCTCTCCAACCAAAGACATTCTATGATTCTTGTCTTGGGTTATTCTTTTCCTTTCGTTATTTTTAGTGAATACTGTTTTCAGGAAAATGGCACCTGTTTTCCCTTGGATTATATTTAAATATAAGGAAATTGAATTCAGACTTCTAAGTGCTTGGAAATGCCTGCATGGCAAGTCACGAGTAGCCTCGGGACGGTCAAGGTGAAGCCCCATCTCTGGGATATCTTAAGGTTAAATGAAACCATTGTGTGGGCAGACTGAAAGCCAAAGGGCTCCCCATGCTCACCACGTCCTGGGCACCCAAAATGCCCATCACGTGCAGCTCAGGATGGGGCCAGGGCCCTTGCTGCAGTGAGGGCTCCGTCTGCTCCCACTTAGCCCACGGGGGGGAAGGAGCTAGGAAGTGTGTGCCTGAGGGATCCTTGCACCCCAAATTCTCTTAGTCAGGGTTGAGTCAGTGGTGTGCCCAGGCAGCCAGCAACGCCAACCATACCCTGGGGTGCATAAAACATGGTATTGCCAGATGGTTGAGAGAAGGGATTGTCCACTCTACACTGCACTGGAGCGGCCTCGCTTCAAGCACTGGGTGCAGTTTAAAACTATTAGAGAGCGTCCAAAGGAGGGCGATAGAGATGGTGATGGGTGTGGAGGGGAAGGCCGATGAGGAGTGGCTGAGGCCCCCTGGTTTGCTCAGCCCAGAGCAGAGAAGCTGAGGGAAGGCCTCATGGCAGCTGCAGCTCCTCACAGGGAGCGGAGGGGCAGCGCTGAGCTCTGCTCTCTGGGACAGCAACAGGGCCCGAGTGGACGGCATGGAGCTGTGTCAGGGGAGGGGCAGGTGGGGATAGGGACAGGCTCTGCACCAGAGGGCGGTGGGCATGGGACAGGCTGCCCAGGGCAGTGGGCACAACCCCAAGCTGCCAGAATTCAAGGAGCATCAGGACAACACTCTCACACGTAGGGTTTGAATGTTGGATGGTGCTGTGTGGAGCCCAGAGTTGGACTCAGTAATCCTTGTGGATCCCTTCCAACTCAGGATATTCTGTGATTCTGTTATGAAATGAATGAAAGTGGTGGGGGGGAGGAGCGAGAGAAGGTAGATAATGTTTGCCAGCAGAAATCAAGTGCTTTCAAGGAAGAACTTCAACCTAGAATGATCACCAAAGAAAAAGGCGCAAAGAAGTCTTCTGTTCTTAACAGTGCATTTTATGGTGCTAAGGAATTAACCATGCAGCTGTTTCTTGTGCTGCCACTAGCCTCTTTCATAGGAGGCAGCAGCTGGAATACAGAGTTTAAATGGTTACAAACAAACAGAATATGATGAGACCACATATAGGAAGTTCTCAATAATAATAAAAAAAATCCTTCCAAGTGAAAAAGTCATATTTTTTAGCTGCATTACAACATAAGAATTATTTATATCTGATAAAATAGTGCTCAAGCACCTGCACTCATACGGGATGAGCTTAAACCTAGGCGGTCTGTGCAGCTCAAGGGCAGCACATGGAAAGGACGCATCGTGTCCTTGAGCAACAGACCTTCGAGTGCAGGGCTCTGTGTTACATTGCTGTGCCCCAGAATATTCCTTACCAGTTTGCTGGTGCTGTGGACTCACCTCTCGCATGGTACAAGACAAGGCATTGTACATTCAGGTCTGGGATCAGCAGTATATTAAACTCAGCACAGACTGAAGGGCTGCTGCCTTACTCTTATAGCTGGCTCCTCGTGTGTAGATGTAGAGACTGTCAGAATGATGCTGGCTAATAACACTGGAAACAACAACACAGGGTTCTCATCTTTGTTCATTCCTCCTGTGTTGCAAAGCGTGTTAGAACAGGTAAATCTATCCAGCCTTCCCTGTCCTAATAAAATCCTTGCACAACAGCACTTAAATACTTTGTGTCAAAACTCCCTGGTGCAAAGAGACAGCGTGGAGGGTTGGAGGAACCCGTCAGGGCTGTCACTTCTTTATCTGCAGGAGAGCCCTTCCCAACAGATTTCCTGGATGCTGACTCCCTACAGCTGCCACCCCAGCAGCTCCCTGCAGCTTCATCAGCCCTGTTTCCCTGGCCTTATCGTCAGTGTTCAGCCGGTAACATGGTCTGCTTTTCTTCGACTTGGATCTGGCGGCCATGAGCTATACCCGTGGCAGAAGCAGCCTAGTCATGGGCCAGCAGGGTTTGGGAGGACATCCACCAAAGCACAGCTTAAGGCAGGGCCAGCTCCGAGGTCAGAGCAGGTTGATGAAGGCACAGTGTTGCAGTTCTGAGTATGTCCAAGGATGGAGGTGCAACAACCCAACACCTCCCATGGTCCTTTGGTACATATTAACCTTCACAGCAACTTCAGTTCTCCAAAATTCCTAATTGCGCGTTCATTTGCCCATCAAGAAGAATCCCACCGGCAAGCATCTGCCCTTGCTGGGACCTGTCAGGGTCCTCAGCTCCTCTGCTCTGTGCTGCAGCTGGAGCCGCCTCCACCTCCTGCCACTTCTTTTGGGGACACACACACACAAAGAAAGAAAAACCTCTGTATGCATACAGGAGGTTGTACAGTGTTGGAAAAGATACAGCTGATGAGCCAGGAACCTTTCCGTAGGACCGACAACAACTAGTTAGAGGCTGGGCCTTCTCTGATGGGTCTCAGCCCTGCATCCCCATGGCCTTGGTTGGCATCCTGAGATCAGAGGGGGACCAGGGGTCTTCGTGGGGTCGGAGGGAGCACTGCAACCGCTGCCCAGGAATGGTTCAAAGAGGAGCTGTAATGCGGAGACACAGGAACACCTCGGGGTGGGAAGGTCAATGAGAATGAGAAATGCTAAGTAACTTTTTTTCAAATATCACAGAATCATTTGAGTTGGAAGGAATCTTTACAGCCCACCTGGTCCAAATCCCCTGCAATGAACAGGGACACCTACAGCTCGGTCAGGTGCTCAGAGCCCCATCCAGGCTCTGTGTCACTGAAGTTCGTAAAAGAAACTGTTAGAAAACGCAGAGAAATGTCATCATTATCACTTTAATACACCTAAAAGGTGTATGCTAATTTCCTCCTCCTCCATAACACCACCTATAAAGCTTCGCTGCATGTAGCTCACAGAGACAAAGGAGGAGCTAAACTTCATGTGCCACCACCTCTTAAAAACACCATTGTCAGGTGGTATTAAACACCAGCCGTGCAATTAAGATCACAACAAATGACAAATTACAATTAAATACACCCTGGCATTTACAAGGGTCAATTAATTGGCTTTCCTCTCCTTTTCAATACTGGATTATGGCATTTAAATCACAATCAACTCCTTGTCTGCAAAGTGTTGTGAGAAATAATTTCCCTGAAGTTCACAGAGCTGATGAATTATTCTTAAATTCACTTTTTGTAACCAAACCATCATTGTGATGGGGTCACAAAGCCACCGGTTTCCACAGCGAGAAGACAAATCTATGCAGTCCCCAGATTTAATCTATGTAGACCAGATTTAATAACAGAGAGATCAGTCTTTGGACCGAGCTGCCTGCTGAGGCTGAGGCTGGCAGGGCCCAATGGGTCCCTCTGCTCCAGCCCCTGCTCCAGCAGGGACGCCCACAGCAGGGTGCCCAGGGCCATGCCAGGCCCCCAGGACCATCACCACCAGCAAAGGGCAGGCGTTGGGCTGCAGCCGTGGGTCCTGAGCCTCCAGAGCTGCCCTGAGAGGGATGGGGATGACACTGCAGTACCACCGAGCTCTTTGAGGACGCATCCAGGGACAGGGGACCTGTCTGGGTGGAGGTGGCTGTGGGCAGCCCTGGACACCACAGCTGGGCAGGAGGCAGACCTTCCTTCTGCATTTTTTCTATGGCAAGAAGTTAAAATTCTCCTTGATCAGATGTTGATCTGCCTTCAATAAAGAAAACAGCTTCAACATTTCTGTTATCCTTTTCTGCAGCCTACCGTAACCACACACAATTGCTCATGCTATCCATCCCCCCAGCACCATGAGCAGAAGATACAGCAGATGAGCTTCTTGTTCACCCCCACTGCAAACCTGAAGATGCCATCAGCCCCATCTGCTGCTTGGCTGCAGATGGAAAAGCAAAATGCAGGCAAATTGTGGAGAGGTTGTGGCCACGAGCTCTCAGACCACACCAGAGCTTTGAACACTGCCCGGTGTTTTCTTGAGAGCATATGGATCCTAATGAAATGGTTGCTGCTCCACGGTGGTGGTGGTGGAACTTCATGGAGCTTATGGATGTTTCTCTTGAAGGTGGTGCACCCCAGAAAACAGAACACCCACAAGGAAAGGGCCTGCAAGCACATTCCTGCTGTGGGGTTCGGGACTGCACACTACGCCCACGGTGCTAGAACAGCCACTGCTCCAAAAGCAGTGTGTCAACACCCCAAGCGTGCAGGAGGGGATGGGAACAAGGGGCTTGCAAGCCAAGGGACCCACCTGGCAGCAGCAAAAAAACCCAAATCTTGGAAGATGCTGAGGTTTCCATGCTGCAGGAAGGTGTGTGGAGGGATTAAAGGACAAAAACAGAAGCAGATGGGTAGCATGCGGGTGCTGTGTCTGCCAGACTCACTGCAGGAAGGGAGGGGTGTCACTGCAGCAGCTGACAAACCCTGCTCTAAAGCATGCAGGTGGCCTTCAGGGGTGCAGACCCCACCTCCTGCTACTTTGCCATGCCCAAATAAATCGTTTTCCTGAACCACAACGAGGCCACAAGCTGCCTGCTCTTCATCTCCCATCACCCCAGGATCTGGTACCCATTGGCAAAGGGAGATGCCAAGAAGGCAGGGATGTGCCTAGGTCTGATGGAAGCTCCACCTGATGCCCCCAGCAGACTTCACAGCCTTGTCCTCAGCCAGCACGGAAGCAAAAGGCTGTGTATTTCTCTGGTGTCTCTCTCCCTGCCCGTGGGAAATGTTCTTACATCCCATCTAGATTCCTTTGCTGACACTGTTCCCAGTGGGAATGGAGACCAATCCATTCCCTTCAGCCCTGTAGCTGCCTTTGGGCCGGTTTGGAAGGGATCTTAAAACCCACCCAGTTCCAAAGCCCTGCCATGGGCAGGCATACCTGCCACTAGAGCAGCTTGCCCAGGACCACATCCAACCTGGCCTCTCTGCTCCAAGTTTAAAAAGGCAATGAGGTTCCGGAGAAGCTATGATTCCTCTGGGAGCTTGTTCCAATCTCTTCACCCTGCTGATAGGAGAGATGCTTTCCAGCAGTCAGTTCTGGAAAGCTGGAAGATTTCCTCCAGGAGCTGTGCTGATCACTGCAATGAATCCTGCAGAGCTGTGAGAAGGCTGAGGAACCCAGAGGTGAGAGCTCCTGGGCTCTCCATAAGGCAGTAGCCCTTGGTACCGGGGCACCATGGAGAGCTTCAGACCAAGGACATTATCAGCAAATGTCCCACGTGCGGCTCATTCATTCCACGGGGAACACGGCACTGTGCCACACTGTGGTCTCTCCAACGCTATGGAGATGCCATTAGGAGTCTTCCCCTGGTGAGCAGATCCAGAGGAAGCTCCATGGGGTCTTGGCAGTGAGAACAGGACTTCACCCTGTATTTTCAGTCTTACAAAATCCAGGCAGCACTTAAGCTTTGGGTAGCCCTAGCAGGACACAGAGAGACGAAACATGGGAAATCAGAGCACAGAGAACGGCACAGCAATGGATGTGAGCAGGGGGCAAGAAGTGAGCCTTCTCTCAGCATCTTCCTGCACAAACATTGAAAACTGAACTTGAATGCTGGCAAAACTCCATTTCACCCTCACTTCTCCTTTGTATACACATGACTCCTATGGGGGACCACCTGGCTCCATGAGGTAGGATTAAACAAGAAATACAGAAAACTAAGGGTGGTCAGCACACAATTAAGGTGCAGACATGAGCTCCATTATGCTTCATCTCAGCATGTGACAAAAACCCAAACAACAAACCATAGTTGTCCTCAGGATCCCATTCAGCAAACAGAACAGCCAACTCTCCTTGCACACCCGTGTCCCTGGGTCACAGGGACAGTGGGGACAGGTGGTGACTGACAAACCACTGCCTCTTGCAGCCCACAGCTTTCTACTGCTTTTTTTCCCTTCTCTTCTTGAGAGGTGCTTTCTAATGGCTTGCCATAATTTGTTGTCCTACATCTGCTTGAATAGAAGGGTAATTCTGCCACAAACAGGAGCAATTTTTTTATGCAACAGAGCAGAAAGAACACAAGGCAACCAGGCTGCTTTGGTAGAAAAGACCCATTTGAAGCACACTCAAAGCCCAGAGGGCATTTATAGATAAGATCAGAATAACAAAACGAGCCATACTTAGAGATTGTAAATATTCGTTTTGTTTTTAAATACACCTGCAGTGGATTTTCACACTTATTTCTCTGTTGAGCAGATCAAGCAAACGAAAGTGCTTGTGTTTTAAAAAGTATGAGGAATATCAATGTATCTTCTAGTTGTTGTTCCTCCCAGGCTGTTTCCTAGAGTAACACATTCTTTACTCCAACACAGCATCTCCTGGATGCCCCAGGCAGGGCCTACTAGAAGCCAACAGATGGCCACGATACCACAGGACGGTGCAGAGCCCATCTCCAATCCACTCGGGGAGCCCCAAGAGGAGAACTCCTGCCTTGAGCTGAGGGCTGCTGCCACCCAGCTCGGCCACAGCTCCCTGCCCAGAGCTTCCATAGGCACACTGCAGGAGTGGCGCCCGCCCTCCCGAGTGGCAAATCACTGCAGAATGACAGATCCCAAAGAGCACTGGGAACCTGGAACACACATCTCTGGAGGCAGAGCAGCATGACGATGGGAGCTCCTCAACGCGACGGAGCACCACAGTTAGCAGAAGTCACTGTCTCACAGTTACGCAGATCAACCGCGGCCCACTTACCATCGCCTCCTGTACACGCCTGGGAGACACCTTAAAAAAAAGCAGAAAACTCCATACTAGAACAGTATCCAAGTTCCAGAGACCACAGCGTTAGCTTACTTTATTCATTCTTGTAACATACGTCAGACGTTGAGGTGGAGTTCTGCTAACTAATATCTAGTCAAAGACAAAAACCCCTAGGTTGATCTGCGAAGACTAAGCAGTTTCGTAACTTTCAAAATAAGTTCTTGAATTTTTTTTTATAGTATTTGATAGCAGCTTTTTATTGGTTACAAAACCTAAGCCCATATACAAAATTAGGAACACATTTAGATGCCTCTTTGAAAGAACGTTTTAGTCTATTTTAACTGATAGTTTAAAAAAATAATAAAAACAATGCAATTTTAAACACTGTTCTGAAAACGTAAAAGTGCAGCAATATACTTTGTTTCCTTTATTAACTATGCGATGGTGCAATCCCAATCAAAAGCTGATAAGGTCACAACAGAAAGAACTGAGCGAACGCCTTGTCTTGCCTCAACTCAGTTCGCCGACGTTCACTTTTAACGTAATGCATCGAGTGCAAGAAAAAGATCAGATCTTCACAGTAGTGGAAAACCGTTATTTTAATATCAATTTGTAGGTAATCCGTAGGGTAAGAGTGAGCACGGGCTGAGCAGGGTAACCGTCAGTCTATATGGCAGAGAGGGGAACTAAATCGAGTTAGAAGGGGAAATATTTGTTCACAATAACACCTGCCGGAGCTCTAATTTCACAAAAGCTTTGTGACCTTACCTAACTTTGACTTCTTCTTGTTTAGTTTTTTAGCGAACACCACACATTTTCAAGGTTTTAGACTATAGTGTGTGAATAGGATGCAGTTACCATATGAAGCTTCAACTCAACTTTTGGGAAAAGAAAAAAGGCACAATGAACTTCAACTCAACTTTATGTGCACGAGAGTTGAAAAATCTGAGCCACCTTAAAGAGAAATTGATTCTAAAATTTATAAAACCTATAAATAATCAGAGGCCAAACCACTATATTAAAACAGATTATCTAGCAAGTAAAAATCTTGCAGTTTAAACATACGCTTGTATCCGGTTGGGATACAAGACAAGTCGCTCTTTAAAGTGGCTCCACCTTGGCAGATATATATTTAATGAATGCACACCTGCTATGCGTTGTTCATCAGTGGAAAAACAGCTGATCCACAAAGCTCTGATGGCATCTGTCCTTATCTTCATCACAGTAAATACAACCCACATCCAATAACTAAATTAGTTTAGATTTTTCTATCCCTTCACATCAATGCATTGGGAAATTACACCCAGTAAACAACAGCAACAAAACCAGTTTGTGTGACAGCTTACGGAATTTCACAATTATCCACCTTCACCCCAGCGATACCACGATCCCTTTGCAAATGACTGGGTCAGGCGATTCTCCAACAGCAGTGACCTCCCATCCCTTACGGAAAGTTATTTAATGTGCGCTGCACATCGGGTTTTTGCTGAGTAGCGGCAGCTTCCATACAGCCTCACACGACAACCAGTTTGCATCTTGTTTAATCACGGGACTAAGATTGGAGACTAGGTTCTGAGTAACTCTTTCAGTACTCCAAGAATGAAGCTTTTATGACGCTTCTAAGTAGTTGCTGGTTTGTTGCCAACCACATCATCAAAAGCACTGGTTACTAAGTAAAAAATAGATTAAGACTAAATTACAGTAAACATGAAAGCTCCACAGTTTAAACCCAATATGAATCAACCATATCCAATTATCGATTTAAAACAAAATATATTGACTACTGAAAGTTGAAAGCAAGATTCTTTTGAACTAATACATTTTTTTGGACAGAATTTTTTTTTTTTTTCTACAGTCTGGGATTCTTGCTTTCAGCTTAAACAGAAGTTCAAGTCCGTAACAGGTTGTAGCTCAGGTAAAATACCATGCACAGCATTTGATTACTTCAAAACAGCAGGAACACACAGGCTGAAGTGAGTGGTCAAATAGGGCTCGCTGTTCTCAAAAATTAGGTATAATGGCAGAAGCTTTACCAGTCCAAATCTACAGTTCATTCTCCAACCCTGGTTTCTGAGGCAGTTAATGAACACACATCAATTACTGATAGATGAAGTAGTTTTTTTGTTTGCTTTAAACTTAAGTGTTTAATTAATCGCCAAGTGTTGTGTTGTTGTTTGTTTTTGTTTAAGTTACTTTTATTTCAGTTTCACCAATGAAATCATTTGGCTTGCATTTTTTAATCTATTCTTCCACATAAAGTATATGAAAATATGTTTGTGGAGGACGATGATGGAGGCTCAGAGCAAACTGGGCCCCTGTAGTCTTCCAAAATGTACGCATCATACCAAAGTGTCTTGATCCACAGCGCACCAATTTTCCAAAGAAGCTACTTTTCCGTGGAAAGCCAATGTGCCACCACTATGGAATTCTCTTAACAAAACTGCAGATCGCGGTTGTCAGCATGTGGCACCAGGAAAAAGGCAAAAAAAGGTAGTCGGGACTGTTAAAAAGAATTCTGAAACAGTTTAAGAGATCATGCATATGCATTTACAGTCCGTGTGATAGTGACGTTTGGCAACTGCAAAGTGACTGATACATGGCTTGCTTTAGAAGCATCAAAACGAAGAGGCATGTGTGTCTTGGAGCCTTTTGTTTCTTTACTTGGTAGCCATCTGGTGGTGCTTCATACTGGTGTGGGACAGAGAAGCTGCACTTTTTGGAACTTAAAAATTAAATTCTTTTGTTTGAAGGTTGGCTGTTGGGTCAAAATTGTAAGTACCTCCTTGAGTGGCTTCAGGAATGAGACTGGGATCCTCGTCGATCTATAAAATAAAACAACAAAAATCTGTACAGCGTCCGTTCCCGGCACAATTTGGTACTCATAAAAGAGATTCACAAATGTTCATCTATTTCTCTATTTTAAGTATTATTGCAATAATTTTTTTTAGATTCAATTCTTCAGTTATGTTGAAAAAGAACAACACATCAACTCCCATCTGATACCTCGAAGGAAACCAAAAACTGACATGGTTAGCGACTGGTTGCTGCTCAAAACAGCTGCTATTTTGGCTGTGCAATTCAATTTTCAGCACTTCTTCAGTTGGCTGATCACTAGGTGCAAGATTCAAAATTAGTTTTGTACCTCCTCTTGTCTACTGCAACAAGAGAATTCGTATCAGCAGCTGACTGAAGGGCTTGTATAAAGCTTGAAAGAAAAACCAGCACATCCTATTAGCATCTGAAGGATTCAGAACAACTCATTTCAGAGCAGTTTTATTATATAGTTCCCGTAAGCGCAATCTGAAATACTATTCTAAACCAAAAGTGTTTTTTTACTCTATGAATACAGAATGAAAGGCGTCAGCATCCAGCTTTACCCAGCTCAGTCAGAGTTGAAGTATTTGCTGCCATAACCACCTCTAGAAAAAGCAAGTAATAAAAAAGAAATGCACAAAAAGGAGTACTAACTTCAGTAGGGTTACTTTCCACCTTTACCAACTAGATCTTGCTCTTCAGATAACCTCCAGAATGGTTCTGAGACATCTGTAGTTATTAGACATTGCCCACAGAACCATTACAAGCATAGGGAACCGGGTCAAAATAGCTCATCGGGATGCAAGAAAACACCAGGTGGTCTAGATCAATCAGATGCAGAAAGCTTTCTGGGTTTAATCGTTCTCTTCAGTGCAAATTCCAGACTGAGCAATTACAGAGCTGAAATACAGTCATCTGTCTGAAGTAAGGATCCACTCCCCAAAAGAGAGCCAGAGAATTGTTCAGATTCTAATCACAAGTAATTACATGTCAATGTACACGTCAATGCAACAAACACTGGGTCAGTGTCAATCAGTGTATTTAGGTAAGAAGAGATCAGTCATCTTAACATTGCTGAAGAAAATTCCTGGCATTAAGAAATTCTTCAAAGACTTTCAATGAAGGGAAGGTGCAGGAAGCTTGACCTCCCAGAGGTTCACAAAACTGGAACTGATCAGCAATGACAATGTCCTTACAAACGTAACACTAACAGTGCAGCACATGCACTTTTCAGTCTTCAGCATACTTACATCATCACCAGAGAAATACTGATCTATGATTTCAAATGCTAGTTTATAAATGTCTTCGTTCTCATGTTGTTGCAAGGCTTCAATTTTCTCTAACCCTGGATAAAAGAAAATTGAGAATTTTAAGTTCAAATTAGAGTGAGTTACTGGCTACTTTGGAAAAAAAAAACAAGAAAAATAATGAAACATTACTACAGAAACATACTAGAACACAGGATAAGGGAATCTTCTCTCTTCTCAGACGAAACCCTCTGTACTTCTGCATGTTTTAAAATTTCGTTATTGTTTTTAAAACTTCTGCTGTCTAGTGCATAGCTTTTGTTCCAGTCGTGCCTTCTGCATATACGTAAAGGAAGTGGCTTTATTTGTGTTGCATATAAGTTTTAAACAAGGCAACAAAATCTCATCCTAAAATCGGATTAAAATCCTAGTCCCATTTTCAAACTCAATGTGTTACATACAAGAGAAAAGCTTCCAATACATCAAGTTCTTAAACATCCATTCAGAGCTACCTTACTATACTACATCATTAAAACTAAGATTGGAATATATCCCAAAGCCTGACTCCTCATTCTGCTTTAGTTTTAATGAAATTATGATCATAGTATAACAGAAGGGCTTGGAAGGGACCTTAAGGCCCACTCAGTTCCAACCCTCTGCCATGGGCAGTGCCATCCACCAGCTCAGGCTGCCCAGGGCCCCAGCCAACCTGGCCTTGAGCACCTCCAGGGATGGGGCACCCACAGCTTCTCAGCCTGTGCCAGAGCCTCACTGCCCTCTGAGTAAAGAATTTCTGCCTAATGTCCAACCTACATCTCCACTCTTTTAAAAAGTTTAAAGCCATTCCCCTTTGTCCTGTCACTGCTGGATTGTGTAAATAGTCAGTCCTGCTTCTGCTTGCAAAATTGCAAGCAGAATACTGGAAGGTCTTGATGAGGTGTCTCCAGGCTGAACAAGCCCAACTTCCCCAACCTTTCTTCATTGGAGAGGTGCTCCAGCCCTCTGGTCACCCTCATGGCCATTCTCTGGACACACTCCAACATCTTTCTTGTCCTCAATGAGTTCTTCTCCCAGTCTGTACACATATCTGGGATTTCCCTGACCAAAGTGCAACACCTTGCACTTAGCCCCGTTGAACCTCATTAGTTTCACATGGGTCCACTTCTCAAGCTTGTCCAGGTCCCTTTGGATGGCATCCCTCCCTTGTACTGTGTCAAATGCACCGCTCAGCTTGGTGTCGTTAGCGAACTTGCAGAGGGACACGCTTGATCTCACTGTCTATGCCACTGATAAAGATGTTGAAGAGCTCTGGTCCCAAGACAGACCCATGGGAGACACACCACTTGTCACAGATCTTCACCTGGACATAGAGCCATTGACCACAACCCTCTGGCTGCAACCATCCAACCAATTCCTTATCCATCAAATAGTCCACCACTCCAATCCATCTCTCTCCAACTTAGAGACAAGCGTGAGTAGTAGTGTGAGACTACATCAAAGTCCATGTAGACAACATCAGTTGCGTTTCCTTGGTCCACTGATGCCACCACTCCATCATAGAAGGCCACTAGATCGATCAGGCACCATCTGCCCTTGGTGAAGAAGCTGTGTTGGCTGTCTTGGGTCACCTCCACATCTCGCACGTGCTTTAACATAGCTTCCAGGAGGATCTGCTCCACAATCTTCCCAGGCACAGATGTGAGGTTCACCAGCCTGTAGTCTCCTGGATCTTTCTCTCTACATTTCTTAAAAATGGAAGTTACGTTTCCCCTTTTTCCAATCACTGGGGACTTCCCCTGACAGCCAGGACTTTTCAGATATGATGGACAGCGGCTTGGCAACTACATTAGCCAGTTCCTTCAGGATCCTAGAATGCATGTTGACCCCACAGACTTGTAGACATTCAGTCCTATGAGGTGGTTTCTGATTTGCTCTGTTCTTACACTGAGAAGTATTTTGCTCCCCCGACACCTGCCTAGAGGTTCAGGGACACAACAGATATAGGAAGCCTGACTGAGACTGAAGACTCACGGAGTACCTCAGCAGTCTTCATGTCCGTTGTTGCTAGCTCTCCTTTCTCATTTATCAGAAGGGCTACGCTCTCCTTGGCCTTTCTCTTTTGACCAATGTAAACGCAGAATCTCTTCTTGCTATTTTTCACATCCCTTGCCAGTTTCAGTTCTATGTGTGTCTTGGCTTTCCTGATCCCATTTCTACACATTCAGATGGCATCCCTGTATTCTCCCCAGGCCACACATCCCTACTTACACTGCCTGTGCGTTTTCTTGTATCTCTCACTTTAACCAGCAGGTCCTTACTCAGCCATCTGCTACGAAGGCAATGAAGTAAAGCAAGAATTCTGTGTTTTATTGCACAACAAAGTATATTCAATAACCAAACGAAAAGAAGTATAATTCCAATTTAAATCTAGGAATACCTAGCTACACAGAAAGCTCCTCCACCAATTGTTTCCAACACAACTGTCTGTAAACCAAGCTAAGGAGGATAGAGTGTCATTTGCTTATTCAGATTGCTCACAGTCCCAAAAATTCTGTACTAAATATCCAACAGCAGCAAGGAGAAGACAGAACAGAATTCAGTAAATCTTTTTTTTTTAAAGCATAATAAGCACGTACCTCCACATTCTTCTATAATTTCAGCTATTGTGCTAGCCTCATCACCAGCCATTATCAGGATGTTTTTCAGACCATCCAGCACCACCTGTACCACTTGAGAATCCTTTACTGAGAGTAGATTACAGAATGGTGGGATTACATTTTGCTGTACGAGGTATTCAACCTAAATAATGGGGAAAAAAAAAGTACACTGAATATTTTGCTTCTTACAAATGTCTGCACGTGCAATGTTTAAGAGACAACATGAAATCCCACCATACGTACCTGATCTTTTCTCCCACTTATTGTCAAATTGCTAATTGCCCAAGCAGCTTCCTTCTGTGTTCCAAAGTCACCCTGAAGAGTAAAATTAATAGCTCATTAAAATCCGCATGGAAACATCTGTCAAGCTTATTATTAAAAATCACACACTCCTCATGTCAGGTTTATAAAAAGAGGATGACAACTTGCATAGCTGACAGTTTGACTGACCTTAGCCAGCTGGTGTATGATCATAGGGATTAGCCCAGCATCTATTACAGCCTGAACTTGTTGCTGGTTTCCTGCTGTGATATTGGAAAGGAACCAAACTGCTTCCTAAAATTGAACAAAATAAAAAACCAAAACACATTTTAGAAAACAGTCAACAGATGAAAAAAATCAAACTGAAAAAAACCAGCCTCAAAACCTCAACTCATAGCATGACCATCTCTAAATAGAGCCTCCAGGTTTCCTCCCCAGTAGCACTTCCAGCACACAAGCTTTTATTGCACTCTGAAAGCCAAACACGCAGGAGATCACAGCAAAATTGATATGATTTATTCACTGGGTCAGATTATTACTTATTCCACACACTGGCAGCAATACTGACTTAAACCTTATATCTACTTTGTACTGCTGCAGCCATAGTCATGTTTTAAACTCTAAATTAGTTTTGCAAAGAAACCCCATGTAAAAAAGGAGTCCTGTAATTTTTGACCTGACAGCTCAGTAGTACCTCTCTGTGCTTCCATCTCCTGTTTACTTCCTTAAACATGAAGAAGAGCTTACAAAGCTCATTTGAGTCTTTCCATTAATAATCAGACAAGACTCTCAGTCCTGAGACCTTACTCAGCAATTATCTCATTCAGGTGGTTTATCAGCATACCTAACGTCTAATGGCAATAAAAAATTCCTGGTTACAATGGGTTATCTTGCCAAGGCAATCTAGAATATCTGAAAAAAGCTCTCAACCTCAACTAAAAACAACCTGATTTTAATAAGCCATCAACGAGCCAATCATAAAATACTAGAGAAAGCATAATGTGTTCCATTTTTTAGGGAGGTACACTTGATTTCTATCTGTATTTGCTCCTCACAACATTTATTAAAAAAAAAAAAATCAAAGGTGTTCCTAGACTCCTCTTACAATAAAATAGCTTCCTTCTTGCTTTTCAAAAAGAGCTCTTCCTCATTCTTTTCTGAGTGCTAAAAGGGTGGACAGAAACAGATCACAGCAGTTTGAACTGCCGCAGATTAACTTCTTCAGTGCTACTGGCATTTGCCAAGGCCTGAAGAAATAGATTCCCCCTCTGAGATACACTAAAATGGGGAAATCATGTAAGCTAAATGAAAGGCCAAAGAAAAGAGAAAAAAATCTCCTTCCCAGCCAGCCCCATCTCTGCAGGGGAAGATGGCATGGTGATTACCAAAAATAAAGCAAACATCATCAAACACGGCTCTGGAAAGGAGGACACTTACCAATTCCTTTCATCTCACTCTCCCTATTCCACCCAACCCTTTGTAGCAGTAAAGTTCCTTCTGCCAAAAGGAAGGAGAGGAGATGCAGGGATAGTTTTCAAAAAAGGACAGTGGTATTCTGTACTCCCTTGAAAATGAAGATGGACAACAGAAATAACTCCACTATGAAAAAAAGTGTTGTTTTGTTAAACCCCTTCAATTTCTGGGAGGAAAAACTGGATCATCCTTACCCATCTCACTGAACTCAACCAAAAGTAACAATCCTTAGATAGGAAAAACTGTAATATAAACTCACTGCTTACTCACTTTGCAAACAAAAAAAATATATCATAATTGAAAGCAAAAAAATCAGTCCTCCCAAAAATCATCACTAACGCATGGACCCTCAATACGCCTGTTTGACTTCTGCCCTAATTAAGCACCAGACTGAGAGGCGGTGTCTTCATACGGAATTGCTGACATCCCAGAGATAACAGCTCTGAAAAATTCTTCTGTAACATGCTACAGATCACTGCTCTATTTTTTAAACAACAAGATTAAGTAAGGAAGAAGGATATTATAACATACCTTGTTTATCTTCTCTTTTGGATGTGTCAGGAGGTTTGGGAAGTAAGACAAAACATCACAGTTGAGAACAACTTGTGTCTGTTCATCAGTACCAGTTACTATGTTGCCTACTGCTCTCAGTGCTGCTGTCTGAAAATCCAAAGTGGGAAGGGAAAAAAAACTGCACGTTAAAAACATTGCTGTTACTTAGGTTAAAATAAAGATCATTTTAAGATGTCTCTACAAAAACACTGCAGAAGAGAGTTTAGCACTACAGCCTCTGAGCTACACTCTAGAATTGGCACTGTATCATCAGAACAGAAACACACAGTGAAGCATCTTACTGAAAAAGCATGCTGCAGGTCAACTCCAAAAGTGTAAAGATTAGAAAGGAGAAAGATATTAAAATAATAAAAGTAGTAATTCATCATGTATCTGAATTACAATAAACATATCTAGGCCTTGACTATGGCTGTAAATGTTGCATACTTCTACATTCAGGTCTCCATTGCAGAATAAAAAAAAAGACTTTTTATTATTTGCTCTCAGTTGACTTTCAAAAACACACACCATATACTTATTAGTTTATATACTTTATAAGTGATAGAAAACTGGAGAGAGTCCTTTCATCAAGTGAACTGGCTTGACAAATTTTGAGCCAGACAACCCTCATCCAAAGTCCAAACTAAACAAATATGACAAATGCACAGATATGTACAGAAGCTTCCACATTCCAATGGTTAATTTATAAAAATCAAGCACACATTAACTAACTTCAAGTTTCCCTTTGTGTTGAAAGTCAGTTAACCTATCTTTTGCAGACAATTAGAAATTTACTAAAAAGACTCAGAATCAAAGATGTTAACATTGAAAAAGTCTCAAAATCGTAACTGATTCCCATGAGCTACTCAGACGCAGCAACCAAATACGAGCAGCAACAGAAAAGAGCGCACACAATCTGAAAAATGTAAAACCTGTCATTAAAAATTTGTAACCTGCTTTACTGAAATAAAAAAAAAAAATCTCAAAAAGGGTTTCAATATTATTTTATGGTTTTTTTTCTTAGTGTAGGAAACTTTTTTGTTCAGTTTATCTATGACAAACGTAGCTACAATGCTCATCTCAGAATCCCAGTGATAAATACTCCAAGGCAAAATTTTTAGGAAGCAGGTTACAAAAGGACTATGCAAGGAAACTGAAGCAGACTTACTTGAACTTTGACCTCCTGATGACTCAGAAGGGGAACTAGAAAAGGTACAACTCCTGAATCAATCACCATCTGTATCTGCTCATTGCCACCGTCTGTTAAGTAGGACAAAGCCCAAACGGTGTCCACAAGAATCTGCAAGATGGAAAGAACATAACGTAATTTACACACTGAATAGCAAAATTCCTATCACTGAATCTTAATTTAGCGATAATTTTCCACATGTCTGGGTAAAAAAAAAAAAGAGCATGCAATTTAGTTACAGGAAAAGCTCAAATATTTTAAAGCAACCTGATTTGTAGAATGTAGGATTATTACATACAACTATGAAAACCGGGGCCATTTCTTCAGTGATAATAATTTCTATGTCCTCTCTCTTTTAATTAACATATTTTGGTGCATAAAGTTACAGCACACATCACCTGGCAAAGGCAAACTGTTGGGCCTGATTTGCATTTTGGAGACAGATGAATGGCTCAGTTAAGTATCTGTGCTAGTAACTTTCTGAAGACAATAGTGACCCAGCTTCTTAGCCCTGCTCTAATCTGCCAGATGTACTATCTTCTGAATACACAACACCTAAATGTCCTTAGTCTGTAAGCCACCTAGCCACACTTTAATGTCTTTGATCCACAGTGCAGTTTGAAGTTAAGCTGCAAACTATCCTTCACATTGAGATTTAAATCTACAGCAAAGGAAAGAACTTTCTTACACCAGCTAAAGTACTAACACTTATTTTAAGGTGGCAGCTGTTCAAGAGAAGGGAATAAACATGAAGAAATGACTACCACACAGGACACGCTTCAAGAAAATAACAACGAAGTCACTGGTGATTTGGTATGGATGGTTTGAGAGACCTCAAAAAAAAAAAGAAAGGTACAAAAGTTGGTTATTTTAAAGGTAGTATTTGAAGCAGAAACAAAACTAGCAGAAAAAGAGGTAATATCCCATCACTTGAAGATGATGTTAAGAGGTCTTGGAACGAATTCAGAGGAGGGCCACCAAGATGATCAGAGGACTGGAGCACCTCTCCTATGAAGAAAGGTTGAGGGAACTGGGCTTGTTCAGCTTGGAGAAGAGAAGGCTCCAGGGAGACCTCACTGTGGCCTTCCAGTACTTGAAGGGAGCTTATAAGCAGGAAGGGGAACGATTGTTCACGAGGGTGGATAGCAACAGGACAAAGGGGAATGGTTTTAAACTGAGACAGGAGAGATTTAGGTTAGATATTAGGAGGAAGTTTTTCCACTCAGAGGGTGGTGACGCACTGGAACAGGTTGCCCAAGGAGGTTGTGGATGCCCCGTCCCTGGAGGCATTCAAGGCCAGGCTGGATGTGGCTCTGGGCAGCCTGGTCTAGTGGTTGGCGACCCTGCACTCAGCACGGGAGTTGAAACTCGATGATCTTTGAGGTCCTTTTCAACCCAGGCCATTCTATGATTGTGTGATTCTATAATTTTATGAAGAACTGCAGGAAGAGAAGTCTGGACGCTCCTGAGGAAATCATTTTTTGAGGAATCTAGATCTACGCATTTCTAAGTCAATTTCCAATGCTAACTAAAGCAAAGCAGTTACTCCCTGGAATTTTAAGGAATACTAAAGCCTGAACTCATTGAACCTAAGTGAAGTGTCTAAATTAAGAGCAGAGTAAGCCTGCTCTCCAAGTTTATATTCTGTGTGCTAAGACATCTGTTCAGTTCTGTGAACTAAACCACGTTTTGAACAGGGCTCTCATTTGCTTTACTAGAAAGAGGTCAGAGCAATAGGCTCTAAATCCAAGCATCTTATTTATGCTCTGGGGTTAGACAGTCTGACACAGTGTCTGAAGGGTTTGTAGGCAGAGTTTATGTTCAGAGTGAATGTCTCATGGTGAGCAAAAAGGAGTTAGTGGCCCAGCTCACCAATATTTAAGGAAGCGCCAGATGAGAATGGCTCAATGTAGCATACCCAAATGGCAATCTGGGATCCAGCTTCTCCTCTCTGACAATTTAACTCAAAGAAACCTCACCTGCTATTTAAGTAAAGGCATCTGCACTCTACTTTTCAAGCAGACAGCCATTCCAAATTTCCAGCTATTAAGATAGCTAAATAGTACTGGAGACGTGCAAAGGACCTGCCCTCCCCATAGGCTGCTTCCACCCACCTCCAGAGACCAGACGGCACGTAGCTACCGCTTTCCTGATGCAGCCTGCTGCTGCCTTCACCTGCTGATGCCACGGGGACTGCAGAACATGCTGCAGTGGAGCCAGTGTCACAGCAGAAGCGGTGAGAGATGGTGCCCCACCAATTTCCTGCCCCACAGGCCTGGTGATGCTGAGGGCAGCAGCCACCAGAGGTGCTCACAGGACTGCCTGCTGACCTGCCTGCATCACTGACTCATCGCCAAAGATAGGTTTGCTGCTCCAGTTCTGAGAGGCTGGGACCACCCTGGTACCTCTAAACTAGCACCTGACTCTCGGGATCAAAATGATGGGCACCCTCATTGAGATCAGCCAAAACCTGGCATCACGTAGCCTCACATCTAACTTAAGAAGCTCTCACAAAACCATTCCTCGCAAAAAGCTTTCAAATTTGCCAGAAAAAAAAAAAAGCCCGCAGGTTAGAAGAATTTTTGGTTTCACTATAACTTTCCTTTTTGGTTTGTCCAAATTATGAACTGTAAAGTCACCATGTGCTGTCTCCCACTCACATTACACTGGGAAAACCCTGGCAAAATCCCAAATTAAACTGTTTGCAAATATTTGTGGAACCACTACACCATTAAAAGAGCAGCAGAAATACCACTACTTCATTGAAGAAATAGCCTAAGGCATTGCCACCAACCTTATGCCCTATGCCCAGACCCACCAAGGCGTTCAATTTCTGCTTCCTTAAATTGTGGTGTTACTACAGGGAGCTACAGTTCAAGACATTACAAAGTCCTGACAGGAAGAAGAGTAGAAAAGCAGCTCAGTATCCCTTAGTTATGTAGACTTTGGTTCCTGAAGTCACAATATAAGACCTCAGGAGGAAAGACCACTCTCTAGGACTTTGAAAACGTATGTAAAACCATGGCTCGGGAGCATGGATATTTAAATACCTTTAATAGTTAAATATTAATATATTTAAATACATTTTCCTATGTGACTTCCTTAGTCAAACAGGTTGCAAATTCAGGCATCCAACAGGTTACAGAAGTTAGATTTACTGATATGATCACAGTATTTGACTGGACTGATATACAGAATTATACATTACGTATTAGAGAATTCCTACTTCTGAGTTGGAAGAAACCCACAAGGATCATAAAGACCAGCTCCTGGCCACAGAAAGGACAAACCAAAATTCAAACCTTATTATCTACGCAAAACAACAAATTGAAGCAGAATTAAATTAAATTAAGGCCAAGAGTAAAGCTCAAAATTCCAAACTTCCAGAGCACAACTCTGTAAAGCAGGATTTTTGAAAAATGTAGTTTCTAGTGTAAAAATAAGACTTTTAGAAAATATATTTCAGAAACGGTGCCCGCACTCCCTTTTTCCTGCTCTGAATGACCAGGATTGCATTAGTTGTACTTAATTGTACATTTACTGCTTAATTATATGTAAATTAACAAACAAAACCACATTCACCACAAACACACTCTTAAAGCATTTTCCCTTTAAGCAACACAAAAAAATCGAAATATCTAGAACTTCAGAAATTACTTACGTTTATATCTGTATGGTAAATCAGAACACACAATGCTGGCAAAATCTGAAAAGAAGTTCATCAGTCATTACAACAGAATAAAATTTACTGTGCAAATATGAATCCAAATAGTGTCAACATAAAACTTAGCTTGAGATTGAATATTACACTCATGTTCTTCCCAGCAATTGCTCGTTCCCCCAATGTATGTATAAAAATACGCACTTTATTTAAAATTTGTGAAAATACAAGACAGTAATATATTTCAGAGACACAGAGAGTAGACTATATTTTGAAGGAATACAAGCAAACATCATAGACAAGACATCTCTCCGATCACCAGCGTAAAGGGATTTTCAAGTGCTTCTCAAGTGGGGACTTGACAACGACTGCATGTTCACAGCTAGTCAAAACACAAACTACACTACATTCACTAGTTTATATACATTTCCTCTTACTGAAAAGAATTGCATTTCAATAATTCTGTATATAGAATATACACAGAATCATGTTTATAGTCTTGTTCTGAAAAAAAAGTAAGTTAACACCTTACAGAGTGTTAATTTTTTGTGGTGTCCATTTTAATATATAAGTAATCAGTCTTATCTGTCAGCTTCAGATGTTACAAGTAGCTTTGTTGCTATCTCAGTAAGAGGCACCGAACTGGTCAAATTACTCAACAACCGGTAAGTGGCAGAAGACAGTGGCAAAAGACATGCACAAATTCACAGAATGACAGTGTGAAATATCTGGCCTCTAGTGCAGAGTATAAAAAAGTATCTGTCTCATAATTCTGTATTTACCTCCTGAACTGTCTCCATAGGCGGTGGGGGGTCCTTATTCCTGCAGAGATTTACAATGACCCATGTGACGTTCCGAAGGAAGGTGATGGGAATGGAGGGATTGATGAAGGACAGAAGAGGTTTGACAACTCCCAGTGATATGACATAATCTCTACACTGAGGACCATCACCTACAGAAATGAAAATTGTTGTAAAAGAAATTACATTAAAAATGGAAAATCTTGAAATGTATGCAATGGCATGTTGGGATTCTGAAATTCTATGTTTCCTCACCAGTAGTTTACCACTAAAAGTTTGTGTTCACTTAAATATACATACATACAGATACATATGTATATTTTATGAGACACAAAATTTATCCCGTTAGCATTTTGTGTAGCAAATGACACTACTCTTCAGAAAAAAATAGTATGTACATACGTAATTCTGGCCACATGAAAAAATACACTGAGCCACAGAATTTAGAGGAAACATAGTCTCATATGATAATGTCAATGTTCAAAAGTCAAATTCTAAAATGAAACACTCCCTGAATGCAAATCATTGTAAGAACAACAGTTACCGATAATATTTCCGAGAGCCCAGACAGCCTGCTCACAAACATTCTGGTGTGGCGAATGAAGTAGTCTCAAAAAGAGGGGTACTGCATCTATAGAATGCAAAGATCGGATTTGTTTCAGTGGAATGTGGTACATGCAAAATACTTCAACTGATTCATATTAAACACTTTCTCTACCATGCTTTACACTAACATACATGTTTCTGTTACAAAGAGCATACAGAACTTCAGTTAAACATTTCTATAAAAATTATAGAGGGAGAAAATATAGGCTTGAGAACAAGCAACTATTAAACAATGCTGTCCACATCTCAACATTTCCCCACATTTCTCAAAGTGATATATAAGAGTCACAAGCGTGTAGGTGCTAGGTTTAATTTCCTGGTAATTCAGATTTTATAGTTATCCAAGATAGCAATACATACCTAGCAGAATGACATGCCTACTCATGCAACCGTGTTTCAAATCTTGACTTTAAGAAAATAGCTTCCTCCCAAGAGGTGGCTATAGTTAGCTTCCACGTGTAGTGAAGATTTACATCCATCTGCCATACAGTCCTAAGACAAGTTTTTATTTGTTCTTATATAACAGAAGGAACATATCAGATTAAGGAAGTGGTACCCATTTTAGGTTTCAATCTCTGCTGCATTAAATACACTTAAGAGCTAAGAAACCATTCCTCTACTGTTCCTGTGTGCTATTTTCCCTCAGACAACTCATATTCTCTGCCACATGGGAATTCTTATAGCAGTTTTTAAACTCCATATATTATCATACTCATCCTGTAGTCTTTCTCGGTGAAGTAAAATAGATCAATTTACGTACTGGGGAAGGAAAAAATATTTTGCTTGTAGAGACCGTAAGCACCAAAATAGCTTCAGAATTTTGAAAAATTACAACACAGTGCGTGAGCAACTGTGAATCGATATCCTGTTGATAATTTAACATGTGATAACGAGCCAAAAAAAAAAAAAACCCTGATAAATTTTCATGAAAAAAATACAGAGGGATGAAGAATAAAGAGAACCGAGAATTCTTTCTCTGCCACGGATGAGTAATTGAGCAATTTTCTACAACAAGTTGGGAGGGACAGCAACACAACACTGTTCAGAACACTTTCTTGTCTTGTCACAACCATCCCACTTCCATTAGCTCAAGTGGAATATTCAAGCTTCCTTTTCCCTATGACTACTGAAATTACACTGCAGCCATACGTTTATTGAACATATTTCAGAGAAGGAGGGTCAGGTATGTAGTTTACACTTGACTGCAATCCTGCATTTTAAAGCAGAAATGAAAATATTTCCTATCAGTACTCGAGCAGGAGGAAAGCCTGAGAAAGCGGGAGCTGCAGGCTATCTGATCCACTGCTCTTGAAAAATTTAATTACTTCTGCTCCAAATTGGTTCCTGCCAAGACCTATTCTGTGCGTACAGTACCTTCCCTCTCTTGCTAGGCCCTCCAAATGCCATCTGTCCCTGACTGCAGAGGCCTTCATTCGTATTTAGGCTGCAGCAGCTTCCTCTGTAGCTGCAAGGGTCTATCGCTTTGTTCCTGCAAACCAGCCTTTATCTAAACAGAGTTCAGAGTCCCTTGGTCTCTTGCCAGCAAGAGGCAGCTAGGCTTTCAGACCAAACTTCCATGCTCTCTTCAGAAGCAAAACTAAGGGAATGGTTTTTGTTTCTCTCGAGTCATTTTACCAAGCTTGTTTCTTTTCAAGTGTTACCTAAACGGATTTTGGGAGGGACATATCCACCCTGAACTTCTCGCGTTTGTGCATCCTACAGTAATGCTTTCAACTCTGCCGTGCTGCGCATATGTACTTCTTCATTTTAATTTTTACTTTACAGAAAAGAAAGAAATCAAATAACTAAGTCATCATTTTCCCATACAAGAGCATTGAATATCAATATGTCTAGACAATTTACTATACAACTGCTCAGCCATAGCCTTCCATTTAATGACAAAACATTGCGTTTAGCATAGAAGTGATTGCTTGAAGATAAGCGTGTCGACACACAAAAGCTACATATATAAACCCAAAAATAAGAACAGTTTGAATCAACTCAGCAAACATGATTTATCTTCAACTAACTTTAATTTCCTGTCTCTTCGTAATGCAAGGCTCACAGGCCGGTTAAGAGCCAAAGCCAGCACAACAAACACGGTGCGTATAGGAGAGACGAATCATACAGTCAAGGAAAGGAAGGTGATTAACTCTGTATTAAATGGGAAATTTTACCTAACTATGTGTATTTAACAACTTTAACAAGATTTATGAACATAACATTGAAGCAGAAAGAATTACTTTCTAATGTAAGTTCTAGTTGTAGGGGAATTAACAGCACATGAATTCAAAGACCAACACTAGAATTAGAAAGGGCTAACATTTTTGTCACACTCATATCACCTGTCATTCTCTATCTTCCTTAAAGGAAATTCAGGTCTGGGATCCTTACTATTAATCGTTACTGACAAACAGATTAACCCTTAAGAGCAAAAGTAGAAACTTTTGAGAAAGAAGATAGGCATTTTTTAATTATTTTAGTAGTTCTGATAATGAATGGTATTTTGTAACCAAAAATCCCTTTTCCCTTTAACCCAAAATATCCACAACCCCCCAGTAAACACATTATAATACTTACTAGACTGTACAACAGCTTGAGTTTGTGCAGAAGTGCCTGATGCTATGTTAGTCAATGCCCACGCAGCTTCAAATTGTAATGAAGGACTGTAATGAAATAATTTTACAGTAGTAACTTGAAATGATCTTCAGATTATTTTATGGTTCACTTCAACACTATTCACTGTATGCATTCTGCAGTGCTACATTTAAGCAGTGCCACCTGGCTACAAGTTTTTTTAGAAAAACTCTAAGCTTGGACATTTCAGAGGAACAGAGAGGAAAGAAAAATACTAATTTTACATTCTACTGCCTTGTTAAACTGCTTATCATTCTGACTTCATGTTAATAAGAAATAAAAAGAAATAAAACCAATAATACTTGTTGAAACACACACCAACTAGTGAAGCTGACCGCTACTCTAATCAACTAATTGCCTCCAGTCTGAAAGACTTCTGGGACACACCATCATAAAATTTGATTCTGCCTCTCGAATGAGTAACAGACACCTCTTCAAACCCGACCCACCCAAAGGCCACGCATGTTTAGGGAAGAAAGTGCAACTTTCTTACTCCCATTAGGAGCTCTTAGCAAATTAACCATGGCTGACTACAACAAACAAAACCTTGTAGCCCATCTAACATCACATGCAAGATCAAATGCAAGCAGATATACGGGGACAAAGACTTTCTTCTGCTCCATCACAGACAGGGTACAGATGCACCATCAGTACAGAAGGACAGCACCATACCTGTACTGAACTTAACTTCCTAAACGCAGATAAAGAGTTACAAATACTGTAAAAGCTAAGGGAACACCCAACCCAAGATCTTATCTGTCAATTGTTGTCTGTGCCAACAGCAGTTTAGTAAAACAATGCATGAAAACTTGTTCACACATATTTTAAAGGCTAAGAGTTGTAAAAGCTATAAAAGAGTTTAGGGTTTACAGTGGTTGCAGTAATAGCAGGGTGTCCAGGACCCAGGAGTAGCACAGAATATAAATAGAAATGGAGGTACAAGATGTGTAAATAAAGATTCATAAAAACAAACAGCACCTGTGATCAGCTATCAATAAACCTTACATTCTAGGATTGAATGCTTTAAAATTCTAGTTCTGTATTGCTCCTCAGGCACACAATGAATTTTCTTCCCCTTGTGATCTGAGTGCCCTTGGGATAAGCTTTCAGTTATAACACAAACAACAGCTTTAATTATCTGCTACATAAATGCTTAGCAAAATTTACCTTTACTGAATACCCCATAGCAATCACAATGAAAAGGACTGCCTAAGAAAGCTGTGAGTTGAGTTTCAAAGGACTTTTTAAATGTTTACAAAGATAAATCACATAAACAACCTAAATAAAATTCAACTTAAATTTTCACAGCACTGAACCATCTAATTCTAGATCAGACAGGCATCTGTCTGCTTTTAAAATGCTTCCCTCATTTGGACACTACTGCCCGCTGTTTTCTTAGTAACTTTGCTAAACAAACTAGAAACAAAGCTAGTCACACCTCCTATTTTTTTCAACCACCCAATTCCACCCAAAATGTCAGTTTGCACTTTTTGAAGCTGCTAGCCCTTGTGGCTGCAGAAATGACTTTGAAAACGGAAATCCTGTAAATACATTCATGGCTCACTGAGACCAAAGATAGCCTAAAACATTTACCTCAAACATGCTAATCCCCATCTGTCTCAATAAGGGGCTCACAGATTGTGGAATACACCACTTCTCTTACGTGACATGAAAGCCGTGCAACAACATACTCAGCATTCTCTGTCCCCTCTACCGAAGCTCTTGTCTTCCATTGAAGAATCAGAACCCAAAGCAAGCTTACTGCGGTGTTCTATCACGTAAGGGAGCAGCGCAGAGCCAGAAAGCCCACCTTGCAGTAAGAATGAAAGGAGCTACAAACTTGAGCTAATAACCTTCATGAAACAGATGACAACTGTATTCTCACATAGAGAAGAGCCTTGTTTACAGCCATGCATACAATACTGCTTTCTCAAATGCTCACACTAAATCTGAGACGGGTTTCTTAAAAATAGTTAACAGGAAAGTCTCAAATATTGAAAACCAATAAGAAATAGAATCATAGAATTAGCTAGGTTGGAAAAGACCTCCAAGATCATTCAGTCCAACCATCCACCTACCACCAATAACCCCACTGAACCATGTCTCTCAACGCTGTATCTAAATGTTTCTTGAACACCTCCAGGGATGGTGACTCAACCACCTCCCTGGGCAGCCCTAAATGTAGTAAGGTATACTTCAATAGCTAGATAAACTCAAGAAAGCACTAAAAAAGAAAATGATATTTCAGCGGCAGAATAAATAACACTCCTGGAGAATTTATAGTCTATTGTCATGGAATCTGATCCACCGTGTTAGACTATAACGTGCTATGGATCCTCAGTTCCATTTGAACATTTGGATACAGTTTTTCAGTGAAAATGAACATTTTTAAAGGTATACTTACTTATCATCCCTTTCTAGGCATTTTACCAGAATCGGTAAAATTCCAGATTTTATTAAGTCATCGATAGGTGGATTTCTGTCACTGGATAGGAGTTTTCTGTGAAATTAAACGTAAGAGTAAAATAAGTAAATTTCATCATGCAAAACGTGTAGAGAGTTTATTTCTGGGCCTCTGTTTATTCATTTTTACCTTGCAGCCTGAACAGCACTCAGCTGGATCACTGGGTTGTCACTTGTGGCGTTCTGAAATAACAAGAATAAAAACTAAAAATGCACAGAACGAGCGCTGCTAATTATAAATAAATAAATGAACAAATGAATGCAACGTACCTGCAGTATAGCTTCTAGTGTTACGTTTTGCTTGAAAAGAAAAACAGAATGTTTCAGTAATTTTGTTGCCCTTTTCCTTCTTTTTCAGCATTTTATGCAGTCAAACGAATTTAAACAGCGCATCAGTTCAGGATTTTGCCTTCAAACAACTATAAGACTTCCACTGTTACAGTAAAAACAGAATACATTGTTTTAAGATACAAAAGCTATAGAAGTAATTTTCAGAATCAAGGGACTTACTGCTTTGAAGTCAGCATCAACATCAGAATCTTCTAAACTTTCTTCTTGGGGAACATTTCGTTTTTTCAAAAGATGTTCATCTCTTTTGTTCTGGAAAGGAATGGCAAAAAAATGCATACATTCAAGGCTAATTAGTACAGGGTGATGATATAATGGCCCCTTTCAAAATAAGACTTCAAATAGGATCGCTTTCATAAAGCCGTTTATAACTGCAAACAGAATTCACAGTATTTCAGACAGAACTATAGCAGACCATGACATCTGAATGAAAGAAAACTTGCAGTTATTGATCTTCTAACAATATTACTGTACACACAGATCCGGATGACATTCATGTTCAGCCACACGTAACAGGCATTATTCTCCAGCGTAAGATTTTCTGCTAAACCTCCTTTGAAGTTCCCTTGCTGCATTTGTTTTAACCCCGTGCCAGCCCTGCGTGTAAAGCAGCAGCTTCCTTCGCACACACTGACACTTGTGGCATTTCCTGCTCGCTCACAGTGAGCCTGTTCCAACAAAGCACCCTCCAGCCACAGCTCCTTACAAGAATTAGAGAAAACACTGCCATCTCAGCGATAAGGTGATGGTTTAATATTTATGCCTTTAATTACAATATCTGAGCACCTCGAGCCCTAATTGAAAAAGAAGGGAATCAAATGAGCACTTGCAACTGTATCCAGGCATTTTTCTGCAATTTGCAATGTCTTAAAAGTATTATTATTCCAAAGGCACACAGTGGCCTTTTCCAAATGTTAGACTGTATTTTTTGCTAGGTATGTCTAGAGATGCAATTACAGATAGAAAAAACAGAGGAAGATGATGATTCAGCATATATATCTGAGTACTTTTTTTTAATACGACCATTAAGATTTCAATCTCCAATGAAGCAAAACACTGGAAAAGCGTATTAAACAGCTATAATACCTAAACCAAACGTATTATCCCAGCACTGAACAACAGGCTTTGTGGTTTCCAAACAATGATCTGCTGCACAAACAGCAGTGACTACAGAGATCGTATCGTATTATGCCTTGCTTCTAATGTACCCCAAACCCTTGAAACTGAACTATGCTCAACAGAGCCCCCCCTATAACGTTTCTTTTGGAGTGAAGGAGGCAGTTCAATGCTGAGAAGACAGTGTTACGCAGACAAGCTGTACCAGGTGGCTAACGGATGGATTCACCACGAAGACCTATGTCATATTCCTGTTATTCTCCCACACCAAGTACTTGGTGCTGCCATTTTAAGCAAAGAGCAAACACCGTTCTACCTCAGTCAATGTGGCCTCGCTCAAGCACATTTTTGCCGCTGTTTGTCTAACCCACAGCCAATACTCTGGCAACTGCAGGGAACAGATCTGATTTCCAGAGGCCCTCTCCATGTGCAGGTCAATATTATTCCCCAGTGAGGAAGCAGTTCCTTCCTGTCTCAAGATGGATGGCTCCTACATGAGCACTTGTGCTGTGACTGTAAAACACACCAAATCTAGGAGAAGGGATTGATGCTGGACGAATGTCCTGCTGCCTTCAGTACTACTGTCCTTCTCCTTCCACCCAGAAATACCACTTCAGTTCACACTGGCCACGCCGGGGTCCACACATGCATGAATGCACAGGGAGAAAAAGAGTTATTAGGGTGCATACACTGATTCAGCATTCATTCCCTGTCTAAAGAAAAGGCGCAGGCTGAATTAACTGGGGTCTTAGTGCAGAAGTGTCAGTAACCATCTGCTGGAGCAAGTTAAACGATTCATTGTAAATCATCAACTGGGAAGGACTGAGTTTCTTTGTCACTAGCAGCAAACTACGGTGGTAAAAGGCAGAGTTTTCAGACTGAGTTCCCCTTGAAGTATTTGGCTGGATGATAAAATTCAGGGATAGAGCCTTAAAGGTTTTTGTCAAGTATGTTTGTTTTAAGACTTGCTCTCCGTAGCCATTCAGCTGTAATATTTACTTGTTTTCAAACAGTGATTCGTTATCAGCGGTGCTCAGCTATGTGTTGCAACATTCTGCCATAAAGACAGGTGATCTTTACTCTTACATTTTTTAGAAATCCTTTTAGATGCAGGACTCTCACGGACCCCTTGATCGCAATGATGAAATAACTAGAATAGTCAAGAATTACAGCAAATACGAGCTATCTTTTTATGGAAACAAAAAAATTCCAGTTAGGAAATGTCACGTTATCTCTTCTGTTATTTTCAAGTTTCCTGCTCACTGAAGTCTCTCGTCAGTTAAAAAAAAAAAAAAAGATAAAGCTTTCAGATAGCTCTAACTGTAAATTCTCCTTCTCAGACCTTTAGGTGTTTGTCGCCTCTTTCCACACCTCTGTTTCAGTAGATTCCCCACCACTGAACCCGCTGACCTTAAGGAACTACCTTCAGTTTCAGGGAGAGAATGGAGGCACCCTGCTGCTCCACACTATTCCACACAAAAGCACCTGTGCTGGCACAGAACGGGCACAGCTCAGACAGCTTCCACTGAAATCCCTCCAAAATGTGGAAGGGATGCAAGAGTCATTTCAAGTCACTCTTATCCTACGTGCAAATTCAGAAGCAAGGTCCAAATCCTGTCAGTTGTGTTGATGTTAAATAGATGCTATCCATTTGTAACAAAGACCACATTACTAAAATGGATAGGAACATTAAGACAGCCACATACACGTGGACTGTATTTATATCTAATACACGTTTCTTTGACCTTCTGTTTTTATTTCCTCCCAAAACGACAGTAGCCAGAAACAGATGAAACTGTATGATTCATTCGCTAGCTTGAAACATCTAGGTGTTTTTGGATGCAAGAAGCAAAGTCATACTGTAACTGAGTTACTGAGTACGGATGCGTATCTCACTATAGATGCGTGGCTCTCTTCAAAATAAACATTATTCTGAGTGATTGGTGTTCTTCAGGGCTGTGTCTCCATGACAGTGTAACATAATGGCTGTGGTATCCAGTTACTCCAGAAAATAAGAAGGAAGATGCATCTTGATGACCTCTCTCAAACATCCTGAAATACCAGGATGGTAATAGCTGGAATACAGCTAAGAGTACAGAAAACACAGATGGAACAAAGCATGAATCCTGTTGTGGGTGACTGAACAGCTTCTGCACAGAAAGGAGGGGATGACCTTCATCTGCCAAACAAGTGGAAAATCACCCCTCACAAACACCAGGTGGTAACTCTAGAGCATACCAGTAGACAAAACACTTCAGAAAGACTACCTGGCTGAAGGCATTATTCTTCAAGGTGCACACTTCATGTTTATTCATAGTGAGTGAGCTTCCATACAAATACTGTAAGCTGAAAGAATTTGCTTGAGTAGTATGTAGAGATGTGTGCACAAGTTCTCTCTGCTTGTGGCCAGAAAATGGGTGGTGAATGTATATATTTTTTTAATTAATTAATTAATATGAAGTTTCTCCAATTCCCTATAAATCTTTCAGAAACTTGGACAAAGAGGGAAGGAGGGCAGGTTGTGAATGGGCACGGGAAGATCGGGAGCAAAGAAGTAAATTTGTCTCCTTCAAGCAATCGTCTATATGCACACTGATGCAGTGGGTGTCTCCGAACAGTACTCTCTACAAGAACCCCATTTACCTGGAAGGAAGTTTCATGAATCCCCAGATGAAAAGACATTGAACGACTGTTCTCCTAACGACAGAAAACAGAGCTCCCATGAGCAGCTTTGCAGATAGCAGGAATGGAATCATCCCACTGCAAAGCCACCAATACCGAAAACAGTCACAAAGGAACGATATTTGAAACTCTGACCCATAAAATATACATAATCAAGGTTTAAAAATTTACCATGAGGATGGTGAGGCATTGGAACAGGAGCCTCACAAAGAAGCTGTGGATCCTCAAGGATGTTCAAGGCCGGGCTGGATGTGGTCCTTGGTCACCCTGATGCAGGCGGCAACCCTGCCCAGGGCAGGCAGGTTGGAACAAGATAGTCTTTAAGGTCTCGTCCAACCCAAGCATTCCTATGCTCCATGAAATCCTACTGAGGGACAGGGTCTCCTGACTAAAGACGTACTGCATCAGACTAATAAGAAACCTTAACATGGTGAGACTGTGTAACACTGAGAAGTCTTCCATTTCTAGAGGCATGTTAAAAATGGCCAGAAGATACACCGTAACTGAACTAACCAAGAGCCTGGCTCTCCCCTGTTCCAGTAAGTGGGTTAATAGCTCCCTGAAGAGCCCCTTACGCTTGCACACACAACCAGCCAATTCCTTTGGCAGTATGAGCGTGCCCGAGAGAATGATTCCTAATGCTGGTGCTAACCAAAATAAGCAGGAACAACCATGTAAGATACACCGCCCTCGTTTATCTGTAGGAGAGAACTGAACTTCCCAGGACTTAACTGACCATAGCTAGAATTTCGGTGCATACAGGCAACATCTTCCAGCTGTCAATCATATGGTGTAACAGGCTCAGGAAGTATGACCTGAGCCAGGAAAAGTGAGATTGAACAAGAACGTTCCTGGAGCTATTCATTGTTTGCAGATGGCTGGACTTAAAAAACTGGCAAGACCATACAGAAGAGGATCAAGTGGAGCTTCTGCAGGGGCCTGAGGCAGACAGGCTAGCACTTACTGAAAAGCACTCAAAATTTCTTACTGAGAATATTTGGGGTTGGAAGGCACCTCTGGAGATCATCTAAGTGAAAAAAAAAAAAAAAGCTGTTCTTATTAGCATGTCTTGTAAATTCAGAACACTCGTGGAACCTTCCAGTCTTTAAAAGCAGCTCGAAGGCTATGTGAAACAGCAGCCTATATAGTACTTCTACAAACTGACTGCTCCCCTGC
The DNA here is from genome assembly GCF_002078875.1 of Numida meleagris. Classification (NCBI taxonomy): domain Eukaryota; kingdom Metazoa; phylum Chordata; class Aves; order Galliformes; family Numididae; genus Numida; species Numida meleagris. The sequence goes on from NC_034409.1 coordinate 167,158,918, forward strand.
ATAAGGTAAAATAACATGATTTGCACCTCAGCATAATCTTAAAGCGCTTGCATTTTGTCATATTGTGGAAAAAAAAAAAAAAACCAACTTTTTGTTTCTATCACAGCACCAGCCTCTGAGGGTTCCTATGGTGAAGCTTAAGCCAAATATCCCTGATGAAGGGTAGGGCCTTGTCACCAAGGAAACAATGCAGGTCTTCTCCTTCAGGAGGGAAAGTCCTCAACCACTGCCTGAACCATGCTTGTTCTGTACAATGAAGTCTGCAAGTTTATTAACAGCAGCTGACTGCTGGTTACGAGCTTGTCAGTGTTCTGGTAGAGATCACACTACAATAGTCTACAGATGTTTCCATACGAACAAAAGGCTTGTGGATGTATATCACTGGCAAGAATGCCAAATAGGAACAATAACAATACCACGAGAGCACTTTATTGACCATTGAGATGATCCATTCACAGCCTTTGATGATAGATTCCCATCCTGCTCGTTTCATTGACAGTGGGGAGGTTAAACTTAACTACTAGTAAGTATGCAAATCCTGCTACTTCTTGTTTACCTTCTTGGGTGATGGCCACAAGATTAAAATAAATGCTTATCAGTGTAAACAAGTTTCAAAATCAATAACTGATGGAAGAATTCTTGTGGTCAAAAATGATTTCCATCAAGCTATATACTGAGTTCAGCTTACTACCTCAGACACGGCAATGGGATATGCTAACAGAGCTGTGAAAGGTGTTAAGAAATAAATAACCATATATACTTTTCAACTTTTCTTCTGTTGAGAAGCTTCGTGTGAAAAGAAACAAGAATACGTTTGCCATTAGGTGAAAAAAAACTTTATCAAATACTTATTGATATCAGGGAAAGGTCCACGAACACAGCGTCTAGTAAGGAGATCTGAGCTGCCTGGACATCTCTTCTAAGATACCACTGTTGTGAGAGAACAAGCTGTGCTAATCCTTACAGTTTTCACTGAAATGTAATTTCAAATTTTTTTAATTTGTTTTGATTGAGGTGGGGAACCTTAGAGCACCTGCTGCAGTCCATCATGAAAGGAATTAAATGCCTACAGATCCAACATCAGGGTGGTGAAGGGATGTTCTGAAAACCTCTACTGAATATCCTCTTAATGAAAGCTTGAATGGGTTTCTGGTAACAGCTCTGGGATATGAACCTGGGGAAAGATTTAATTTCTTTAATTGTTGGGAAAGGACCATTAGTTGGCTCCACTTACTGTCTTATTATTACTGTCTTACAGAACTCATTAACACCTACAGAGATTTAAGGGCATTACAAAGGAAAACAAACAATCAAAAAGCCTTGAGATGATGACATAGGAACTATGTCCTCTGGCCATTTGTTAAGCATGTAAGGAGGCTATCCAGAAGAAAACAATTAGCAGTGAACCTCGGAAGTGAAGAAAACTAGATCTACATACTACAAGTTAGGAAAGTTAAAACTCTAACAGAACTGAATCTAGCCAGGGATGTCAAGGGCAACAAGATGAGCTTCTGTACATACATCTGTAGCAAAAGAAAGACACGGAAAATAGGGGCCAACTGCTGAATGAAACAAGACACCTGGTTACAGAAAACAGAGAAGAGGTCAAGGTATTGGATACCTTCTTTGCTTCAGTCTTTACCAGCAAGACTGGTCTTCAGGAATGCCTGGATCCAGAAACCAGGGGGTGAAGGAAGATGTACCTTTGGTGCAAGAGGTTCAGGTCAGGGCAATTAAGCAAATGAGACATAAAAAAATCCATAGGTCCTGATCAAATGAACCCAAAGTGCTGAGGGAGCTTGCAGATGTCATTGTGAAGCCACTGTATAATTCTTAATTGATTGTGGCAGTTGGGAGAAGTGTTCAAAGACTGGAGGAAAGCATACGTCATGCCTATCTTCAAGAATGGCAAGAAGAGGACACAGGGAACCACAGGCTGATTAGTTTCATCTCGGTCCCTGGAAAGGCAGTGGAACAGCTAATCCTGGAAACCACTTCCAGTCCCATGAAAGGGAAGAAAATATCAAGAGTAGTCAGCATGGACTCATTAAGGGGAAGTCATGCCTGACCAAACTGAGAAGCTCTGACAATGAAATTACCAGCCTGATGGATAGAGGGGGGAAGCGGTGGATATTGTCTGTAAGGCCTCGGACACTGCCCTTAGCAAGATTCTCAAAGACAAATGTTGATGAATGGACTGGATGGGCAGTGACATTGGCTGAAAACTGTCCTAACTACTGGCCAGTTATTACTGACCAGGAACGCAGTCTTATTAGATAAAGTCTTATTAGAGACCCGGGTCAACGTTGGGTTCAGTCCTTTTTAACATCTTCATTAATGATCTGCATGTTGGGACAGAGTGTATCCTCAGTGTTTGCAGAAGATGCAAAACTGTGAGAAGCAGCAGAGAGAGCAGAGGGTTCTGCTGCTATCCAGAGAGACCTCAGCAGTCTGGAGCTGTGATGATAGGAACCTCATGAAAGTTTTGCAAGGAGTACAAAGTCCTGCACCCTGGGACCTAAGCACCAGGACATGCTGGTGGCCACTCAGCTGGCAAGCAGCCCTGGGCAGGCAGCAAGTTGGATGTGAGCCAGCAATCTGCCCTCATCACAAAGAAGGCTTATGGCATCCTGGGCTACACTGAGAAGTGTTGCCAAGCCGGTCTAGGAAGGTGATCCTGGAGACGTTCAAGAAATGTTTAGATGTTGCACTAAGGGACACGGTTTACTGGGGAAATACTGGTGGTAGGTGGATGGTTGGACTGAAGGATCTTGGAGTCTTTTCCAACCTTGATGATTTTATGATTCTATGTGGACTTACTTTTCTCTTGCATTCTCATCTTCCCCACCATAGCCCTCCCAGCATGATGAAGACAGATTTTTTTTCTTCAAGGCTCATTACTGTACTTAGCAGGTACTGCACACATAAGAAACCTTATTTAAGAAAGATCAGAGTAGAGATAAGTACTGTACACCAGAGAAGCAGGTAAATGGACGTATGCCCAAGGCTCCTTAATCCACACACTGGTTAGAAAATAACTGCTTTGTCTTGCATCAAAGTTAATTGTCAATTAGAACTTTCATGAGCTCATGTCTGTGAGCTCTCAGACAGATGAGTTTGCCAAAGTCAAAAATAAACACCTTGGGAGGGACGGGGAAGTTTTTAGGGTTCTAGTTAGCAGATGAAAAAGGAGGACAGCATCTTCTGTTTCTGCTGAAGTTAGGACTATAACACTTCAAATGAAAGGTGGCATGTAACCCAATGACCCTACTAGCACTAACCTGGCTATCCTTCTTAAAGCAAATAAACAGACAAGTTGAGAGCTTTATCCTCACTAAAATATATTGATAGATAGATAAAACTAAAAATGCCTAGAACCAAAGAATCCCTGAGAGCAGTACAGTTACAGGTTTCATTCAAGTATGGAACTTTAAACTGAATGCTAACCTTCCTCCACCACCACCACCACACACTGAGAAGTTTAAATCTGGAGACAGTCACCAGAATCAAAACTGGCACCATTATTTTGCTGCCTGGAAAGAGGTGGCTACTTTTTAGCCTCTTAGGACCAGTGTTGCACTAACAGTATAGCCAGAAACCAAGACCCTCTTTCCAAAAAATGTAGCAGGTCCACTTCCAAAGTGTTAAACACTAAATTAAAATGTTTAGCAAGGCCAACATGGAATCAGAGAAGGACACCTGACTAGTAGGAGTGTCATCTGACTGTCATCTGACAGTGCCAACCCAGGACTGGGCCAGGATTCTGCTAGACAACTGCTATGTCAGACATGACTTCACTTGCTCTGTTGATAAATAAATAACAAGTAGTTGGAAAATAAATGTAAAAAAGTCGAAGTTTCCTTCTGAATAAGAGCTGCAGTGCACTACAGAGACAGTGAATAGAGCTAACATTTTTTGAAACACAACGTGTTGCACCTTGATGTCTGTAATTTCAAGAGAATTAGCACCTCACACTAACGCACATAAATTGCTTATTACTGTTCAAAGCTGTGATTTATTTATTCCATCTTACAAAAGAGACATGTAAGCAACTCCACCAGATCCATTCATTTAATAGTTACACACTAGTTGATTCAAAAGACAAATCTGTACCTATGCAGTCCTTCAACTGTAGGAATCGAGAATATGTTCAGTTTTGCTTGTTTTCTTCAAAAGCCAGGTGCACATTTAGCATCTGGATAGCTTGGATTAAGAAAAGATATCCGTGAAGGGACACAGATGGATCACTGAAGTCATGCCAACACAGGCATTTCCTGAATTTGACACACTCGTGCTAGAGTAGCAGTGTTAGCTGTAAAGATGAGAACTGAAGCAATATTACATCTGATCCACTCTACTGCTGGAATTTAATAAAATTATATATCCTTTTACATTTCAGTCCCAAGTCTACACCAGAAGCAGTGGCCTCACATCTGCCACAGAGTTCTCACCGAAAACCAGGTGGCCACCAGCAGCAGTAGTTCAGTTGCTGCTAATCAGCAACTCGGGTGCAAGTTGAATCTCTTTAATGCAGATGACTTTGGGCGTCTGCAGTGGAAGACACTCAGCAAACACTCCAAAAGAACACAACTTCCTGTGCTCAAGTGTTCTGCAGCTGCTACTCACTCATGATTTACAGCCTGACCTACATCCAGTGCTTACATGTCTTTAAGCGTGTAACTGACCTGTGCATGTGATGGAATACTTGTAAGCAGTCTCACAACTGAAGCAGCTGTATGAGAATATGCTGTATTAGATAAGCCATCTTTTACAGCACTGCTTAGCTAACGGGCATAGGCCTGCCCAAGTGCTATGAATGGCTCTTCCCAGCGTAGTTCTCAGTTACACAGTGTGTTTGACATTGAGTCAACACGCTGGTTCTGAAACCAGACGGCCTCTGCCATAATAGTAGCTGAAGTTTATGCTGATAATTGAGATATAAAATTAATTATCTGCATCTCATTTTAGCAAAAGCTTGCTTATTTAATTTTCCACTTGCCAGCTGTTTGTACATACAGAGACAGGTTTCTCCACACCTCAGTCTCTCTGTCAGGATTGATGAAGCCATAGCCAAGTTAAGCTACACAACTTTCAGTCACATTCAGCTAGTTTATTTGATTAGGAAAATATGAAAGCATTAAACAATTTTTAGATGATACATCATGCTCATGTAAGTACTTAAAACTTCTTTTCCAGTCATCTGGGTCCAATTAGGTTTCTCTAATGATTTCTCGTATTCTAAGGATGAATCCCAAAAGCATTTATTTTTTAAATCATAATGAAAGACAGAAGTAATTCTATAAGAACTCAAAAAAGAAAAAAACAATATATCTTTTTTAAAAAAAGAGCAGAAGGATCCCAGAAAATACTAGCATAAGGATTCTTGGTATCCCCTACAAAATCAAGTAATAAATGCAGAAAAGATTTCCCAAAAAAGTCAGTATAGCTTCCATTTATAAACCCCTCACCTTGATGTTAACAAGGCTTTCAACTTCTCTTGGTTTGCAAACAATGCACAAAACAAGTTTACATGAATGTGGGGGGACGGGGCACTCTCAAGAACGCCCTACGCACACGATCAAATGAGTCAAAGGGCAAAATGGACAAACGCGTCACAGGGAGACCCGAAGGAGGTCGGCCTGGATCTTGAGTACTCAAACTGCTAACAGACTGGAGTAGTGAGAAACTAAAAGGCCCCTCCTACGGGAAGCAGGGGAATGTCCTGTCCTCCTTCTGCACTGATGCTGGGGGCTGCAGGGCTATCTCTCTCTCATTTCTCTCTCCTTTCTCAGCTGCTGTTGCACAGAGGTTTCCACAGAATCACAGAATGGCCTGGGTTGAAAAGGACCTCAGAGATCGAGTTTCAACCCCCCTGATGCAGGCAGGGTTGCCAACCACCAGACCAGGCTGCCCAGAGCCACATCCAGCCTTGCCTTGAATGCCTCCAGGGCTGGGGCGTCCACAGCCTCTCTGGGCAACCTGTTCCAGCACATCACCACCCTCTGTGTGAAAAACTTCCTCCTAATATCTAACCTAAATCTCCCCTTAGTTTAAAACCATTCCCCTTGTCCTGTCACTATCAACCCATGTAAACAACCTATGTTTTTTCCTTTTAAGTCTGCTCTCCCAGGGCACAACCACCATCACCCACAGCCCAGCTCCTGCCAGCAGCAGGTCCCTGTTGGAGCAGCTGGAGCTGGCTGTGATCTGACACGGGGCAGCTGCTGGGCACTGCTCACAGAGGCCGCCCACCCCTGCAGCCCTGGCTACCAAAACCTTGTCACATAAGCCCAATACAGTAACTTCCATATCTTCTAAGTGCTAAAACTCTTTTTCCCCCACTCAGAGACTTCAAACATTCAAACAGCTGACAACTTCACAATAATATCAGAACTGGTACAGAATATTGTTCACTTCCAAGATGACCATCCGAGTAAAGCAATGCTCTGTTCTGCTGCATTGAGCCTATGGACTGGCGGAGTAAAACTAACATTAGAATCCACAGTTCATAACATACAAATATACAACTTCTCTACACAAGTCTGAGGCCAGGCAGCAAAGTTTATGGGAAAATATTCAGCAAAGATACTGAAGCGTTATAAGAAAATTAACAACTGATAAACAGAAGCACCCACCTTCCGCAATTCAATTGTAACTTCGTTTCTGTGTCTTCTCATAGTCTGAAAAAAAAAAAAGATTATATATAAAGGAAGTGTTATGTATGTTTTGGAATCCATTTCTAGGTCAAAAATACAGTTATTCCTTCAAAGACAGGGAAAACACTATGTATAATTTAGATCTCAATCTTTCCTAGTAAGATGCATGAGTTGTTCTGTTCTTGTTTTTTTTAAAAAGGGATCACACACCTTACAGAAAGCTTTGTTATAAACCACAGTAAGTATCCCAAAGACAGAAAATATTTACTTCTCCACAGAGTTTCAATGGAACAACTCTTCCAGTGTTAATGTGCATGCACCAAAAGCAGCAGCAGATACAGGTTTAGACAGTCTCAAGATTCCTGTATGGCCACATTCACAACCCAAACACGTAACTACGCCTATTATCTGGCCAGAATCGGCTGTGAGTGACAGAACACAACTGAGTTCAAGGCAAACAAGACAGATAAGGCTTGTGGCAAAAGGAAACCAAGTAGTACAATGGCACGGAATCTACTTCAAATCTAGAGCCTAAACACAGTAAAGGAAAATGAGCCCATACAAGTCTTAATTCTGGAAAGATACCAGGCACTTAATATGCATTCCCTACAATACAGTTGTCCTTCTTATCTAAGAGGGATTAAAAGATTCAGAAAGAACAATTTAGCCTAGTGAAAGCGCTCTCCCTAGGTTAATTTTAGAGTGGAGATGATGTACCATCAGAATGTAATTCAGAAGAAAATCAGGACTGGATGACTGTTGGCAGCCTAGAAAGATCAGCCACACCAACTAAAACTTGCCTTTTAAAATGCTTTCTATGTTCCATCCTTGCTACTGACCTTCATTGCCACTTACATTCCTTTTGAGATAGGGCAAATAACTTCCCTATGTTAACATGTATTTGTGAAAACAAGCAGTACACAGAAACCACCCCCCTAGGGTAACACTGAACATCCTAAAGCTCAGACACGGTTAAGTGAAATGAGCACTCTACACATGAACCTACAAGGGATGTAGATTCAACGTGAACATTACCCTAGCTTTACTGCTCTCAATCAGTTTGCACTGCAGTATCCATTTAATTATCTTGGGCTGACTTGAGCATAAAGAAGACTTGTCTTCCTGCTCAGTGCTTGATTAACCAACTCACTCAGGTCAACACAAGTCTCATTTTACACCTACAAGCATGAAACATGCTGCTTCAAACAAGACAAGTCGTCACTGCAGTAAGAGGACACTAGCACCAGAGCATCTACCAGAGCCACACTTTTGCCCCCTCCCTCATTTTGCTATACCATTTGATCCCTGCGACCACCTAAGCCTGATTGCTGAGGTATGGGAAGGAACTGGAGAGCTAAGGAATGGGTGAAAGATGAAGAACCTGTAAAGTCTAGTATGTCTAGCTAGTCATGCAGCTAGCTTGACCAGTCATTCAAGTTGCTAGTCATATTAGAATTTTATATTTATCTTAATAACTAAGTCAAATTTAAGGGCACTAAATACCCTAAAAATGTTTCTCAGTACTTCCCCATGATAACTCTGCTTGTCAACGAAAAATACAGTTAGACAAATCAGTTTTCTATTACAAAACCTCTTTTTCTGGATCATTCTGAATGTGCTAGACATCAAAGGTCTTTAGAAGTCCTCCCACAAGAAAACCTTCTGTTGCTACTTACCTTAAATTTAAGCCATGCTCCAGCACGACCAATCAGTTAACCTGAGTGTCCTTTAGCATTTCCCCTCACACCAAATCCAGTACTGTAAGCGATAGATTACAGAATTTCAGAGATCTAATAGATGTAGGGTAAACTTCGTTTCTTCAGTTTGATCCTGAATTACAATTTCCACCTAAATTTTCTCAATTATCTGTGATCATATTTGAGAATATTTTCTATCAAACATGCACAAAAAAAATCAGACCACGTTGGAAACCCCTTAGGGGATAACCATAACGTCTGCCACCTACCATTCAAGAAACAAGGAAGATTTAGGAAAAGTGATGCCATTTTCAAATGCTCAGTAGCTTAATATTTTTGTTTTATTAAGGACAAAATCAGTGTAGCGCCAAGCAAGCATTACTATTAATTTCATCAATTTACCTCTAACACAACAGAAGATGGTTACTCGGAGTCAACCCTTAACAAAAGCTCTACTGGGAAGACTCGAAGCTTCTTTCTAACGACAAACCACTCACTCAGCTCTTCAATCAGGTTTTGTCTTTGCTTTGCGCTTCCATCATTTCAGCCCCAATGATCCTATCCTATTACAATCCTGTCTCAGTGTTGCTCTTTACTAGTTGTTTGCTTTTAACAAATTGCTTTTCAAAACATTTGACTACTGCATTATGGTGTTACACTTGATGGGCAAGAAATCTCCCATTTTTTCCTTATTTAGAGAGCTATCACTCTTTAGAAAGATTCTTCAAAGAGCCTATCAGCTTCATGGACGTCTTTTTAAGTAGCTGCATGCATTTTCTGAGCTTCCATACGTGTCTTAAGACAACCTCCACACCACCTGAGCGTTACCTTTTTAGCCATTCTTCTGCACTTCCTTTTAAGCTTCTTGTATGCAGTTTGAGTTTTGAAGCAGCCCTGTCACGTTTTCCTTCTTTCCTCTTTTAAATGACAGCATGCATCACTAAGTCCTGAGCTGCCTCCTCACTCACAGAACAAGTAGGAGGATCTCACCTAGACAAAACTTCGCAGAACTAAGGACTCCCAGTACTGGAGCTCCCTCTCATCATTGCACCTTTAGAAATCCAGCGCGTTGGGTCCCCAGGACCTTCCAAAACTCAGCAGGGCAGTATTAGGGCTACGGTCTCTCCCACACGTACGTGGGACTGAAGAGTCTATGAGGGTTACCCTTGGCTGCCATGCTCTGACCACAACCAGTGCTCAGCCAAACACTGAAATGATTTCTAGCCTGATGATGCAAGCATTCATGTCTCCAGCCACTAGACACGGATAGATTTAAGACCACAGATTCCACATTAAACACATCAGTTGTTGGAATTATAGAATATATGTGAAAAGTACGTGTATGCAACTTGGCACTGGCCACATTTCTTAGTCATATGTCTTCTGTTTAATTAAGATTTGTTTAGACTGTTCCCCCTTCTTGATTTTCTCTTCTCTCCCACAGGAGCAGACACTGACCCCAGTAGTGAAGGGACTGCTCTCCATGGCAGATCTCAATGCAGTTTGGCTATCTTTGCCTTGAGGGACCTTACTTTTAAGACCAAAAACATGCTTCACTCATCTGGTGAGAAGGGAGCCAGGTACCATATAACACCATGCTATGTATTGGACTTACCTGCTGAGCTTTTGTAAGCTTTGAAGTAGCAGATTGATAAGCACAATCTAACCACGACACACAATCTGTTTTTATTTTACGCAACAGGCTTAAGTAATCCGGTGAACGAATTAGAATTTCTTAGGAAGTAGGTATTAGAAGCTCACGTTTCAGATGAATTATTTTAGAAATACAGCAGGTTATCAGCATCTTCCTCCAGCTCCAGAAGCAAACATAGCATAATCCAACAGCATATAAAAGAATCTTCCCTTTAAGGAAGCATTGCTACTGTAAGAAGAACATGCTTTCATACCTGCAAGCCCCAGCATGCACAGAGTCGGTATGTATTATTTACAAGAGATTTACACCATAGAAAACTTAAACATTTTCCCCAGCTAAAACACAAAACTATCTTCCAACCTAAGCCCACGGACTCCTTGCCAGCTTCCAGGCTGGGAGGACAACCATCTGCTAAAACCTCCATACACAGTATTAGCTGCAGCCTAGCAAGATGTTAGTGATGGAGGCAATACCACATCTGACATCCACAGCGCCTGACTACAGCCATTTCTCAGCTTAACATACTCAAACGTATAACTTCATGCTGAGCTGAAATGGCATCTCTGAAAACAACCTCAAGACAAAGCTGAACTGAATAAAAATCAGACTCCAAACCTCAAAGAGGAAAAACTCAGCAAAGGCACAATCCTTAAAAATCACAAACTGATGCAAGTTTATCCCTACAGAACGTAAATCTAAACACAAGGGCACTAATGTATCATATTCAAGGTGCAAAATAGCAAAAGAACTAAATGGTAGTAACGCTTGGTTAGCACGTACTGTTAAGAAGCAAGAACACACAACAGTTAACAAGTTGCACTACAACCTTACACGTCACTCAAGTCGTAATTAAGTTCATAAAGTTTTGTAATAAGATTCTTCTCTTCCAGTTTATGGTCTGTGAGGAACACTTAGTTACTGGTGAGGCTGATAGGCTGACATAGCCACATCCATGCCCCAAGAACAGTATGCTTACATGTCAGATTTCGCTAAACGTCTGCTTTTTTAATTTCAAGTTCCTTGGTATTTTGTTATCTTATGAAACAAATCAGAAATACAGGAAAAAAATCCACTAGATGCTATTAGATAAATGAGTATTCTCGCTTCAATTCTTTCTGAATACTCTTACAAAGCCAGATGCAAAGTGTTACAAGTCAAGAACTGCTCTCTGACATCTTCCACTTAAAAGAGATATAATCTCCAGCTTCCAAGTACCAAAACTGACACTGATGTTTATACGTCAACAAAGAAACTCACTGTGCACATTTGGGCTGCTGTGTTACGGACTGCAACTCTTACTAATTTCATTCAAATACTTCATAGCTGCTTTTTAGGCTCTCCCATCCTTGTGACAAAGGTCAGGAAGAGCTGAAAAGACAAATTAACAAATGGACACAACAATGCTAAGCTGACGGAAGATAAGAATTTGTTAAAAGAGACTAGCCTTGAAAATAAAGCAAGCTTCTTCAAATCAATGCCTCTAAACAAGGCTTCACAGAATGCTACAGTTCCTGCAAAACAGTCTTTGATACCGTCAACGGGCAGAAGCTACAGCGAACACAGCTATTCTCTTCAGATCAGCGTTCCAACTCTGGTATTTCTCCTCTGACAAGATGACAAGAAATGTCAAAGCTCAATGTCAGAGTCATCTATGGAAAAGGAAAATTTCTTCCCCATTTTTCAGTCAATAGATGGTCTGTGGTGACAAAACTGAACATGAAACTCTCGTTATCAAGAAGCAGCGACTGAAGATAACCCTACAAATTTCTGAATTGTCATTGTAATAGCAACCCCTGTTACTAGCGTATTTAAAGAAACATCTTTGAGTCACTGAACATTCGGGATCTTCTGGCTTAAGCATATAAGAGAAGCGTGACCAGCAGGTTGAGGGAGGTGATTCTGCCCCTCTACTCTGCTCTCATGAGACCCCACCTGGAGCACTGCATCCAGTTCTGGGGTGCCCAACACAAGAAGGACATGGAGCTGTACGACTGCGTCCAGAGAAGGGCCACAAAGATTATCAGAGGGCTGGAGCACCTGCCCTATGAGGACAGACTGAGAGCTGAGGCTCTTCAGCCTGGAGAAGAGAAGGCTCCAAGGAGATCTCATGGCAGCCCACCAGTACCTGAAGGCGGCCTAAAGGAAAATGGGAGGGACTTTTTATAAGGGCATGCTGTGACATGACACAGGGAAATGGCTTTAAATTGGAAGAGGGTAGATTTAGACTAGATATTAGGAAGAAATTCTTTACTGTGAGGGCAGTGAGACACTGGAACAGGTTGCCCAGCAAAGCTGTGGATGCCCCCTGCCTGGAAGCGTTCAAGGCCAGGCTGGATGGGGCTTTGAGCAACCTGGTCTAGAGGGAGGTGTCCCTGCCTATAGCAGGGGTTGGAACTAGATGATCTTAAAGGTCCCTTCCAACCCAACCCATTCTATGATTCTATGATATGTACCTCACCAGTAACATCTGTGAAACCTTGTACGTGGCGTTCACAGTGTGCTGAAGAGCAAGGGTCTGACACTGCTCTCACACTGCTACTCCACGCCTTTCAGAAAGCCCATCCACACCTTTGTGGCCGAGAAAATCAAACGAGTGCTCTGATGTTCTAGATAGCACTTAGATTAAGTTTGTAAGGAGAGCATTACATCTGGTAAAGGAGCTTCAGCTGCTTGAGCCTTTAACTGCACAATACATTACACTACTTGAAAACGCAACTCACAGGGCTCCCATAAACAAACAGAAACAAAACAAAGAAATAAAAGGAATCCAGCAACCAATCAGCCACTTTAGGCTAACAGAACAAACGAATACATTTTCCAAAATCCTCCATAGTAAATGCACAACGTAGCACATTTCTCCTGAAAAACAAAACATGCCTATAAGAAGAAAATTTGGGCTAATTCAAAAGGACAAAACTACACATGAGACACAGCAGTCTCGCAGTTGAAAGAGTACCCTGAAAGTAGTAAGGGTTTTAAAAACACTGGTACCCTTTTATGGCGAGTTAATTTTAATCCACAACTGAAACCAGTCCTAGGGTTTCCATTAATCTTAAGTTTCCACGTTGTATCTAAAATTGAATCTTAATTAATTAATAGCAATTTAAAGTCCCTGAGATATATCAGTTTCAGAGACAAGAAACTCTGGGCACTTGGTAAGATTACTTCATCTCCAGCTGTAGCACAAATTAGAAAAACAAAACTATTTAAATGTGTGAGTGATACAGCTAGTAAGAATCTGAAGTCACTACCTTCTCTGTCATTCACGGATAAAGATTTTCTGTTCAAATTACAAATGAAGTTTCATGAACAATCTGTTTTAATAACATACATCCTCCCCACATTTAAAAAAAATATATCAAACACCGCCAGAGTAAGTGCTATGAATTTTAACCATTTTAACCATTTTTAGCTATACTGTTGGGTTAGAAGGAAGATGAAAGCACAGCCACCATTTAATGACTCGATCTACCCACCATGGTAACAAGGAGAGCTGGAGCTCAGTGTGGTGCTCACCCAGACCCACCACCTCATTATGCAGAATACCTAAGGAGTGCCAGCTTTTAATCAACGCATTTACACCATTTTCATCAGTGTTGGAGAGGGAAGACTTGGAGAAGAGAAGGCTGTGAGGTGACCTGAGAGCGGCCTTTCAGTATCTAAAGGGGAGCTACAGGAAAGAAGGGGACAGACTCTTTAGCAGGGTCTGTAGTGATAGAACAAGAGGAAAGGGCTTCAAGCTTGAAGAAAGTAGATTTAGGTTGGACATAAGGAAAAAGTCTTTTACAGTGAGGGTGGCGAGGCACTGGCACAGGTTGCCCAGAGATGTGGTTGATGCCCCGTCCCTGGAGACTTTCAAGGTGAGGCTGGATCAGGCCCTGGGCAACCTGATCTAGCTGTGGTGTCCCTGTTCACTGCAAGGGAGTTGGACCAGATGGCCTTTACATGTCTCTTCCAACTCTAAGGATTCTACAATTCTGTGATTCTATGATGCGGATGTTTTTAGGCAAGAAGAGTTCTGGTGATTCCCTGGACACAAAGCGTGTTTTCAGGAACCTGGATAAGATGCACATGTAGCTGCTTCTGAACTTTCGACCACTGAAAGGAAAGAAGGGAAGAAATTCTTTGACTGATTCTGATTTCTCGGAGTCTACAAACTTCATTAAAAGATAACTGGTCACTGAAATTCTTTATTTCTGCTCTTGCCTTTCACCATTTCAGGAACCAGTCTCAGAAAACCAGGAGATAAATGCTGACAGGAAAGAGCTACCCTGAATACATAGCTGGAATGGTACGTAGCTTGATTAGACATACAGGGCACCAGGAAAGCTTAGCATTTGCAAGTCAATTCCAATCTGCTTCCACCTGCCTAACTGAAGAAACACTGGCCCAGTTCCAACAGCTGGATTCGATTGAACTAATAGCTCCCCCCCTGCACATAAGCATACCCTGGAGCATAGTTTTAAATAGTTTACAATGTGGCTGTGGGTGCAGTTCAGTAAGAGAAGGCGTTTCCATTGATGAAGTAAACACTGCTCTTCCCCAGAAAGCTTTTTACTAGCTTTTCTTCCTTACTCCTTCTGACACCCTTGGGCAAGCACGAAACACCACAACGCGTGTGAAAATGCAAAAGCCTCAGAAGCTGGGCTGGTTCTGGTCAGAAGGCAGAAAGTCCAAGTGCTCCTTTGTGTACAGTATTCCCAATGACTCAGGTTAGCAGCTGCCTACCTTTGGTTAACATTAGAAGTTAGATGTTCTCTATTTGCATAGGAATATAACTTGTTTGTCTGTTCAAAGTTGAGGCTTAGCCTGATGATACTGTTGTACTTGTTCTGGTAGAGCTGGCTTCAGCCAAAAACAAAGCGCCAGACAAAGAGACACTGATAGAAGCTGATGCTGCTGTTCTACTCGTTCACATCTTCAAAGCACACAGAGCCTGCTCCAACAACAGCAAGCAAAATCAATGCGTTAGTCCAAAATTCTGGGATTATTAACACCAAATTCTGGGACAGCATCACAACAGTGTGAATGCGAGTACTTAAAACTGGAAGTACTTAGAATGCAAGTACTTAGAACTGAAACCAGTAACAATGTGGACACGGATCCCTCGTGTTTCTTCCCAGAAAGATCTGACATCCATGCCAAACTCAATTAAATGGTTTGTCAGAATTAACCCTTCCTACTAGGTTTACTTCTTTAGGTATGAGCACCATGGGATATCAGCCAACTCTCAGCATACAATGAACACAGACTCTTCTTCTCCATGCCCAACTTTGAGACCTACCTCATTACAAAGTAGCCCTATAAATCTCCAACTGTCCTTTGAAGAAAAACAATTATTTTTGAAGTCATATAGATTACAAAATTAGACCACCACCTCCAGCTGTATTACCATAGTTCCATACTAAACTAAGGTCACCCAGACAGCTAAAATGCAAGTAGGGAGGCAGGGTGCATGGTCTCCACAATTCAGATCTACTAAAACAACTAATTACACTTACTTATGTCATATCTGTACCCTGATGTGAGACTCAAAGAGCTTTATTTCATTTGATAACTGTTTGACTCAAAAGACATTTGTTTCTAAGAAAGCAGTGTATTACTTTGCAGAAAGTATTAGACCTTGGTCTCCATATACTGCAGCATCTTACAAGTATAAAGGCGCCTGCTGGCTACTAACTTTTAAAGCAGTACTGCTAGAGACATCAGCACTGTGCAGTATTTATGCTACTGTTATGCCACAATCTGTTTGGGACTCATATTCCTCAAAGTTAGAAAAGGTCACCAAATGAAAACTAGTTCTTTTTCAGTTGGAGCTGCCATGCGGTTGGGTTTTTTTTTTATTATTTTTTTTTTTTTATTCGGGGCTTCTACAGTGAACACCAGCTGCTTTTCGTTAGCCAGTCTGTGGCAAGGCAATTCAAGTATCTGAAACTAGAGAGTCCCAGCAAAGCGAGTGCATCAGGTACCCACTGACTCTTACTCAATGATGGGCAATGACTCACTGCAGTCAGACATGCGTGCCAATACAAAAAGCTACAAACCTCCAATTATTGCTTACAGTGCTGAGTCACCTGAAAGACCCATGCAAGCAAAGCTGCCCATCCACGATATCCTCTTCTACTGCTCCAAGTGATCTCCACAGAAAAGCAGATGCTGAGTTTACTTCTAGCCTGGTCTTTTGTAAGCCAACCCTTCAAGGTCCTGACACGTCCTCTTTGCACTTCTTTAATCTACATACTGAGCTACCAAAGATGTGAGTTGTGAGCACTCCTGTTTTCATTTCCATACACTAATTACCCAGTTTGCAGGTAGAGGTACATCAACCAGCCCTCAGGAGACTGGACTCAAAGCAATTTAGCTGTTTGTATTCAACACAAATTGCACTGAGGCTGAAGGACATGAAGCAATCCGGAATACAACTGTTATCTGTTGTTTTAATATAGAATGAAAGAAGGGCTGGAATTCTCTGCTCAACATCAAAACACAGGTGTAGATTCCCAGTCACTGCTTCTGCACGAATCGGGGTCATTTTACATAGTAAAACTTCTGCAGTGTTTCCATTCAGACGGGCATCTTAAGGCCATTCATCACAGCTTGACTGAGAGCAGACAGGTTTCAGTGCAGCCACACGGGCTCCACCGAAGGCCAGCTGAAGCTTCCAGGTAAGCCCAATCTAACTCATCACCACACAGCAGTTGTCTTCTCAGGCCGACGGGCAGCCAAGCCAGGATCACCAACTCATTCCAAGCAGCAGTTTTGTCCTGCACTCCCACCAGATGGAACAAGCGTTGTGTCTTCTCCTAGGAGGGGAAGCCAGCATCCCTCCTACTCCGTGACTGAGGAGGGGAAGTACACCCACCAGCCTACTCGAGGAGCACAGCCAGCTGCTGCTGCAGAAGAGGAGCCCTCCATCTCTTCTGTAGCACAGAAGAATCCAGTGCAGTTTCTCCCCCAACTAACAGACTTTAAAAGAAGCCAAACCCACCACTTCTAACACAGTATTTCACAGCCAATAGATCGTCTTTACTTGTGTACTGGCCGTGAGACAATAGAAAATTGAGTAAAATTAAAATGGCTCCTCATGGTAACTGGCTGCAACTGTCAGAATTCTTTAAACCTTAAATCAACATAAAAGCATAATTTTAAATATAAGAGCTGCTTATAAAATTGTAGATGACTACTTTCCATAATCTAATTACAAAATGAAGTGTTTGGTCAGAAAGGCCTCACAGACTTCTGCCACAGAAGATGAGACATTCTTAAGCTTGCCAAATATTTATACTAGCTTCCCCTTCCCCCTCCTCCACATGAAGAAACTCCGAGCAAACAGATTAACTCTCCCCACCTCCCCTTTAAGCCAGAAAGTAGCAGACCCCTTGGCTGGGACTTGCTGGATTTCCACAACCTGGGCACTGAATTTGCAACTTATTTTCCTTATGCTCCCTCCAAAAATGCCAACTCAGGCTAATGACAAAACCTACATCTCTTCCCTCTAACAGAGGGAACACGTACTCAGCCAAGGACGAGCCAGATACCTTCTTGAGCAATCTGTGTTTCAACAAAGACACTCCATTTCCAGATACTTAACCAGTCTTCAACTGTAATACTGAAGTACCTCCCACATTATAGTTATAAACATCCTCCGTAAAGTGGGGGGAAAAAGTTCAATTATTCCCATCTATAAAACAGGAAACAATAAATGCAATTTGCATGCATTCATTAAGTGCCACGAAGGAAAACAAAACAAACTAAGACATTAGAGAGCTAGTCTATATTCAACCATAGTATGCTTTTTGGTCTAATACTACCTGGCTCAAATAAAATGGTTTGGTTTTTTTTTCCCCCCTCCTATTTTTGAAAGATATAATCAAAATGCAAAAAAAAAAAAAAAAGAAAGAAGATTAAACATGTGCAAGCTGCCTAATTAAATCTACGGAGAGACTGTTCTCCTCGAGATGCAAGAGAACAGACTCAGCTGACAGGCCAAGTAGAAAATGGAGCATCAGGAGTTGCAAAATACACCGATTTCCATCATCAACGATCTTTCTGAATTTAATCACTGCAGCATCATGAGCTCTAGATGCTTCTACCTCACTTTTTAGCATGACAAGAGCCCTGATGCCAAGCTTCTCCCACCTCTCTTCCAAGTGCCTTCAGTTTCTCAAAATTCCCATTTGCGCACCGTTCTATGGACGGGTATCAGCTGTCACTGAGAAGCTGCGTGGACCACCAGCAGCAGCCTGATTCCCATGGACAAGTACCACAGCTCCTTTGAAACTCACAACTACGGGACCCAGTGGAAAACACTGCCCGAGAACAAAGCGAACGCAGGGGCAAAGTGAGCCAACCCCCAACCTGGGACAGGTGTGGGTCAGGGTGACGTTGGCTCACTGGGAGAGAGCTCCAGAGTCTCTGCCTAATTCCAGTTTTGTGACTTAGACTATGGTTGCTTAGGAGAAGTTAAGGACTAGGTTATTCTGAGACCTGCAAACCTGAGATATCACGCTACACCTGGCCAGGAATCCCTTCCTGCATTTCTGACAAGCAGGTGATGAGGTTTGACTATGTTCCACACACAAGTTTGCAACGGGATTTGATCGCTCATTAAAATATATCTCCACCAAGGCTAACGAGTCAAACTGTGAGGGAGCTATTTCTCCAAGCTGATTTTGCACAATCATCTATTCCATCACTGCCACCGAAGTCCATTTGTTATTGAACTTGACAATACCCGTGGTTAAAAAACATACAAGATGAGATCGTCAGCTGAACACAGACTTCAAAGAATGAGGGAAATGACCTATGCAGCAGTAGGTGTTTGAATGGGGAATATACTCATTTCATCTCTAGTCCTGAAGCCATCCACAGAGCATACACTGCTATTTTGTACTTGCTGTATTTTATTAAACACACACAAAATCAAGCTATAAACGGACTGCAGCTTTGCTTAATCTGAGAAAGGAGACAAGTGTCAGCTGGCCCAGAAGAAAGAGCATGGAACTTCCTCAGCAAATTTACTGGTGTCAACCCGACTGCAAAGGGCCAACAGCCACAGAATCATAGAATGGCTTGGGTTGGAAGGGACCTTGAAGATCATCTAGTGCCAAGCCCCTGCTACAGGCAGGGAAACCTCCCTCTAGACCAAGGTGTACTCTCTCCCCTTCATGCCAATCTCCCTGAGCAACCACTCATCTTCTCCAGATGTGACGGACCAGCTCAGGAAGCAGAAGAAGCAGAAGATGAAAAGAACAAACCACAAAGAGCTTAGCCACTAGCTGACTCCATAGACAGCTAGTTGTGGCGCAGGTCAAACTTTTGGAAGAAAAACTACCAACATTAAGTTCTGTGGAATGGAACACAAAGCCCACAGCCCCTGCTCTTACAGAAGGATCCAGGAATACTCAGCACCAGTTTCACAGCCCTAGGTATTTTCAAAACCATGAGCAGATTGTATTCTTGGCAAAATACATAGGTTTTACATTTTGGGGCAATTTGTCTTTACTCCTTAATGGCACATCCCATCAGCTTCATGCAGCTTGTTACCTCTTCAGGCCCTACATATTAGATGTCCAATTCCATTTCTAACCCAACACATGCAAATCTGATTGCTTGGTGGCAGCTGTTACATCCTCCTAAGCATTGCCTCTTCAGGTAATGTGGTTTTAGAGGAAAAGAATCATCCCTGGCTTTGTACTAGAACTGCACAAGCATCATGAAAACCTCAAACAACTTATGCCAAAATAGCGAAGGAGCTCTTTAAATTAGTATGACAGTTATGCTGCTACCAACTTGGACTACAGGTGAAAAATCAACCCTGTGATAGAAGAGGTGTTAGGAATACCAGAGCAACAGCTGGAGTTGCTAGACACACAACAGAACGAAGAAAACCAAATTCCGTAATTGCAGGAAGAGAAGTCTTGGGATATCGCAGGAACAAATAATAACTGGATCTCAATATTGCAAGCACAGATCCCAATCAGCTTATAGAGACTACGTTCATCATTAGATGCCATCTCCAAATCGTTTTCCCCACGGGTATTTCTGAAACAAACAATGCCACCCCAAAGTATGTGTTTTTAAACATTTCCAAATGCAATGCATTCAGCTGATTTTGAGTTTCACGTGAAAAACACTAGACAGTAAACCAAACTAAGGAGGTGCCAATGGTGACAAACATCTGACAGTATTGCACTTTTTACTTGCAGACTAACTGCAGTTAGGAGAATTGTGTAGCAATAGCAAGGAAGCGAGGAGCTTCCCATATCTGCCCCTTATTTCCTTCCCAAGCAGTTCTTCACGAGGCGCAAGCGTGTAACATCTGCATTCTCCCAAGAGCATACTGGCCTGAAAGGTTAATAAGGGAGCTGTAGAGTTGCAGGCTAGAAGCTCTGCTATTCGATGTTACATTAAATGCAGTTCCCAGCAGGAAGCTACCTGACACCCGTGCTTTCACTTTGACTCCTGAGCTGCACTGAGGCTGTTAAGGCAGCAGGACCATGGATGCTTAAACACACCTGAATCAGCCGCCCCAGCCCTGCTCCCTCCCAACCCTTGCTTGCCAATATTAGATCCTGCGCCAGCAAAGGGAGAGGCAGAAGGCTGATCAACCTGCAAGAGTGTGCTCCGGAAAGAAAGCAGGTTACTGCAAAAGAGCTGGGAATAACTGGCTTTCTGGAATTGCTACAAGCCTTATTTGTTTCAGCTGGTGTTGGAGGGGATTACAGGGATGCCGCAAAAGCACCGAGCAGTGCACAAACAGTACCCTGAGACGAGCCAGCAGCATCACATCCCCTCATTTGTTAACACTGCACAGCTATGGTACCTCCACTGCAATACGCCTTGGACATCTGACAGGAGCACGGCTCCCAGTCAGCCCACACCCTTCTCGGATGCCCAGAGATCATATGGATTTGGCCTCCCCACAACTATATTCCTCTGCTTGCAAAAAAATTCATGGCAGCGTGACAGAAAAATGTGAATAAATTCAAGCATTTTCAAGAGCTAGATCCACACCGCTAGCAAAGCAGGAACAGCAAATACACAGAACATGCCAGAGCTGCTGATGGAGATCTGGGCTAAGCCCACTGCCTTGCTCTGCCTCATTCAGGATCAGGATGCTGATGGCAAGGAGTAACAATGGGTGCCGCAAAGTCCCTGGGCCCACAGATGACACAGACCTAAATGTGACACAGCAGGCCCCAAAAATGTAGTGGAAGGAGACACTGGTGGCCGTGACATCTCAATTTATCAAGAGGTTTTTTTATTTTATTTAGCCAAGGATGCTGACTGATCCTGATAATGAGAAGCTGGCTGAATGGTTTGATCTATCATCTCCATCTTCAAGACGGTGCCTGCTTCTGCGATGGAGAACAAGTAATGCGTTTCTGCTCCAAGAAGTCGCGGGAGCAAAAAGCTCTAGGAAAAACATTACTAGGTAAAGAACGATGCTGGAGAACCACAAGCAGGAAAATCAGAAGGTTCAAGATGTCATCATAAACAAATAAACCCAGCAGTTATGAGGAGTATCACAAATTAAGCAATTGCAACTCTTTAATCTCCTCCTGTAAAGCCTCAATTGCATTGGAATAATTGGCGCTGTACATTTAGAAAAACACCCACTGAGACTTAGGACCACACGCCTGTGATTAACACAGGAAGGCGCTCTCCTTGTACACGGGACGATTTAAAAAGCCCTTTCACGTCTCTGGAGAATATAAAATCAAGAAGGCCGTGAGGATAAACTGTTCTGGCACTCGTTCATCCAAATGAAGACGTTGGTGTCTCGGCTTCTATCGCCCAGCGGTGCAGGTTCAGGTTAGCTCTGGCTGCTGCTAATCACATTTCAGTGCCTACAAAAATAGAAGAGTCTCACTAATAAAAGCAAGAACACAAGCTCACATTAAGTGAGTAGTGCTTCATTTTTGGCATTTGATTTTGCCATTATCCCTTTCTTGGGGATAACAAGTAGGAATTCTTCAAAATTAGAATTCCAGCCCTACATACACAGCCGTACCTCCTTAATGCAGGAAGGCAACAGAAATGTAAGAAACTTCCAACCCAATCTAAGACTTGAAAAGCGTGCAGGTGAAAGAGTCAGTGCAACCGACTGTCAATCTGCCCAACAGATCCTCTTCCTTGGGCTTACAAGGGGACCACAGGGCACAAAGGCCTGTCCTAAAATAAAACAGAAGTACTCGCTCATCTTTTGTTTCCCGTTTAAACTTGCGTTAACAAACAGCAAAGATGATCGTGGCCTAGTAAACCCAGTAATAAAATATGGGTTAACTACAAATTAAAGGAGTAAGTGTTTTGGTCTGCCATAATAGTCTGTACCCAGAGGGGATCAATAACAACTCATCAGTATTTATTAGAAGCCAAGGAAAGGCTGCTAAGGTATTCTTAAAATGCTTTTGAGGCTGATGAGTTCAAAGGCAGTGACTGTCTCCAGGCAGAAGGTGACTCAAACAAGGCTGCTTTCAAACCCAACCTGGGAACGTACGGTGTGGAATATTTTAGATTTTCCAAAGGATATAATCTAGGTACCAGACCGTGATTTATTACCCCATCATTCTAACCACTTATTTTCCCAGTGGTGGAACCTAACAGAAAGTACAGATGCAGATCAGTGACAGCACTTCTCATCCTGGCTTTAAAAGACATGTACAAAAACTGGAGGCAGCATCTCCATGTAACACTCCTTGTTGCAGCACGCACCAAAACAAGTGCATTTAATTGCTGACAGTAGAGAATTATGTATGGCACTTGATTTAGGAAAGAACTGTTTCATGGATAACTGATAATCTCACTGAATACAGACAGACATATCATCAGAATGTACAGTGGTACCTCAGGAGACGCACATGAAGTATTGGCCGTTATATAGCACTGCTGTGCTTCTTTCTTTCTCTGCTATAAATTTAGCTTATATTCTAGACAGCTAAGTTACATAAAGTTTACTTATACGAGTACTTTGAACTTGAGCTTTTAAATAAGTACCATGTTTAAGAAAAAAAAAGTCAAAAAGGAGGTAGAGCAGAAAATTTCAGACACGTGATAAAAATCCAGCTGTTCTGAAAGACATGGCAGGTACTGACATTTCTAATCCTTTCAAGTCCTTTAAATGAATCTAAATTTCACTCTAGCAAGCATCCATGAGTACGCTACTTTTACTTATTGTGTTTCATCTGCTTGGTGCCCACAAAAAAAGGATTCCTCTCAGAGCCTGACCCGTCCCAAAAGCACAGCTGACAGCTTCAGCTCCAGCAGAGTTAATGTGGTTATCCGCCACAGTCTTGGGCTCAGCCACAAAAGGAGTTAGTCAGCAGACTGGGAGATAACCCTGGAGGATACACTTCTCCGTAACTGCAAATACCCTATTCCAAAATAATTACTCCACTTCAGGAGCAAATGTTCTCCTGGGAGCGGAGGTACCTCAGCAGGGCTGCTCTAACTAATCCCAGCGAAGCTCAGGCCGTCAATTCTCCTCTCCCCCCCACGGAGGCAGATATTTAATTCCCCCCCGTCTTGGGCACGCTATAACATAAGCAAGGACGGATGACAGCTCAGTTTGCACCAGGCATCGACATACCTAACCTTTCCCTGTTTGGAGCTCCCATGGATTCAGGCCAGGGGCTGAGGAAGCAGCAGCAAAGCCAGCAACCAGCACGGGCAGCTGAAGCACGGGCTAAATGAATGAGGAGCTGCAGGAAGAGGCTCGCTGAAGGAGAAGGGAAGAAGGAACCCACCACGCCTCCTCCTGCCCTGAGAAGAAACTGCTTAAAGAAAGGACGGGAATTTTTAGCTACTTTCTAGCGTTTCCCAGTGTTACCCAGAAGTGTCGAAGCTAACGCGCTCCTCACACGCAATATTTCTGTGAGAAAGCTCCGCTGTCGTAAGTTCAGCAAAAATTATGGCAAAGATTAGTTTGCATCGTGAATGTCATCTTAAAGGCACCGCCGCCGCCGAGCCCGACCCGCGTACAGCCGTCCCCACCCAGACAATAGCAGCAGAGGTGGGAATCCTGCACGAACACGAAACGCGCTCCAAAGGGCCGACTGCACAAGTCCATCTCGGTGACAGCACTGGAGCCGAGGAGCACCCTCAGGAGGAGGCAGCGCACCCTGACACGGATTGAGGTTTTCCTTCCCGTGAACCCTCGTCTGATTCGAGCCCCGGTGCGGTTCCAGCACGACTCCCTCCCCCTTCCCTTCCCGTTACAGAACCTCAAACACAACCGGGGAGGGATGAGCTCCCAGCCCGGCTGCGGAGGGATCCCTGCGGGGGGGCAGCGTGGCCTTCAGTCCCACATCGGCCCAGGGGAGCCCAGCGGTGACAGTTCCGTACACCAGTTCCGCGCCTATCGATATTTAAGCACAAAACGGAGCGCTGACTTCGGGCGGAGCGGGCCGGGAGCCTCCGCAGGCGGCGGGGAGCGACCGCGGGATGGGCGCACGGCCCCGGCGGCCCCGGCCACAAAAGGCGGCGGCACCATTGTCCGCGCCGGGCCCCGGGGGGCGGC
>NC_034409.1:167184155-167225470 GCF_002078875.1 Numida meleagris
ACGTGGAGCGGGCGGAGCCGGCAGCGCCGCGCTGGGGCCTGAGGCAGCCGGCGGCCGCGGGATGTGCCCCGCCTCTGCGCCGGCCTCTGAGCGTGGAGGGGAATCAACCGGGCCGTCTGAAGCCATCGAAACCGGCACAGCCCCCCGCTACCAATGGGTCTGAGGTGCCCCAGAGTCGCACGTAGCATTCCTGGGCTGGACGCAGGGGTGTGTTGGGTGACGTCGGGTAGAGAGTGCTGAGGTGACGTGATGTCGTGGCGGACAGTGAGCCCCTTCCATGAAGAAGAGCGTTTTTCTTGGGAATAGCATCCAAGAAAACCCATTCCCTCAAAAACCCCAAACAGTGTTGTGTTCACACCCAGCTCACATCATGGCACGGCCCCACAAAGATGTATCTCAGTGCCTCCCTTTAATGGACAGCCAGGCTCCCTGACCGCCTCCCCCAGCCCCTTTCTGTCCTTCAGCTCGTAACTCACAGCTCCGCAAACCGAGGCCTGCAGCCCGGCGGGGATGGATAAAATCTGGAGAACCAGCGTTTGTTCTCTGCTTTTCAGCCGTGTGCCAAATGCTTGTATCTGAGGCACTGATGTAGCCTTTCCATCCCTCTTGTATCCGAGGAGTTCTGGCTGCCAGCACACGTTCCTCTGAGCATGTACCTGGGCATGCTGCAGCCCTGCTGGGAGCGATGGACAGGGAGCGCGGCCAATGTGACTGCGCTAGTCAAGATCGCCGTGTCAGGGGAGGCTCCAAGGTCTGACGCTCGCTGTTGTGAAGGAGAATTGGATCCAGCTGCCCAGCTGTCTTCAGGAGGGCTGCCGAAGCAGATTCAGTAGCTGAGAACTTTGCTTTGCCCGCCAAGGAAGGTGGTGCAGCTGCCAGCTGCGGTTGCTCAGAGCCACTCGGACATCAGAGCGGTGCCGGTGCGGCCGCTGCCAGACAAGGGTGTTGCAGTTATCCTCCAGATGAGCTGCTCACCATTGCCACGAACAAAAGGGCTTTGTTCAAATCCATTCAATGTAACCTATGAGGTAAAGTGGAAAACTTGTGAATAGAAAATGGGAAGTGTACAGACTGAGACAACTCAATTTACCAATCCGTACACCCACCAAGTAGATCGGATTTTTAAACACAGTGGTGGTGATCACCGTATCACAGAATTGCAGGAGTTGGAAGGGACCTCAGGAGATCATCAAGTCCCACTGCCCATTGCCAACACTGACTCCCAGTTAGAATCACTGAATCGTAGAATAAACCCAAGTTGGAAGGCACCCTTAAGGATCATCGAGTCCTGTTTCTTCCTGCTCATCACATAAGCCTGTCAGTTGCTGCAGTGCATTGGGTGAGTCTTAGTAGACACTCAGGAACTGGATGCCTCATAGAGCTACATGGCAGTTTGATTAGTTTTACTGCCTGAATAAAGCTCCGTGGTGGAGCTGTTGACTAGATAATTAAACTTGCATGTACTCAGAGAGAAAACGTTCTGATGTAGTTAAGCAAATACTGCTTTTTGGCACTGTAATTAGCAGTTATTACTAAAATGTAAGGAGCAAGTGCTTTGCTGCTTTGGAAACTGGACAAACTATATTGCTCAAGTGGCCATTCTTCCTCACCACATGAGCTTCGTACTGACCTGTTCCTGGTCACCAAGACCTTCAAGATACACACCACGGCCAAGAGAACACTGATAAGATTTATTGGCTCTGAGCAGCCCCCCACACTCCATTTCAGCCCCCTCTGGAGGCATCAGTCCCTGCCCCAGCAATGCTGCATCAGGGCTGGTCTCCAGCTCCTCTGCATCCCTGCCTGGCCATAGGCCCAAATGCAGGCTGGTATCCTGTCTGGGCTGAAACAGGCAAAGGTGAAGGGGAGGAAGGAAGGCTGGTTGTGGCCAGTGAAGTCTGTGAGTGCCTTTAGTGTCCCAACAACATACGTTTTGTCACTTAAGAGTCACAGAGAGGAAAGATTTTTCGTAACAACTCAGAGATGAAGGATTGTAACATCTCTTCAGGTGTCCCATTACTGGATGGAGATGAAAGCTGCTTGTTTCTGGGATGACCTATTGGCTTCAGCAGAACAAGCTGACCCTTATGGTGATATTGCCATATTTTGGGAACCACTCCAAGAACACACCTGCAACTAGAGTTTCAGAGGCTGCTTATCCTTGCAGTAGCCTGTCACTTGCTCTTCTGTGGTTAGTAATTATATCTGCCAGTCAATACAGATAAGAAAAAAACACCACGTATAAGAAACATGATGAACCTGAGCCATGCTTTTGCTGGCTGTCCCTGCGAGAAGGATTGGGGAGATTTAGATGCAGTATGATTTAGTATGCTACCTGTTGCCAGTCCCACCCTGCTAGATAGCAGTAGAAGGCAGGTGGAGTAAATGAAACATTTGTCAGCCTCCCAGTCTCTCTATTCACAGTGACAAGTAGCTGAAACTGAGACTCATGGCATGAAGGAGATGTGGGTGCCTCCTGCTGCTCCCCACAGGAGAGACGGGCAACTGGTGAGGTGGTATGATCTAAAACCCACTGTCAAAAACAATCTGTAAAATCATGCAGCTTCTAATCACACTGTTAATTAATCCTCAAAGTTCACCTAACCCACTTGTCAGTCTCATGTCTCGCTGGCACGTGACAAAATGGGACACCTTGAGCTGCAAGACTTCTGTGACAGTGTGGGACTATTGACACTGCAGAGCAGGAGGGACCTTTCTCTACAGAATTCGCTGCTTTTCCTGTGCTCTCTAACTCCCAAGAGATTTTAACTTCTGGGGCTTACCTTCTATTATCTGTTAGAGGGAGGCTATTAATGTGTTTGCAGTACTTTCTATCTCTGAAGGCAAAATTTGTCTTGATAGGAAAGATTATGTTCTTACCTCATGGTGACTAGGGCTTAATAATGCCCATGAAGTAAATCCCGGTGAAGATTCAGGCTTTGTCAAATGCCATCACTGACGATGAGATAACACGCACTGAAGGAAGGGTAAGATAGATCCACCACAAGAGAAACACATTGAAAGTTGCTGTGTGCAAAGATACACACCCAGGTAGGAAAACTCCTTATCTGAAAATAAACCTGGGAAAGTGTTGAGAGAACCATTGCTTTTTTGGTGTTCTTATGCTTTTCTTAAGACATCCATTTACTGCTGACTGTTGAAGATGTAATACTGACTACAATGAGCTTTTGGTCTGACTCAGCATAATCCTTATATTTATATCAGCAAGCTAGTGCTCAATGAGCCATACCACTATGAATTTGATACCCAAATACTTGCAGGGTACAGCACACTCCTTCACCTTTGAGGCAGTAGGCTGTGTGCTGTCCTGTTGCCACTTCACCCCTCTCACACCACAGTCCAGTTTCTTCGGACATCCACACTGGACGCATCCTACTTAGTGACAGACTCCAGTCTGGGGTGAAAAATGCAGCTCTTTGGGCTGAAAACTCGGCTGTGGGCTAGGATGGCTTACACAAGGATACTGGCTACATCAGGAGTATGTACTTCATCAAATTTGGCTCTCTGGTGTCCTTTCCGAGTGTTTCAACGGTATCTCAATCGGCCTGGCAGTCTTAAGTAGTTCTCTACAGCAGTACAACGTGTACTGCTTCCCACAGGAAGCACGGCCAATGGCTCTTTGCAAAACCAGGCATCTCCACTTTAGGACTGTTACAGCAACAGAGCATAACCTGGGGCTCAGGGAAACCAGGACCCTCCTGAGGCCACCTGTGCCAGGTCAGACCCAGAGGGTTGGCTTTGCTGCTGGGGAACATTGCTTCTGGGGAAAACATGAAGAGCTGGTGGAGGAGCTGACATGAGGCTTGCTTTGGAAGGACCAGGGTTTATGCAGGCATGAAGGCATGGCTTTACATGTGCCTTGGTATCTGCAGACAAGGAACAGGTGCACTGATGGAGCAGCTGGCTTTTACACTAGCGTTTCCAGAAGCTGGGTGACATTTCTAGTAAAGGAGGAACCGTAAAATCTCTGGCTATTCACAGCCCCCCCGTGCTGTCTAAGAGGCAAATTGCTGCCTCCGCAACTTTGCCCGTACTTCTACCGTGAGGACAGTTAGGGGAAGCTCCCCAGGGACAGAGTATCACTTTTCTCCTCTGCTATTCTTGTAAGAAACCCCAGATCTTCCTCATTTTATGCTGTTTCCCACTGCTAGTGAGCAGCAAGAACTGCTCAGGGAGAGGTGAACCAAGACCAAGGGTGACAGCAAGGTGGACATGGGGTGTGGTCTTTGAGAACAAAGGCACACTGCCTTGGAACCCAAGCAAGATGAGCTTGTTGGGTGATAGTATCCAGGCCCAGCCAAAAGCTCAGATCACCAGACAAGACCACAGTGATCAGCCAGATCCCAGTTCAAGTCAGGGTCCATACTGGTGAGTTATAGGGCCCAGTATGGACATAGTTTCATCATAGCTCAGCAGAGATCAAGGACAAGATCCCTGCTTAAAAGCAGCTCCCAAGAAGGGCAGTGAGTCCCTGACAGTGCTTCTCACCTCTCAATCCTTTTGTTGATCCAAGGCCAGCCAGCTGCGCTGTCAGAGCTGGCCCTGGGCCCAGCCAACCCCAGGAGGAGAAGGAGGATGTCCTTGGTGCCAGGACACACACCTGGAGCTGCAGATATCCCCTGACGTCTGAGCTCCAGGCCACCACAGAACCAGAGGGGTCACTGGGACTTACGCCAGAGCTTTAGGCCAGCCCTCGCAAATTTAAGGCAGATAACAATCAGCTGCCTGTTCCATCCTACCCACAGCTTTGATGCAAGGAAATCTTCTGAGATATAGTTTTCAGGGCCACGGGTCCTCCAGTTTCCTGGAGTTTGGCATTAGGATGTAAATATTGGAAAGCTGGGCTAGGCTGGGCTGTGAGCAGCAAAAATTGATGGGCTGGCTGGTTTTCTTGGTACTAACAGCACTGTGTGGTCTGCTCCACGGCCCAGACCCTCCAGTGCAGGCAGCCTGGGGACACCCAGCCCCAAAAAGGAAATTCCTGATGCGGATGAAGTTGCAATCTGAAGAAGACAGCAAAGGGATGTTGTTTACAGGAAGGGTCCCTGAGGACCTGGGAGTGACTGCCTGCAGGATAGCTCTCTTAATTTATATTTCAAAGTGGATAATTTATTGGTATAATTGGGAGTTTGCTTTCTTCTCTTCATTACAGATGCACAGAATACTGCAGTAGAGGCAGTGAGAAGGAAGTGTGTCTGGAAGGGAGATAACTGGAGAAGAGCTCTACAGCAGGGAATACAATGTCATCGGATTTGGGAAACTGCAGAGATAATAAAAATCTTCTTTAAACATAGTGGTCACATACCATGTTCCTCACCCTCTTTAGCAGGAGAGGTTTGGTTCTGCTTCGTGGCAAAGTGGAAGCCTGTCTGTCTTTGGAGCTCTTGGACTCAGTCAGCCAGCATGGGAAGACCCACAGCTTGCTCCCACCAGTGAGTATTGCTCCCCTTGACCTAAAACTGGCACTTGGTTACTTGAATGGATGGAGGAGAGTGCATAGAGGTTACCATTTTCCCCTTGTATGCCCCATCATGAAGAAGATCCACCAGCTAGAAACCAGACAGCTTTGCACTGAAGATTGTAATAAAATTGAGGCAATCCGCTGTGGCTGGATCTCACTGGCGTCATTTGCATGAGCTCTGCATGGCTGCAAGGAGGCAGGGTGACAGTGCAGCACATTGTGGTGTGTCTGGAACATGTGCATGGGGTAGGAGTGACCTTAAACACCTCCTAATCGTAGTGCAACTCGATGCTGAATGCCCCATGGACTGCCAGATTCCTAAAGACCACGGTGCCATGACACTGCTGTTTTGATCAGGTACTAAGTGATATACATTAACTAACACATGTTAATGTCCTGGGACGGATGGGGAAACTGTGGTTTGATCCACCACAGCTAGATACATGTAGCTAGCCCAAAGTTGATTAACTAGCAGGTGTTACCATCACAAGCTGTGATGCCCAGATTCAGACACATGTCAGTGATATGTTTTTTTCTCCTAAACACTATCTCTGAGAGCTACAAGACTTACTACCTGTGCTGTAGGAAATGGGCATTTTTTTATCAGAAGCATCTCAATTTAGAACTGCAGTGCCACCAATGCAGTTTTTAGTGCTCACGTCATCAAAGGTTATCGAGAGCCTTCAAGTGGACTTGATGTGATTTCACTAGCTCAGATTGAGAACTTTTCTTATGAGCAAAGCCAATTTTAGGTGAATAATTACTGCAGCAAAGGCAAAGATTTACTGGGGTGGCTCAGGATGGTTCTACTCCCTGATGCCAGCAACGCAGCATGCATCCCCATGCTGTGTGCTCATCGTGCAGCCAGTGCCTCCTGCACTCTCCCACAGATTGGGCTGTCCTTGCCCCTCGTTAATGCGGCTCTGATTACAGCATCCTAAGTACTGTGGATTTGCCTTCATTTTCTTGCATCACAGTATTAACCTGCCCTGACATTGCTTCCTTTCGGAGACCTGAGGTCAGTTCGCTGCAGAGGTTACACACAAGTGTACAACAGAAATAGAGGCATATTTCAGTAACTTCTGTTCTGCAAAACAAGCTTTAGTCTCTACTCCTACATATGTTGTATGTGTATGTGTGTGTATGTATATCACATGTAGAATATCACAGACACAGTGCTGTGTGTACGTGGAATAAGCCCCCCTTCCGTTTGTATGCCTTAATAGGAGAAAATACGGCTATATTGCTACCATGTCCCACTCACTGGAGGAGACATTCTACATATTTAAACCTGCAAATAATTACACATTTGGTACTGTGTTGTTAAGAACAACATATAATGTTCTTGTTGTCTCAGTAATTTCAGTGTGTAAGAAGTCAGCAAAGCAGCCAGTCCCCAAGCTCATGCATCAAAGCATTTGGCTGCTTTCACATGATTATTGGCAGAAATGGCAATTTTATTTTAAAACCTCCCGTGATCGGATCTCAAGATCTATTTGGATCTTCAGTCCCCATGGCAATAGCATCTTAAATCCTGAAAATAACAATGTGCACAGCTATTTTGACTGAATAAACCAGACGACACGCGCATAAGGCTAAGCATATGGGTACATGTTTGCAGTAAGAGGGTTTCGTTTCAGCCATGCAAGTAAATAGCTGTTTTCTAAGCACACAGAGAGATCTGCTCTACTGGGTCAGACGTGTCAAGTGCGGGAGCGCTATTTTTACACCGACACTTTTTAAAGTAGGCCGGCATTCATCCTTTTGAATGGCTTCCTAACAATATCAGATGTGTTCCATGCACTGAGAACCCATTTGGCTTTAATCTTCTCAGCAAAATACCACTGAAACAGTGACATGGGAGAGGAGAGGTAGCAAAATGCATCCTGGCTTCGCTTTGTATTTTTACGTGTCCCCCCTTTGGACCTAAGTGTTTAATCACAACAGGGAGCCTGCCGGGCTGTTTCTGTTAAGGATAGGAATCTGTTTTCATCTTTGATGCTTCCTCAAGTGTTTGAAGATAGCATATGATGATGCAAGAATCGTCCATTCAGGCAGTTTCTTTGCTCATAGTTCTGCCTTTCTGATGAAACTTGACTTCATCCTGGCTGTGCCTGGATGAATCTTATCCACAGGCCACTGGGTACCACATGGAGCTCATCTCCCAGTCACTTGGAGCCCATCCCAATGTTATCTCCATTATAGGAGCATCAGGGGCTGGTGGGCACGGTGTCCCTCTTCAGTGCAGTGAGTGCTCCAATCCCAACAAATTTCCCATAACTATTTATTTTTTCTACGTATATGTCTTGATCTGCTCAGACTCCCTATTGGTTGTTCCTTCTTGCAATGCTGTTGGTGTTGCTTGGAAGCACATCTTGATGGGGGCCGATTAGTTATCAAGCTCTGTTGCACATATTTTGGGGAGTCCCCTCATGGAAGCCAAGAGTTGCAGCCAAGGTGTAGGAAAACAAGAGAAAAGAAAGGGTGAGTCTCACATCAGTGGTGATCAGTTCTCATGGAAGCCCATTGTAACAGCACTATCAGGGCTTGCAGGTGCAGGGTTTGAGAATAACACAAGAATGACATAGGGCATCCATTTGCAGCCTGGAGGCACTGTTACAGTTGACTGTTCCTGTCCCCAGCTTTGACTGATGGATAGCATCACCCCAAGGCAGAGAAATCCAACCTGACTGTAAAAAGGATTCACCAAATGCTGTTTTCCAGCAACTTGTGCTAGGTTATAGCATTTCTGAGTTGAGTTGTGTTGAATTGAGTTGAGTTGAGTTGAGTTGAGTTGAGTTGAGTTGAGTTGAGTTGAGTTGAGGGAGAGAAAAGGGAAGGGGAAAGGGAAAGGGAAGGGGAAAGGGAAAGGGAAGGGGAAAGGGAAAGGGAAAGGGAAAGGGAAAGGGAAAGGGAAAGGGAAAGGGAAAGGGAAGGGAGGGGAGGAGAGGAAAAGGAAAAGGAAAAGCCACAATTCCTACTTCTCTGCTTGTCTCAAGCTGCAGGGGATTTGAAGTGCAATCTCAAACAGCAGGACTGTTGACAATGCTACATCTAAGCTGAAGCATGGCAGTGATAACATCATACAAATAGAAATGTGGATGTGGAGTAATTGAGCAGGGAGGGAGCTTTCTCTAAGCATTTGTTTGCAGATAGTTTTGTGATGATTCAACACAGTCGATGTAAAATCTGGCTGAGTTGACCTGGGTGTGAGCCAGCCCAGCGTGGGTACTGAAATATAGCTGAAATTGGTATTTAATACAAATTTATTTAGTCAGGAGGGATAAGAAGAGCACGGAGGAATGGGTTCAGAGCAGCAAGGTTTGTTCACTTTCTGCATCCAGCAGCATGTGAGAAGGCTGCAGGCAAGGCTCCATGCCCAGCCCTGGTAGCACTGCTACAAAATGGTGGTGAAGCAGGTCAGGGAACTGATCCAGGATAAAAAAAGAGGAAGAGGTAACATCTAGATCTAGATCTATAGATCAATAGCTATAGTTATAACTGAATATAGATAGCTGGTCTCTCCATCTGCACATCTCCGTCAGAGCTCAGTGAGACAGTGCTAGCTCAAGAGGGAGGCCAGGTGGATGGGAAACCCTCCTGGCTGCAAAAGAAGTCAGTGCTGGTTTTGCCAAGATTCCCCAAGATTTCTTCTTGATTCAGATAATAAGTGAGAGTTTGGAAATTAATGTGGGTGTGCCATATTAAATATATCATATATATGTTTGTATCTGAGGTTGTATAGAGGATGCTTGGTGAATCCTTGGCATTGCCCCATTAGCGTAAAAGGAGTAGGGCATCCTTGTGTTTGGAGAGATAACAGTGCTCCAGGCTACAAAAGATAGCTGTGCTTTTTAATTCAAGCTTACAGCTGTGACAGCAGTGCAGGGGGTCTCTCTGCTCTGAATACAACCAAGCTGCACCAGCTGATGGCTGTTATATCCAAAACCTCCCAGACTGCTAGAGGAATGTGCCTAAATAAACATCTCTATGTACTCCAGAAACCCAAAAGATTGAGATGCATTTAGATGTAAATACCTGTTTTGATAGCTAACATGTCTGGGTTTTTGTTCAGGCTCTTGGTAGATGCTGCTAGTGGTTTGATAATAATTACAATTACATCTTTGAATGGTGTCGAGCGCTGGGAACATATGTGGGGATGCTGAAGCTGTAGGGGGAATCCTTGCAGATTATGAGGGTGAAGAAGCCACCCTCTGTTCACCTTCCCTTCACATTTAACTTCTACATATAACAGTTAAGCCAGAAATGATACTATTTCTATGCAGATCATTAGAAACCCATATTGGTAGGGAGAGAGTGAAATATGAACACGTTTTGTAAATCTAGTAGAAATGCAATTCAGGAAGACTAATGGAGCTATTAAAACTTCATATCTTAGATATATCTGACCAATATACACGTTATTGGGAGCGGTAGTTTTCGGAAGTTACTTGTAAAATTAAAATAGCGATAAATCCCTCATAGTGAGCATTATTTAGCACCTACATTTCAGTTTATTCCTCAAAAGGACACTGAGAAGTGAAACAATGAATTAGGGGGCAGATGCCTTTCATAAGCTCTCCTTAATTGCTGCCCAGGTTGCACTTGTGGTAGATCAGTAAGAGAGCTCTGCAAAGGCCACTCAGAGCTATGGGAAGTACCATGGTGATGGGCATGTGAAACACCAGCAGCAGCCGCAATAATTGTCAACAACAAAACGTTGGTCCAAAGCAGTCTGTCACAGCAGTGTCTTCCCTCAATGTCAGCCCTGTCCACAGCACAAGGAACAGGTTTTTTAAACCCCCAGAGAGAAGCCAGAGAGCAGGGAAGGGACCTGAAGCAGATGTCTAGTGCTAGCAAAGCAAGGGCCACCACTTGGCTTCAGATGCAGACCAGCTGCCTACCCTGGTGCCACCAACCCTTCCCTCTTATCCCAGTAGACCCCAGGAACTCTCCATTCTCTCATGGGCATTCAGTAGAACTCGTGCCCTGGTCATACAGATTTCTACCTGGGCAGCAGGAACAGAGGGGAGAACCAACTGAATTAAGAGCCCAATAAAAGCTCAGGCAATTTGTTTTCCGAGCATCACCTTCTGTCTTTAGATTTAGGCACAAAGTTCTGTTGCACCTGAGTTTCTCCATGGCCAGTTGAGCTCTCCTACTTTTTTGGACCATTTGGGCTCTGACAGCAGGTTTCATCAGGAAACGTGGGAGTCAGCCGCACTTCTGTTTTGGGATCTCTGCAGGTGTAGCTGATGTCAACAGCGCAGTCCTTTCTGCCTTCACACAGCTTGTGCCTGCTCCATGTGACGGCCCAGATCTGTGTGCCAGCGGCCAGCAAGCCCTAGCGAGAAAGTAGAAAGATTAAGGACTGAATTATCTCCTTTAGCCATCGCCCACCAGCCTGCCAGAGCAACGAGCGTGGGTGGGATGTGCTGTGCTATTACCTTCAGCCTCTTAGCACGGGTGTGCATAATCCGGGGATGATGGCTTTTTCCTTATCCTAGACCCAACAGAGAAGCACACCTAAACCATGAAATTACTGGCCATGAATCGCAAATTCATTGTTTTAAAGAGGTTACGGTGTCCTTGAAAAGTACTGAGGGATGCTAGTCACTCTCTTAAATTTGTTTGTAGATCTTGGTGCAATGCAGAAAAAGGTGAAATGAACAGTGCATGTCAAGCTGTTGAGTTGTATACCAAAGCAGTTTCACAACATCATGGTGTTTTGGTGTAGTGGATGTCTCCTGGTGATTGACATGGGAATGTGCTGACAGCATTGGAAATTGGGTGAGTTTTCAAGGAGTAAACTGAATGATGATGCTTTCTGGTGCACAGCAAATACCTGTGTGTCTGGGAAAGAAAGCAGGGGAAAATACTACATTTTTGTGCCTCTTCTGGGTGCAAAAAATGACAGTTCTACTATATTTCGAGTTTTACTCTCCCAAACAAAGAACGAAACTACAGGCAAGGTATTATCTCTCTACCACTTCCTGAAGAAGCATGGAAGTGCAGAGGGAGGTGGGGGGCTCTGCTCCTTGGGAATTGATGAAATATGTAGGAGTAGCACAAAGCTGTAGTCTAAGACTTTAGAAGCTGGCAGCCCGTGGCTTGGACAGGTACATTCTTTGCTGGGTAAAGAACTGGCTGGATGGCTGTGCCCACCAGGTGGTGAACGGAGTTAAATCCAGCTAGTGACCAGTCACGAGTGGTGTTCCCCAGGGGTCGGTATTGGGGCCCATCCTGTTTAATATCTTTACTGATGACCTGGAGGAGCAGATTGAGTGCATCCACAGCAAGTTTGCAGATGACACCAAGTTGGGGGGAAGAGCTGATCTGCCTGAGGGTTGGAAGGCCCTACAGAGGGATCTGCACTGGCTAGATCTATGGGCTCAGGCCAACGGGATGAAGTTCAACAAGATCAACTGCTGGGTCCTGCACTTTGGCCACAAAAACCCCATGCATCACTACAGGTTTGAGGCAGAATGGCTGGAAGGATGTGCAGAGGAAAAGGATCTGGGTGTGGGGGGGTGTTAGCTGACAGCTGTCTGAACATGAGCCAGCAGTGTGCCCAGGTAGCCAGGAAGGCCAATGACATCCTGGCTTGAATCACAAAAGTGCTGCCAGCAGGAGCAGGGAGGTGATCATCCCTCTGTACTCAGCACTGGTGAGGACATACTTCAAGTACTGTGTTCAGTTTTGGGCTCCTCAATACAAGAAAGACATTGAAGACCTGGAGCGTGTCCAGAGAAGGGCAGCAAAGGGTCTGGAGCACAAGTCTTATGGGGAGAGGCTGAGGGAACTGGGATTGTTCAGTCTGGAGAAGAGGAGGCTCAGGGGAGACCTTATCACTCTCTACAGCTCCCTGAAAGGAGGCTGTGGTGAGGTGGGTGTCTGCCTCTTCTCTCAGGTAACAGCGATAGGACGAGAGGGAATGGCCTTAAGTTGCACCAGCGGAGGTTCGGGTTGGATATTAGAAAAAATTTCTTCTCAGAAAGAGTGATGAGGCACTGGCACAGGCTGCCCAGGGAGGTGGTGGAGTCACCATCCCTGGAGGTGTTCAAGAACCATGTAGATGTGGCACTGAGGGACATGGTCAGTGGGCATGGTGCGGGTGGGTTCATGGACTAGATGATCTTAGTGGTCTTTTCCAACATGAATGATCCTATGGTTCTATGAAAGCTGCACCAGGGGAAGCTCAGACTGGGCATTTATTTACTGTGAGGGTGGTCAAACACTGGAAAAGGCTTCCTAGAGAGGTGGCTGATGCCCCATGCCTGTCAGTGTTTAACGGGCATTTGGATGAAATGAAACGGAATGCAGTGGAACAGCTCAGTTGAAAGAAACCTTCAAAGATCATCTAGTCCAACTGCCTGACCATTTCAGGGCTGATCAAAAGTTAAAGTATATTACTGAAGGCACTGTCCAAATGCCTCTTGAACAGTCATGGCACACCACCCACCCCTCTGTCCTATGCTGGGATCAAACTTCACCTGCCACTGCTAGGGTGGAGGTTTCAGGGAAGCTCTGGGTTTTTGAGCATGCTCCTGATAACCCCAAGACACAGCATGGGCAGCTACTAGCCTACCAGGGACACGGGACTGTTCACCTCTGAGGTGGCCAGCTGCGGGCCAGTGCGATGGCCTGGGGTGATGGGATGTCTCCTGGTGGCCAAAGGGCACTGAAGTGGCCCACTGTCAAGAGAGATGATGTGCAGAGCCCAAGTCCACCAGAAATATGTGGACCACTTGTACCAAAGAAATCATGCTTTGGTCCTGCTTCAGCACTGCTGCGTTCAGCCAGGTGTGCTCATTTCATCCCAGGAAAAACTAGCTGCCCAGCCTGGGTAAGTAACACCAGTCAGCATCAGAGTGATTTAATGCCTGTTTTCTATTTGACTCTGAATATTTTTAAAATAACCAGTGAGGAAGTTATTTAAATCTTCCTTGCATCCTAATTGCAGGAACACAATACTTATGCGCTGATGGATGTGTAATTTAATCTGTTAGCTAATTCTTCCTAAATATTGACATTCCAGGCAGCGAAACGAGTACCAAGACAAAAAGCAAAAAGGCTGAGAGACGAATATTTACACTGCCATTTGCCATATGTTACTCTTTGCACAGCCATCGCCATCACTATCATTATGCATGTTGTTATTAATCACTAGCTGTGCAGTGTCCACCTTCAGGAATGCCCTGTGTGTGTGTCTCTGCCTTTTCTGGCTCTCACACTATGCCCAGTGCTGGGATGTGCTGTATGAGCAGCGTGCGTTATCCCTAGGGTTGTATGGGATGGAGGGATGGAAGTGAGACCCATCCACTGTTACAGGCCATGGTTTTCTTTCCACCACTGATATGTACTGGGGAGTTCATTGCTACAAAATTCAGCTGCAGATGATACAGAGAAATTTCAGAAAATATGGAAATGAATTTAAAAATTCACAGGTAATATAGATGAGAAAATTACAAGCGGGCAAATCCACATTCCGTGAAGATAAGACACTTTTGCCAGCATTTCATTATGGCTTTCCTCTTTTGGAGGGAATACAGATATAAGGTATTCTTGTTAGTATATCTGCATGCTTTAGAAAACAGAAATTGCAAAACGCAGCTATTTTGGTTTTCACATTTTCCTCTGTCACTCTCTATTTAGGGGCTCTTCTGCCTGTATTAACACTAGCAGCTTTAGTACTGGGCTGGCACAGCTGCTGCACTCTCAAGGCTCAAACTGAAGGTAAAAACTCGTCCCAGGTTCCTGAGCTTATTTTGCGGTTTCATAACTCAGCATTTTTGCTGATTTAGAACAGGTTCACAGGTGAATGCCTGTGGTTGGCTGCCATGCTGCACATCAGCCCAGGTCTTGTAGGGCTCCTGTAGCGCCAGGGAAGCTTCTCAGGAAGGCAGCCTTTGGGATGCCCTGCACCGAGGTCCTGCTCCGGAGGAGGATTTAGTGGCTGTGATCATAGCATCCTGAGTTGGGACTGTACAAGGATCATCGAGTCTGACTCCACACAGGACCATCCAAAATCAAATCCTATATCTGAGAGTGTCGTCCAAACACTCCTTGAACTCTGGCAGATTGGGGCTGTGACCACTGCCCTGGGGAGCCTGTTCCAGTGCCTGACTACCCCCTGCTGAAGAACTCTTTCCTTGGTAAAGGTCTCCCCACTCTTCATGTCAAACCTCCTCCAACCTTTCCATCCCCACCCGTGGCACGAGAATCAGACATCCACCTCTGTGCACAGGCTTCTCTTCTCTGTCCTGGGAGAAAAGGTTGGGCTGAAAAATATCTTAAAAAGCCAAAAACAGTGCCTCAAATATATTGCATAACTACTGTATCTTCATAAATATATGAACATGGTATAGAAATATAGATCTGTATTCATTTTTGTACCTCAATACATGTTGAATATATAAATGCTTTACAGTTGTATATTTATGCTGAGGTGGGAAGGGGCTTCTGGAGGTCATCTCCATACTCAAGTGGGGCCACCTAAAGCAGGTTGCCCAGGACCATGTCTTTTACATTACATTTTACATGTTATACACCAAGCAGCTCTGAGGCTCCACAAGGACCACACATTTCCATGCTGCGCATTCCTCTCTTCATGTGGGAAGGGTTCAGCCGTGTGAGGAGCACACCTGTGAGGTGCAGCAGGCAGAAGGGCACAACACGACCCAGCTCCTGTCAGTTTAACCTGACCCCAGGCAAACTCAGAACTCCTCCTGGAAACCTAGTTATGAGGTTTCAACGCAAGTGGTGCAGAGGCTTTGTGGAGGATGGTGGGGCCAGCCAGAGGAGGACACTGAGGGAGAGTTTTCAGCAGCTTAGGGCAAGGAAGGACATCGAGGGAGATTTCAGCAGTCTGAAACTTGGGTAGGGATGAGATTCCAAATGGATGCAACTCACTGGTGGGAGGATGCTGCAAGCAGGGGATACCACGGGAGGAAGGAGGTGATGCCAGAATGGAGGCCATGCAAAGTTTGGGGACTGCCTTTCGCTCTCAGAGATGAAGAGGCTGCTCCCTGTGACATTTGGGAAACCAGATGAAGGTGGCAGAAGCACCTGGGTTTGTTCATAGGTTATTTATTTCTTACCTGACTCTAAAGCCTGATGATGCTCCTGGGAGAGGGAAAAACTGTTGAAGACTTCATGTCCAGTGTTTGATTCACAAGCTTCATCAGTTCAGCTCTGCTGGGTTTGAGGATGTTACCGTCCTCTCAGCTCAGGGACAGTAAACCTCGGTGGCCCCCAGTGCTAAATCTGGTGGGGATGGAGGGAGAGAGCCGCTGTGCTGGTCCCGCTCCTGCAAGGTTCCTGTCCATCGCATGGAAACGTGCTGGTGCGGAGCTGCTGAGAAGGGCTTTGCCATGCTTGGAGGGAGTGAGCAGACACGTCCCCTGCCAGTGAGTTATCAAATGTGCCTATATCTCAATGCCTTCCCCTCAAACAAGCTGTTGCAAAGCTGGAGATGTTGTGCAATTAATGGAGAAGGCTTCTGTCTTTTAGCTAACCCGAGAAAAGAGTCAAATGAAATCATGCATCGCTAACACGCTCTGGCTTAGTCACTGGGAGGGTAACAAACACAGCAGACTTCATCAGGATAAAAAAAGCCTCGGGTGCAGCGAGATTATGAAACAATGGGGACTGATGGAGAGCAGCAAGCAGCCAGTGCAGAGCAGGAGCCTCCCTGGATGCGCGACTGAATGTGCCCTAATGATAATCATGGGCTGCATGGCAGTGGCAGCTCACCCCAGCAGCCAGACTCCTGCAGGGGGGTCTGTGTGTGTTAATTGCCCCGACAAGTGGAGCGCTCCAATCCACACAACAATATTTGCTATTACTTTTGTCTATTTACTCTGCCCTTCTTCAAGCCTTGAACTGCCTATAGAGGCAGCTGCTGCCAGAGCTTTGCATTTGCACCTTTGGCTGGAGCCATCTCCGATCCTAATCTCTTGCCTTCTGCTGGCTCTGCCCTGCTTCTTTCTCACAGAAAGCCTTTCCCAAGGGGTGATTCAGTCATTATCGCTACAAGTTTTTTCATGTCCTTGATGGCCAAAAAGGAGTAGGGAATTCAATCTCAGCTGCTTTTGTGCAGGGCGGCTGCTCGGTGTGAATTAGCATCTGCAGGGCCGTGCCTCCTCCAATATGGCCTTTGTTGTCTGACTGCATCCATCCTCTGCCCTGCACTCCTACATAGGCAGGTTTTGTTTGCAGAGGGCTTTGGAGAGGTTTTTTGTCTGGGAAGGTCACTCTCCCCCTAAACAATATGCTCTCCAGAACACCTGACATCCATTTTATTGTATAATGTGGATATTTCACTTCTACCAACGCACACCAACTGCAGTTCCACCCCCACACTCCAGGATGTCTACGAAGCTGTTACCACTGTTAGAAAAATTCATTAGAACACAGTGGAAAAAAACAGGAATGCTTCTTGCAAACACAAACAGCATTTCTAGCAGCTATTTTCCCAGGTCCTGTGACCTACCTGAAAGCAGACAGAACTGTTCTGTTTCCTGCAAAACCAGGGCCTGGAAACTTATGGCCAAGAGGAACTCCCTCTGGAGCGATGCATCCTCGCTATGGGACTGGAGATGCTCTACAGAGTTGGATTCTCTCTTATCCCACACAGCCTCAGAAGTTACTCTGTACTGAAAACAAAATTTACCATCAGTTTTGCTTGCAAGTTTGACTAGCTTTCAGCTAGAACTAGTGAACTTCTTTACAAAGATGCAGTTGTATCCATGTAAGTTCTGCTATTTTGAACTGTTTTTGTTTTGTTTTCACTCATGTATTGGGAGAAAAAAAAAGGAAGGATATTTATCAGTGAAGAAGAGATGTTTCTGCGTGGTATAAAGACAGACAGATGCATTTGGTTTCCTGCTGCCATTGCTGTGCAGTTCTGCCAGGATGATGGCCCTTGCTTCCTTTAGCAATGATGGATGTGGCCGTATTGCTGCGCTGCTCAGAGCTGGAGTCAGAACATTGCACTTTCTCCGAAGACTGACATGGAAAAAAGGCTTCAGTCGTAGGACCTTGCTCAATCAAAATGCATTAGAAGATGAATTATCAAAAATGACAGAAGCTCTCTGTGACATGGACTGACAGCCGAGAATTAGCCCGTACCATGCAGCTCAGCATGACAGTTCCGGTTGTAGTGCTCCTCCTCTCCATCCTAGCACAGGATTTGTTTCACTTCCATTCCCCCAGGCTGCACAGCCCCCAGCCTCCTTCTCTCCTCCCTGAGGAAGCAAGTCTTCCAGCCAAAAGGCACTGACGGTGTCATTTATGCCCATCAAAAAGGGGGAAATACAGCATTATGCCAATGTACCAGTGCAAAACACCCTGAATATACCACGGTAAGCATTTTGCAAACACTCTTCCAAACCTTCTTCTAAAACCACAGAGAAGCAGTGTGCAGACAGGCCTTCAGGCCTCCAGCACCCTTCCTCTTTCCTCTGCGAAGGACAGGAGGAAGATGGGCAATGAGACTCCTCCTCAGCCAGCAGAGATCAAAGCCACCAACCTGCAGGGCAATCCGCTGACCACCGGGCTCCTGGCTGCTCTTGGGTGGAAGTGCTGTCTGTCCTCGTTTTCTATTGCACCAGTTCTAAAGCTTCCAAAGTCACGGGTAAACAGGAGCACAGCTCTGTGCTCCTGAGATCGCTGTCCTTGTCTGGCTGAGGGGTGACTTTGTCTCTGTTCTCATGCCGAGAATTGTTTTGTGATTTACACTACACAAGTGCTGGGTAATTATTACAGGGCGTTTTAAAGGGTAGAGAATGCTGAGCTAAGCAAACCTCTGGCTTCACCCAATGTGGACATTTTATTTAAAAAAAGAGTCTCCTTCATGGTATTTAAAAGAACATGGGACAGCTACTGTTAGTTAAAAGGAGGTTTAGAGCAGTTCCAGATGTGCTGAGCTCCCTTCAGGCATCACATCCCAGGCAAGAACCACCGGCAGTGCTCTGGGGGAGAGGAGGAGCAAACTGGGCAAGCAGATGCTGAATCCTTCCCCGCTGGCAAGATGGTGTAAGAGCTCAATTCTGCATTATTTATGTGCTGCCATCACGGGAAACAAGCCAGCGAGAACGTTTGAGCATTTGCATGCCACTCAGTACCTCAGGCCAGGAGCAGCGGCTTGGGAAATGCGTCCTCACTGCAAGGTGTTCACTGCCAACTGCACCTGGCAGCAGTCAACCAGTGCCCCATGGCCAGTGTGGCACACGGAAGGGAAGGAAGAGGCTGCCTGGCTCGGGAGGCTCACACCTGGTTTGGTTTCCAGCCCTCCTGCAGGCCAACTTTGA
Organism: Numida meleagris; assembly: GCF_002078875.1. Taxonomy (NCBI): domain Eukaryota; kingdom Metazoa; phylum Chordata; class Aves; order Galliformes; family Numididae; genus Numida; species Numida meleagris. Next base: position 167,202,951 of record NC_034409.1, read on the forward strand.
CTCCTCCAGCTTGTTCTTCTCCAGGTGGCATCCTGCTTGCAGCTCTGCTCAGTCACTGCAACGGTTGCACCTGTGTGTGTGGTTGAAGCAGCTGAGCTAGGAAATCAGGGCTTGTGCTTATGCCTCTCCTCAGAGGATATGGAGAGCAGGACTGGGTGAAGGTGGCGTGACCAGAGCATTGAGCTATCTAGACAAATGGATGCAGGTTGCTCTGAAAGTAACGCCTCCTGTTTATTTCCATGGAAACTACAACAAAGAGTACAATAACACTATTTGATAGAGCAAATTCTCAGCTATTTTTCAACTTAGTCACTACCACTGACTGCATTATTGCTGGTGATGAACAAGAGCCTGCATGCTGTGCTTGTAAAAATCTGCACCAGCAGAGGCAACCACTGTGCAACAAGGCTCTGGGCCCTTGGGAGCCAATGCCAGCCAGCAATTCGCTGGTCAGGATAACACCAGCAGCTGCAGAGCCTTCCACATCAACACAACACACTGGTAAAAATCATACACGTTGCTATGTCCAAGGGCAGGAAGGTAAGGAAGGAAGAGGAACAAAGAGCAGAAGCAAAGATGGCCCTAAAAGGGAACTTGCTTTCTTGCAGAGCAGTTCCTAAGGCAACAACAAGGCACTAACAATTTAGCATGGTGTTTCATTGCTGCATGAGGTCACGGTCTGCCTTCCCCTGCAGCCAAATCTGGAGGGTCCGGCTGTTCCACGGGATGGATCTGACACCCCCACTTCTTTGGATGAAGGAATAAGGTGAGAGAAAAGGAGTATGTCAATTCCCACTCTACAGTGAAGAGACAGCAGCGGCGTTAAGGCGATCTCCACAACAGTACAGCATTATCAGCACGGGAATAGCAGTGTGTTATCCTGCAAAGCTTGTTTGGTGAGGACAGAGCTATTTCTGTAAAACTGGATTTATTTTATAGCAGAGTAACACCCTCCTGAAAGCACTGAGCAGTGATGCAGCTACAAGCCGTGCTCCCGACACCTTAACACTCACTAGCCCGGAGCTCCTTCCCACCCACATGGCTGTGGTAGCCAGGGATGTCAGCCCGTCTCTCTCCTTGCTGGCAGAGTTGGCTGCCTTCTCCCGATTCAGGGTTTCCATGTGACCTGGGACAAAATATTCAGGATACAGATCTGCCAGCAGTCACAGCCATCAGCTCGTCCCTCCTCCCTGAGACAGTGGTGGCAGCAAACGCAGAGGATTTTGGTCTGGTCTAGCTCTGAGGCCTCTCCCAAGGGCTGACTTTCAACAGGCCCATGCTGCTGAGAAGCCTCCAGGATGCTCAGTTTGCTTCCCTATCGCATAACATCAGCAGAACTCTCTCGCTGCACGGCCGTGCATCTCCCGCAGGGGCTTCAGCCAATGGGGTAGTGTCAACCATCGTCTTTTGAGGAGGGACGAAGTTTCCCATAACTGCAACACGCGACAAGCAAATGGCTGGCCTACTGCTTGTGGGAAAATGGGCCCTCAGAGCAGGTAAATAAAGAATTAAATGAGAAACCAGGAAAAGGGCTCTAAGCAGCCCGATCCTCTCCCAAAGAAATCTGTGGCAAAATACAGACTCCAGGATAATGAGATGGCCCTCCCTGTACTGTCACATCGGAAGGTGCGTTCACACCCCCTACTCTGTGAGCCTGATTTAGGAGTTATAACTACTACACTCAGATTAGTCATAAGTGATTCAGACTGCTCAGACTTGATTTCACAGACAATGGAGAGATGGAGCTGTGACAGGCGTCAGCACAGAAGCAGCCTGAGCACGGCCCCAGCTGCCCCACGCTCCCCAGATGCGTCCTCCCGACGTCCTGCTGAAGGGGAAGGACTATTTCCATCCTACAGAAAGGAAAAGATGACTTGGTGGGGAGCGTGCTGCCAGCCAGCATTGAAGCAAGCACTTCCACCAGCTTATCTCTACTCTGCCAGAGTTTACTTTGGCCAAGGGCTGCACTGCTCCCACACAAAAAATCCTCTTCACCAAAGTACTGACATTATGATCGATATCATCCCTTTTCACTTATCCTGAGTACATCTTATCCTGAGTACAGATATTTTAAGGCAAAGGGAAATGCAGATTTTTCAACAATAGGGATTTTAGCATGTGCTGCTCGCCAATATAATGAGCGCATCCAAGAACCATGACTCAAGTCTTCATGTTTCTCAGAGCTAGGAACTCAAATGTCTCTCAAATGTGCCAGCGTTTTCCACAGATGCGACTTGGCTTCTGTTTTTGCTCTCCTGGTATTAAATACATACGCGCAACAATGCAATTTTTTTCTCGATGAGTTCTGGAATAAGGGAAAAGTGGCATTAGGTTTATTTATGCACTTCTCACACGGAATTTCTGGCATTTTAGCAGGCGATTCCCCACGAGAACGTTCTTCCGATCTCATTTAATCCCCAGCCCACCTCTTGACTGCAGCAAAGGAAATTCCAGTGTCTGAGCAACTACTCCTCTTCCCTGGAAGCGCCAGACGCTCGGACCATGCGGGAGATAAGCAGCTCTTCTGCTGACTCATGCAGGCAGCCAGACCGGCAGGCTTTCTTCGGTCCAACACGGGCTACAAATGCTAAAATGTCTGGATGGAGAAAAAGAAAAAAAAGCACTCAACACATGAAGGAACCAGTCCTTCCGTTTGTTGGTTCTTGCACACATCCAGCCGGTAAACGTTCACCATTCAGACAACCAAGACTTGCTCCAATGCAGAGGTCTGCCACAGTGCTGCCCCCAACCCCCTTTCTATTTGTGTAGAGATCCACATCCATGATGTTAATAAACTGCAAAACGCTTTAGTGTGGAATTAGGGAAGGAACAGTGAACAGGATCATTTGGCACTTAGTTCAAGGTCTTCTGGTACAGGGCTCCTGCAAGTCCCAAAGCTGCGTGGTTTTGGACACCGCAAGCAGGTCCATCACTATGGCAAGAGGCAATAGTTAACTCAATTTCTAGAACACTGCAACGTTTTGCTATTTCTAGGCATCTGGATGCCTGCACCTTAAATACTGGTCTCAATGGCACACAGGAATCTGTTTCACTGATTCACCTCATGAAACCAAGCCACAAGCTTGATACATTCTCAATATGCAAAGCAACACCAGCACAACCCCAACTGATAACAGAGCTGAGTGACTACTGCAAAAATACTCTAAGAACTCACTCATAGATGGCTAAGATATTCAGATCAAAGATGAGGAGTCTTATTTTCCTTTTTCTTTTTCTTCATGTGGCTGCATGCGTGCGCAAGAAAGCCCACAGAAAGGAAGAAAACCATAGCATGAATCCTCCTGCAAGCATGCATTCAGATCCGTGTGTGCACCTGAAGGCACGCACGGCCTCCAAGCGCTCACTGTGGCCTGGGAGCAGAAATGCTCTCAATGAGCATTAAGAGACCCAGTGCACATCACAAAGCTGCTCTGAGCGGTGGTTATTACGGTATCCTGACACGACTCTTTTGTCCAGGAGTACATAAGCTTGGTAGGAACACTCCCCCACACCTCATTTACACTTATTTACCACAGACTTCGGACTCATATTAACCCAATGAATTACTCACTGTAAAGAGCTTTTTTTAGATCTAAGTCATTACCCAACATTACCCAATGCAATCTGCTTTTTCGTTTTTGAACCCCTCGTCTTTTCAGGCAACCGTTGAAAGGTATTTCTAGCTTTATAGTATCTAATCAGGATTTTAAGCTCCTTGGAATAGTACTACCAGACTACATCTATCCTCAAAGCACCATGAACATTTCCAGTATTACAAAAATAACAGCTCTACTGATCTATACGCAACGTGCATTACGTACCCTGTCAGTTCTGCTTATTTATGGATGCACAGTCTGGTTCAGACTTCGTATCTTTCTGCCACAATAAATCTCAAAAAGACTCAGAAAATATACAGTATTACTCAATACAAAATCTTGCACTCAGAGATAGGGTGCCCAAATTGTGGCATTCAAGGACTAAGAAAACATTTGAGTACAAACAATTAGTGGAAATACCTTGACAATTTCACTGGGAAGCATGATTCATACTTATTAAAATGAATGTGCTACTAGTAAAAGTATTACTACATCTTTAACTGAAAATGCTCGCTAGTGAAGCTTTTAGAAATACGTACTGCCTCTCATTTCCCTGGGCAAAGCTGGGGCTGGAACACAGCCAGCTGGTTTTATTGCCAGATGTTGAAATGACACACACAAACACAGGTTAATTCACTTGCTGTTTCTGTGGGTCAGTTAGTTACCTGTGCAATGGAGTTAACTGTACCCCCAATTCTCTGATCAACTGTCTCCACAAAACTTACTTTCAGGTGAAAACTGGGGTCTCCTCCCAGTTCAAAAATAGGATGGTAATCTTTTGTTCATCCTCCTTACTTGAGAGAGTTTCCCTGTCTAACCAATGATAGAACAAGAAGTTCCCTACTTTCAGACTAGAGGTGTCATTACACTGCAGTTTTACAAATGCATCCTAGCGTTTAAGATGCAAAATGAGCAATTTTCAGCTGTAAAAGAAAACTCTTCCGTATTCTTGATGAGCTTAGCAACTATTTTGAACATTTTTATACGTATCAAAATGTTTTCCATTTTAAACCTTCAGCTTTGAAGAAGATGGCCTTCTCTGTCTCCTCAAGGAAAAGCCAAATTCTCTCATCAAGCCTACATTAAGCTCAAGACAGCAGCTTTTACTGCTAAATGTTCTTAAACATAGCAGACAAAACGTTGTTTGCAGGATTCACTTAGATGAAGTGGTAAGAATGTCTTTAAATACTTATTTTCCCCAGGAACATAAATTTAATCCCACAAGAAGCACTTTATTCTCAGTAGCCTTTGATGGCAAAGAACCACTACTGAAGGCATTGTTCAAAGATACCAAAAAGAAAAAGGGCATACTCCTTCCCTCTCCCTTTATATTTAAAACCAAAACAGTATATTTACTCATTCCAAGTTTGAAAAGCTGACACACTTGATTACAGAAACATTATGGTATGTGTCAAATAGAGCAAAATCAACTCAAGCATGAGCGTTTCATATCATCTTCAAGTACACGATGCGTAGCAAAGCAGAACAGATCTCAATGGGAACAAAGGCTGCACTCCACATCTCCCCAGTTTATGCCATCATGATGAAAAGGGCACCAGTCCCATCAGGTTCCGTAACAGTTCCATACTGCCACGCGACAGCAAGGCAGAACAGGAGGAGAACGGATTGCTCAGAATGAAAAGACAAGATGCAGAGAACAGTAAGGTGGAAGGCTTTGAGAAAGCTGTTTGTATTTGAAAATTTCAGAATCGGATCATTTCTAAAAAAATATTTAAATAAATAATTCCCTTATGCAAATGCGTCAACCCAGGAAAAGCCAAAACCAAGAAACAAACATCCAGTATGAAGATTTTCTTTACAATTCTTCTAGGGAGTATATTAAATACATGACAATGGGGGAGGGGGGGGGAGGGTTAGGAATGCTTTGGAAGGATCTGAGCCCCATAGCTATGGGGTTTGGGGGTGTCTGCATGGCTCAGCCCCATTGCCATGGGGACAGGGAGGTCCCCATCACTGTGGCAATGGGGTGATCATTGTCCTCCCCCCCCTCCCCCCAGCTGAGCCAGCTCTATGGGGTGCCCCCCTGCCCTGACCCCCGGCAGTTCCTGTCCCACCTGGCCCGCCGGCAGGGCCGCCTCCGTCCGGGGGGGCTCCCGGACCCCCACGCTGCCGCCGTGGCTTTGCTGCACGATTGGACCAGGTGGGCAGTAGGACAACATATAAAAGGGGGGCTCTGTACCCTAAAACCCCACAATTCACCCCAAAATCCCGCAGCGGGAAGATCTCTTACTACACACACCCCCCCAAGCGCGACGAGGTTGGGGTGCAGCTGGAGGCGCAGATCGTGCAATCCATGGGGCCGGAGCTCGACCTCGAGGCTTTGGAGAGGGGTGACGCTGAGGCACTGGCAGGTGAGAATTTGGGTTTTTTTTACCCCAAAAATTGGTCCCCCACTCATGTTCACTGCGCTGACCTGGTCCCGTTGTAGTGGTTCCGGAGGTGGTGACGGGCATTGAGATGTCCCCGTGCGTCCCCGAGGAGGAAAAGGAGGAGACCATGGAGGACAGCCACGAGCAGGAGGACAACGGTGACGACCTGGAGGTATGGAAAAAAAAAAAAAAAAAGAGGTGAATTTTGGGTTTTGAGGGTTTGGAGGTTGTTTTTATGGGCTCCCCCCACCAGCTCGGTGCGATGACAGTGGAGCTGAAGGCCCGGACGAAGGCGGGGGGAGGTGGGGAAGAGGAGGACCCCCCGCCCCGTGCCCCACGTTTGGAGGAGGTGGCTGCGCTCCCCCCGCTGCTGCAGGGCCAGGGGCTGGCAGCTGCTGGGAAACGTAGGAAAAAGCTGCAAAAAAGAGCAGGTGAGCAGAGAAAAAAATGCACAATTCTTGTGAGTCATCCCTTTTCCTCATCTNGGGTAGGGGAGGGGGAAAGCATCTCAATTTATATTTATGGGCATCACATTTTAAAACAATGTCTTAGCCACTCGTCATTTATAAATGATTCACAAGAAATTAAATAAGATATCCCATAAAAGAATAATGTGTACACGTAAGGCTTCACCAGAACATCTTATATCCTTCACACACCCAAGCTGAGCAATTGGTTCTTACTTTGCTACCAGAGTAACATGACACTGTGGTCTTCAAAAAAAAAAAACACAGGCGGTGTTCAGGTTTACTTTGTTAAGGTTCAACAAAACAGTATTTCAAGTACTACTAAAAAGCATCCTATTATCCGTCACAGTCAAAAGCAATTGAAAAGCTAGGAGAAATACATATTTGCCATTTTAAGATAGAGGGAATGGATTAAATTACACCTTGCAAAGGAAAAAAAAACTAACTGCTAGTTGTGCCATCGTATATTAGTCATTGTGCACAACCAGGACACTGCAGTTCCAAAGTACAGACTAGAAACACACCACTTCCTTTTAAGAAGGTATGTAACTTCTGTGTGGAAAAAGTTGGGAAAAAAATCATGAGAACTACCAATCTCCAAAGCTATCATATGCAGAAGAACCATGGGCTTTACAGAGCTCCAGTTTATCCAAAATACTGAACACTGATGTCAGTAATATCCCTTAGTCTCCTTATGCATCAAGTATCAATCAGGGCCCAAAACTCTGATTTGCAACAACAAAACATTGCCAGAAACCTAGTATTTGCAAACACAATCATCTGATGTTGCAATTAACATGTTAATTCTGCAGACAACGGTCACGAGTACTTACTAAAAATACAGATATGTTTCCTAAAAGTAATGTGTGAAGCTTTATTTAAGGTGACAAAGCTTTTTTTTTTTTTCTTTTCTTTTTTTTTTTTTTTTAAACAGTGCAGGGTGCAAATTTCCACCATGTTGACATTCAGAAGATTTGCTGTTCGAAGAGGATCTTTTCAAACCCTGGTGGAGGTGTATGATAAAATTCACTGAACTGACAATCCAGAATGGCGCTGTCATCAACTGCAGAAGAGAATCAAACAGATGAATTAGAGAAGGAACACTTACAGTTTTGTCTTCTATTACACCACCTTACTACACTCAAAACTCATGGAATATCTACATATACATAACACAGTTAAAATAACTCTCTTCAACAAGTTCACTGAAGTCCTTTACACATACTCAATGCGATCACATTGTCTCTCTTTTCTGCTGTTTACTCTTCTTGATAGAGGTCCTTGTTGAAGCCAAGGAGAACGCTACCTCTGATTTCACTGGGAGTGCTAGCAGGGCTTCCGGCAGTTCCATTCAAATTTTCTACTCTGTTTCTCTGTAAATCTGTTGAGTAAGGACACTACTACATACATACCACAGGGCAGTCAGCTCCCAGCTGCATATTCTTCTGTTCACTTCCTAATTTTCCTGGAGGTTTACAGGCTTTCAGATGTCTACAATTATTTTTCCCAAGGTTTAAAACATTTCGGACGTCTGCAGTGGTTGGTGTCAGACTACCTGCTCTAGGATGTGATACACATAGAGCTTCCTTGACTGCTTCTTTGAGTTGGAAGTTAAAGCTTTTTACAATACCTCTCCAAGTTTTCGACCTCCTATATACACAAGTGTTACTTTTTGTATATAAAATCAAAAGAAAATTGCTAAGGATTTTCCCAACAAATCTTTCACATATTGCCTTAACAAATAGAAATACCCAACTGGACCAAAAAAAAAACAACAAAAAACCAAGCTCTCTTTCAAAGACAATTTCTTCTAAGAGAAACCTGGTAAACAATATTAGATCAAAATAGAAGAGTTTCATCTCCAAAATTTGGTTTGAAATGTAGATATCTCACAGCTACAAATGGAATTCTTCCCTCCAAAGTTGAGTCAAAACTCCTATTAGTATACATGTACAGTTCTGTAGCATTTATACAGTGTTTACACCTCACTTATGCCCAAGTGCCTGAGGTAGAGCCGCTGTGCAGAGCAACCTCTGAGTTCACTTTTCTGTTTCGCATTGTCAGACTTGATGCTGTGTTCACCTGCTCCACTGCATTTCTTTTAGAAAGACATCTATAGTTGTACCCCGAATTACGGATGGGGCAAATGCTTAAGAAACTCTCTTCTGTGTTCAAATCCTTCCCCTGACCAGAAGTTCACATTAAAACAAGGATGTTTGTACTTAAAATTTATAGCAATTAAGAGCCGGCTTCAGTTGTTGCAGCAATACATAGGAAACATGATAATTATTATGAAATCATGCCCACTTGTAGATGATGACAACAAAAAAAGGCCACTGCACAGAACTCTAAGTGAGAGAAAAAGATTTACAATAGGATGACACACCACCAAATGTTTTCTGAAAGCAACCTGCATTCTCTAACGCCACTTTCAAACTGAAGGGAAGAAGCAAGAATCAGCTATTACACAGCAACTATTCTGCTGCTGGCCAAGCTTTTCAGAAGCACATCCAGCAGCGCTGCAGGGCAGCTATCGTCTGCCACAGCATTTTAGCAGCGCCATCATGTGGCTCAAGCACACATCATAAAGCGACAATATGAAAACAATTTCCATTCTTAATAGCTTGGAAAGGTCTGAATTTATAGACTTCGAAGGCTGTGCGGCACATCTAACAGTATCTGCTTCCTGCTCATAAAATGCAGTATTAAGAATATGTCAAGATATTAGTAGGAACCAACCATGAAATGAAATAATTATCCACATCATATAGCCAATGGTATCTCAAGAGCTAAGTGAGCTCAGATGGGGGATACTACTCAGACTAAGCTCTCACACAGGAACAAAAATAAACTGGAGATGCCTGTAGATGTAGTAAAGGGAACCCGATGAGCAGTTATCATTTGCTGTAAACTATAAGGCAACCTGGAGCGCAGCATAGATTATACACTGAACAAGGGGAAGTGCCGCCTTTCAGATGAGATGTTAAACAGAATTCTGACTACTTGGGAACTACAAAAACACCGCCAAGTTCTAGAAGAGTAAATTGTTAACACATGCCTTGGCCAAACTCCAGCTTCCATAATTCAAAAATTCTTTTTTAAACTGCCTGTGCAGGGATTAATTGGACATGGTATTTATTCCTTGCTCAAAATTGCTCTGTTGCATTGATGGCTGCTGGCAAAGCAGCTACCACAGCTCACGCAACAGTTGCTGGATTTCAGAACTAGATTTCATTTTGGTAATGTAGGGAAGAAGCTGTCCCACTAGACAGCAAGCAGCTGTACCGGTACTGCATGACAGTTATTACTTCTGTATGAGAATACAAATGGCAATTCAGTATCTATTTGTATTTAACACTGAAAGCACTTATCAAGTATATGAAATCAACAGGCATAAACGTCAAGCTTCAGAGACGAACTAGATTAGCTCACGTATCAACACTATGTTGAATTTGTTCTTTTTCTTTCTTTCATCTCTTTACAGGTTTTTTACCTGGCCATTTATAGACCAGCCGCAGTAACATCCCTGCTTGTTGGAGGTGGATACTTTGCTAGTAAGCAATGCTCTCTGTTTTCTGGCTATTAACAGCATTGAAAATAGTGAAAAGTGGAAAATACACTTCTGTATTTTCCTAGTTCTGTATTTCCATGCAACTAATTGTTTTCATTGTCAAAATAAATGACTGATGTGTGATTGGAAAGATATGTGTTCCATCTAAGTGAGGAGACGAATTCACAAATTAGGCCTGGTGCAAAAACATTGTCCATAATATGAAACAGTTTGAAAATCTCTGACTTACCATAGACAACTGGATAGACAGTCCCTCGGATACCTGAAGCTGGACAATGCATGTTCTTCCCATTTAAATATACATTTAATTCTACATGGTCGTATGTAATGCCCTACGAAACACAGAAGATCGGCAAAACAAAACACCATGAACAAGTTTATACATATAAGATTGCTACTTAACTTTTTAGCCTCAGGCAGATTTTAACACCATTATGCAAACCACAGCATCCTAGAAAACTTCACTTGAAATACTCCTGCAAAGGACTTGAAGTTAATAAGTGACCAGGAACAGCAGGATTCCTTAATGCTCATTGAAAACAGTATTACACGCTGTATCTAAATGAGGCCAGTTCACAAAACAGATTTTCTGACTATTCCACAACAAGATAAAGAACTGCAACATTTCTATTAATTGCGAACGGTAAGCAGTTTGCAGTCTTGTTCGTATCTTTTCACGGGAATAACTGTAATAAATAATGATGCTATTTGTGTATTTGTCCATACCTATGTATGGAAACCGCCCTCAGCTCATTTTCTCTGCCAGCAGTAACAGACCACGGTTTCATACACAGCATTATAAATATGCTGACCACAGAGCAGAAAGCAAACACTTGCAAGGCAATAAATTACTTATTTGTTAGCCAAGCGATTGTTTTGGCACGTCTGAGTGTGACAATTTGTGCTGTCATTCACTGCTTCAGAATCGATTTCCACGACAACACAATACACTGAAATTTAGGAAAGCTGGGGAGTTATCAAATGATGCATCAGCTACGGGTTTGTGATCGACTGTTTGAAGCTGTTCAAGACTACACAGGTTAACCAAACCCTGAAACAGCCTGCAGCTCTCCAAGAAAATGACGTTACAAGAGGATTAAAAGAATAATGTAGAGTCTGTGGGTAAAGGGTGGAGGAGGCAGCCCTAGCTGTTTAGGGCTTCCATTGACAAAGTTTCTAACCACTGCTGTACAGAAGCAAGGTTACCTAGCAAGAAAAAGTAGCAGTGATACGCTCCCACATATTTATGAAAATAAATCTCTAAAGGGACATTGAGAACATGACAGTAATAAACCAGAATACAAAGCCACACAGATACTTTGGGAAACCTGGAACAGCGAACTACAAAAAACCTTTGGATTCTCAGTTTGCTCTCATTTTTCAATCATCCTCCCAGGGAACATTACCCTTTCCCCATTTAATCCCCACATAATATCTCGCTCCTTCTTTGCAAATTTGACTAAAAAAATCAATTCCTCTATCACCCAGGACCTTCCTCTGCTCAGTTCAATCGTTCTAATCATTAACCAGTCAGTTATGAGATCCTGAGTTCAGCAGGGCATGGAACATGACTGTGCAATGCATTCTAGCACATTGCTTGTGAAAGTCTCATTCAACCAATGGAGGATGCCTGTGATGGGACTCATCAGTCAGCTAGATACCAGACTACAGCAGAGCATTAGAGGCTACTTTTCAAACACTGGTAAAGTTGGTCTTCCACCCAGAAGCACAGTCTGATGGAGCTGTAGGCGTCCCTGTTCACTGTGAGGCAGCTGGACTAGATGACCTTTAAGGGTCCCTTCCAACTCAAACGATTCTATGATGCTCAGAACAAAGCCCACTTACGTCCAGGCTGCTGATCCAGTCAAACACAACAGGAGTTTATATCTACGCTCTCCAAACTGTGAGACACGAGCCGAACAATAATTTGACTGAAACAGTCAGTCTGACCTCACAGCTGTAAATAAGAGAAAGGTGGGAACAGCAAGGGAGGGTAATGAAGCACTAAGAAACTCACCACCACATCGCCCTCCTGTGGCAAGTTGTTGGCTGGTAGTCTATTTTTCTCCTCGTTGTTGTAGTACAGAGCTCCGTCATTCCTCATCACCAGACTGTGGACATCTCGGCCAAGTGGAATTTGATTCAAGTTTGCTTTCTGGGTTGCAACTCCGATACCCCAAATCCCTAGAACGAGACATTAACGTGATAAGAAGAAAAAAGTATGTATGATTTGGACTATCTGACCGAAGCAGGACAGCATAAAGAGTATGTTCTTAACAAGTGGCAAGGAAGTGCTACTGGTAAGCGTGTATTGGAAGTACCAACAGTCACAAAGGATTGAAGATAAATAGTATCTATCTTGAACAATAAGGATCCAGAGAGTTCTAACCACTTAGCTTAACTTTTTCTCCCAAAACATACTGGAAACCAACTCTTGAAAATCTAGGAGGATGCGAAAAATAAACCCAACCAGGATGGGTTTGTGAACAACTCAAGCTGAAACAACGCTATTTCCTTTTTCAGCTGGTTAAACTAACCTCGGGAAAAAGGAGAAATGGTGAATACGATAGATCTTGATTTGGTAATTTTTTGAACTTCACACAAAATTCAAATACTCAAATTAGGAAAAAGTGCTCTTGATGAAGTTACAGTCATGTGAGTGCACAACTGGTTACAAAACTGATTCTGAGGCTACCCATCGGTAGTACACTGTCAAATAAAAAAGATGACACAAGTGGGGTTTAAGATTTTGCACTGAATGCCCAAGGTCAGGTGCTGTTCCATATTCACGTTAATGACTTCACCACCACCACAATGTGCTTGTTAAACGCATCGCCAGTATCAGCCTGGCAGGAGTGCAAGCCACTCCATTTTAAAATGGACCTGATAAATCGGTTACGAGGTTTGAAATATGGCAAATGGGTTTCCTTTTTCTGAATTACAAAGATCAGCAGTTAGGTAGGAATCATCAGTAGCACAGATAGAATAGTGGCTTGGCAACCAGCTGACAGAACATAATTTGAGGGTTATCACAGAGCACCTGTTCAATGTGATTCCTAATGCTATAAACAAATTCTGGCTGTGAGGCATGCATAAAGGAAACATACGCAAAGTACGTGAAGGATGTCTACTGCAGCTGGAGCGTAGCACCCATTTTAAGCATCATATCTTATGATGCATTAGGTCAATTAGAGAAATTCTACAAGAAACGTGAAAATGAAATTAAAAAGTAAAAAAAAAAAAAAAAGAGCTACTATGAAAAGACTGGGTCTGCCTAATCTACACAAGACTAAAATGATGCAAAAATAGATCAGTTTCAAAAGACAAAACTGCAGAACAGTTTATTCTAATACTTGCACGTCCAGAGTGAAAACGACATAAATCTGAACAAGAGTCAGACTAGACTTTGAAAATTTTTCCAATAGCCAGGCTAGATGACCCCTGGTAGACTGCACAGGGACACATCTGCAAATCCAAGTTTAAAGCTGAGTAGTCTACAATTCTCCTGCCTTGGGGCACAGGAATAGATGAGACAGGACTCAGAGGGACAAGGAGAGTTTATGTCTGGTATTTCCAAAGTATATGAGCATGGATACTGTACTCATGTGAATAACGGCCGTATGTGAACAACAGCTGCAGTTGATTCTCCCCCTACAACAGAAAGGATACTAAAATTGCTTGAACTGGGATTTATATGTAGTTTAAACAACTGTTTTGAGCATGAGGTGCTTTACACAGATCTGTGTTCACACTGCCTGTGCTCCACATCGAGTGTGAACAATCCTCACCCAGAAAGCACTGGGTTCAAGCTCTGGCTAGTACCTTAAGGCCTGTCTCCATGGTAACGGCTCCCTTCTTTCGTCTCCCTGCACTCTGAGAAAGGACAGTCTCATTTTGATACTGTGTAAGGTTTTCAAAAATAATGATCGCTTCTAGTATTGGAATACAGGCAAGTCTGGAGAGCCCTCTATACTAGCGGAGCTGATTGTATTAGCAAAAGCATAATGTTTCCAAATTCCACTCATTTCTGCTATATTGTATTGCATATCCGTGCAGAAGAAATAAAGAAGATGCTGAAAGGTTCATCTCGATAAAAGTAGTGTTGGAATAAACACTGCACATTATTTGAAGAGAAAAGCGTAGCACAAGGAGTGTTACCATTGCCCAAGCAAAGGTAGTAAATATTAATCACAAATCAAGGTAGACAAATAGCTACAGATACTGCTGGATAAACCACACTATTAAGAAAAACTAAGACTTCATAGCGAGAGGTTTATGTGGTCATACATACTGGTAAATAAATATTTCTATAATATGTTAGCTGAAAAGCATGCACGTAACAGTATCCCCTGTGTCTTAGTGTTGACATTGCTTTCATTAAGAAGTTTACTTACCATTCTTTTCAATATTGCAGAATCTCTATTAACAAACCTTCTTTTACTGAATGACAATTCATAAGGGTCTCCAACGTTCACAAAGCTCAAGGATGCAACTGGAAAGATGCACGTGCTCGGCACCTGAGACACGACCACTGAGCAATCTGGCATACCTTCCAAGTTAAAAGTTTTTGCTGACTAACCTGTGGACTGGATTTTAAATTCAAAATAGCTCTTGTTCTGATGGAGGGGCGCGTTGGCGAGGCAGCCTCCCGTGCCACATATCCTTCTGCCATTTTTAACAATGACGACATCTGTTCCTGCAAGAAGAAAAAAAAGCAAAACTTCAAAACCCTTTCAGAAGTCTGGAAGCCGCCCTTAAAAGCCCTCCACACCGAGAAGATGTTTTGTTCTTTCACCCCAAGCAGAGCTTCATTAGTCTTCAAGAATTACAATGACGGGCCACGCTTTGAACTGTGAGACAGAGGGAAGTTTATGGGCTGGCTCATCTTTCAACCGGGCTTTATTTATTTAAAACTGTACGCTGCTCTAATTTCAGCCGGAGGGTTTGAGGCAGCACGCTGATGACAGGTCTGGCCCAGCCACATCAGAGGCAGAACGCAGTTTAACCAGGGGGTTCGCTGCGAGGAAGCCCTGAGCCCACACTCTGTCTCTATTCACTGGAGAGAAAATAAAACAACCCCGGGCTCCGCGACGTTCTCTTTCCGTGGCAGGCGCCTTCGTCTCTGCGTGCCAAGACCTGTGCACAAGCCCCGGGCCCTGCAGCAGCCGCGCTGCCTCCGTCCACACGCACAGCCCCGCCGTGCCCCTCCTCGCCTCCCGCCCGGGAGCGGCCGCCGCTCTCCTCAGCCGCAGCCCCGCCGCCCCTCACAGCCACAGAGGCCGAGGGAAGCGCTGGCCCGCTCCGCTCACCCATACGCTGCGTGTCCAACTGCACGGCCGGCATCTCCTTCAGCGGGATGTGACCGGCGCCGCCATCCCGGCACCAGCGGAGGCAACAAAAGACGGAGGCGGCCATGGCTGGCCGGACCCCGCCGAGCCGAGCCGAGCCGAGCCGAGCCGAGTCGAGCCAGGCCGAGCCGGGCCGAAGCGCGCAGCCGCGGCCGAGCAGGGCAGCGGTGGCGGCGGGCGGGGCGGCGGGAGCAGCGCCCCCTGGCGGGCGGGAGGTGCCGGCGGGCGGGCTCTGTGCTACGACATGGAGGGTGGCGTCCTCCCGCCTCAGAGAGGGGCATCCCGCGCGGCTCGCTGCTGCCCTGGAACGGTGTCCCACCGGCCCTGTTCTTCTTGATCCGCCGGAAGACCTACAACACACGTTGTGAGCTGCTGATCTACAGCAACCTGTGGGCAACAGATCATTGAAATGCCTCTATTTAGAGGCATATTCATCTCCAAATCAATTTGGGCCGAAATTGCCATCTCTTGTGATTGTCAGCCGCTCTCCCCTTTCCTGGCATTTCACCTAGAATGCTCCCTGAAGGCTTTATACATAACATGATGCGACTAATGCAACCCATGTGGCACAGTGTGACCGGTCTTAGCGGGTGGAAAGTGGGTGTTCGAAAGCCGATGTTAAAGGAAATGCTCTCAGCAAGAAATGCCTTTTTGGTCGCGGCGGGCTGTGTCAGTCACACTCACCCCTCCACATGAAACACGAGGTGAAAAGCGGCCTTACACAAAGCAGTGCCTAAAACCAATCCGATTTTAAGAGCAGCTTTAAAATATGCTTCCTTTCTTTTATTGGGTTTACTGTTACAGCCCATAAACATCTGGGGTCAAGAGCTCGCTTCCTTAAAATATGCCAAATGGGATTATTCCTGGACTTCTGAGAAGTAAATATTAGGTGGAAACTGATGTTTATTCATTTCATATGTAGGGCATCACTGTTCTCATTGGTAGCTCAGTGTTCCCATAATTAATCCCATTTAAAGCACTGCAGGATTTTTATTGTCTGTTGTACACCGTGGGTTTGTTACAGTAAATGCTGACTGACAAATGTTAACATATTAAAACTAAAAATAATAATTTAAAAAAAAAAACCAGAACAAAACAAAAAATCCCTAGCAAGAGACCCAACCTTCAAATGACTACTATCCTATTTTTTCTGTTCCTTTTTTCCCCAAATGACCACTGGGGAAATGAGCAGGTCTTGCCACACCAAGCCAGCATCACCACGCCTGCTGAATCAGAAGGCAGCGGGGCTTCTGGGGGTGCTTCCCTGCTCCATTGCTTCCTTAGCTGGAGACCTGGTTCCACCAGTGTCCCCAGTGCTGGTGACAGCTCGGTGTCACAATGGGGTATGTGGGTAAAGCCTCACAGCTGAGAAAACCAACAGTGTACGATGTGGGTCAGGCAAGAGCAAGGAAAGCAGCTGGTTAGACATGGGGCTTTTTCATATGCCTTTCGTGAAGTAGGAGGTGAGAAATTCCATCAGGATGGGACCAGATCTGTACATTTTTCTTTGTCAGCCTGTTTAGAACAGCAGGGTGGCACAAATATTTATGACGTGCAAACAGCTGCCCCAGGGAAATGGAGCTGGGCTCCAACTGGGATGGTAATGAAGGGTTAATTCAGCATCTGCCTTTCCTGAGTGTGCATTTCTTTCACTGGGGAGGCCAAGTATTTCAGGCCCTCCCACACTGGAAGCAAAATTATGCTCCGCAAGCCTAAACACGCTTGTTGCTCACAGGGCTTTAGCTTCATTTCCTTGAACGGTAGCAGAAGAGACATTTTGTCTGGGAACTATGTTAGAAGAACAGGAAAAAGAAGAGAAAATAAGAACAGGTCTCATCCATTCCACAAAAGCGGGAGTGTTTGGAGGTCATGCTGAAAGAAGAGGGTGGTCATTGACTCATGTTCTTTCGCTCTGAGCCTCATTCACAAAACGCAACTGTCTCTCATTAGCCCTGCAAACTAGATCCACAGGCTGCAGAGGAATACGTTTCAGCAAGGTTCCCTGATGTCATCAAATTTGCAGGAGAGAAGGGAACTATGTAATGCATCACCCGTTGTTACAGCACGTAATACAACGTGACTAGTAAGTCTCAGCAAAGTGATTTCTCATAATCCGTGTTGCCTCTAGGGACCTGCTAGGACAAACTGCTGGGACTCACTCCTCCACTGCCATGAGTTTGGTAGAGGCATCTTCACCTGTGAAAACCAGTGAAAAAAACAGTTATTAAGTATGCTGCAATGGGTGTAGTAACATCCTCACACAGCTTGCAAAGAAGTAAATGATAGCGCAGGACTGGAAAATCAAGGTCTGTTTACTGCAAGCACTCGCAAGGTCAGGCCTGTGGTTTGGAAGATGATACAGACAAGGTCTCAGATGAAAAACAGGTTGTGCTTGTGCGCGTCAGATCTTCATCATAATGTGTTCTTGGGAGGATTTACGTTCTGTAGGAAGTCTCCTGCTTTACACAGTTAATCTGACACTTGCCAAGGCACAGCAGAAATTGTGTATGAAAATTAACTTCGTTCCTCGTTGTTCTATTTACTTTGGAGGTCACTTCTCCTTTCCTTTTTATGCAATATAAGCAAAACCCACCGGGGCAGAGCTTTGATCTATAGACAGTCACAAACCTCATTAAAACTGACAGGCACGCTGGCCAGGCTTCATTCAGGAAGGAGCAATTAAGTTCTTTAACGGCACGAGATAGCGAAAAACTAGAAACCGTTGCCCACAGCACAGGGCTGCACAGCCAGGCACTAAGATGAGCTAATTCCTATGAGCAAGCACTAATTTGGGGAAAGTCAGATTTCTCCGGGGACAGTTTGCGAACGCGGCAGCAAGAGCTCAGATTGGTTGCAGCTGTGTTTGCCTGCGTGCATGTCAGGGAGCGGAAACACCAGGCGAGAGCCAGCAGACAGTGGGAGAAGCAGTGGTGCATGGCCCTGAGAAAAAGCCAAGGGACAGCTTCTTCTGGGCAAGCATCCTGGCTAGAGCAGTAAAACTTGGACCGCCGCACTGCGCTCCCTCCCATTTGCTTCCTCTGCGTGCAAGGAAATGGGACGTGGCTGTACATTCTTTGTAAATAAATAGGATTACACCGAGGAGATAACTGAATTCATCACCGAGTTTTCTTCCTCACGGGGAAATCTGGCAAAGCACTGAATATTAGTTAGGGTCAAAGCTCTGCTTGTAGAAAGATGGAGCTTTTCAGTGCTGCTGAATTGGTCATCGGAGACCTTGCAGATACTGAGGCGGTCTCTGAAATTCGGACCTCAGAAGTACAGTCGATCATTTCAGCTGCTGATGATCCTTCATGGATTTTTAATGCCTGGTATTTCTACAATGCATATTAAAAGTAGTTTGTATGGAACAATAATAAGAAATGGCTTTCTCTGATCCTTCTTTTGGAGTGTTTAATGTAGTCCAGATGTATCTGTCAAAAGAGAAGTGTAGTCAGATGCAATGTAGTTGTGCAATGTTTATATGTGGTTAAGGTGTTTGATACACAGAGCTGCTTTGAATAGTTAATCTATGCTGTCTCACAGTGTCTTCTTACTGAGCTGTATTGGCACCGCTGGCAGGTTGATTTCCACATTTAGGTCTGGACTGCAGCTACACAGCACATCTCAGGTTGCCTCTCTCCAGCTGAGTTATGCTCACACAAATAAAGCAGCGTGCTTCAACAAGCCATCAGCCTGAAGCTGGAGCGTGCTGTGGGTGTGCTCCGACACCTCTGCAACAGGACGTGAAGCCTGAACCTACTCCAGGGGAAAGAAAACTAGACCTGGAGCCAAGGGTAAGTCTGGGAAATGTCCTCAACCCTCCACTCTCAGTGTTTCACCCTAGGAGACAATTGCATCCTGACACGTCTTTGGTAGCATGGCTTTTGAGAAGCCTTACTGACAGGGAAGGCAAACCTGGAAATAAAAGTACTTTGACCTCCAGCTACTTTTACCCATCAGTTTTGTGGTAGATGTCTTCTCCAGTACAACACAGAGGGTGGCTGGGGCCCACAATGAGGAGCTGGTGTGGCCAAAGGGCAAGATTGTGTTACTTTTGGCAGCAGGGCTGGCAAGAGCTGGCTGGAAGCATTTGGGAAATTATGGCTGAGGGGGGCACTCTGGTTTTATGTTGACACGTGTGCAGGCTGCCACTGAGACAGGGCCCTCTCTGGCTCCCTTATGCTGGCATCAGTATCTGTTCAACTGCGGGATCAGCTGGGTGAGGAAATTGATCCTGCTGAAAACTTTTTTTTTTTAAACTGGATTAGCTCTCGGCTCTGTTGGCAAGAAGGTCTAAGCTAACATGTGGCTGTGTGTATGTCAGAGCCAGCAGAGAGCAGGCATCAGGAAAGCATGACTAAGGGAAGGGAAAAGGACGGAGCTCTCTCTTTTGCCAGCAGCACAGTTGGCTTAACTCCCCACGAATCCACCTCTCAGGATGAAAGTACCTGCTCCATACAGCTTGAGTCAGTTTAATGGCTTGCTTCCAAAATAAGGAGAAAACCTTGTCCCTCTTTTACTCCCTCTTCTTACTTTAGGTCTGGTGACTGTCTAATCTTGCACTGAACTGGTTTAGCTTGTTGAATCAGCAGAAAACTTACCAAGGCACAGAAAAGGGAATAGTGTTCTGCAGGTATTGCGGGGCAGTTCAGCTTGGGAGGGGGTCCATGAAGTGTGGCAGAGTTGGTAGAAGAGAGGTGAGCTGCAGCAGAGCTCCATCAGGTTGTTAGCTGAATCACAATGTACAATTTCCCCTCGCTATGCTTAATACAGGGACCATGGTATAGCTCCTACCTGTAGTTGAAAGATGGCAATAGGCACTGCTGCCCCCCTTCTCTTACAACAGATAAGGGTGCTTGTCTGGTAAAGCTGGTAGTTGCCACTATTTTTATAACTCCTCCCAAAATAGACTGGATACGAGGAAGAAATTCTTCACAGCGTGGGTGGTGAGACACTGGAACAAGTTCCCAGAAAAGCTGTGGATGCCCCATCATTGTAAGTGTCTGAAATCATGTTGGACTCTGAACAACCTGATCTAATGAAAGATAGGTTGGACTTGTTCTGTAAGGGGCCCTTCCAACTCAGTGCATCCCATGACTCTATGATTTTGAGCCCTCCCAAGGGTAAGTGACATTCATCCTAATACTTCCCTTCAAACTGAGCTCCTTTAGGCTTAGATTTCCTTGGTTCTGTTTCCTTTTCATTTAGGAAAATACTGCCACAGATCTACTAATGCTCTTTTTCACCAGCCAGAACTTTTCTCTGAAACTTCAACAAATGGCTTATGATGGTGCTTTTGGGAAAACACTATTCTGAGATGTGAGAGTGCAACCTCATAAGCAACCTGCCACTGAAAAACCTGTATTAGCAGCAAAGCATTTACAAAGAGTTGAACTTGATGATGGTTGTGGGTCCCTTCCAGCCCAGGATGTTCTATGATTCTATTCTATAATTCTGTACTGATTAAAGAGAAAGATGGACTACATTTGTGCAAAACAGTTGGTTGTGTGCAGCTGTGTTACATGTTTTGTTTGTATAATCATCACTCAAATAGAAATAGTAAGAAATTATATTTGGTCATGCTGAGGACTGCCATGGTACGATTAAATCAAACACAGAAATCCCATCTGACTGCATAGGAAATGAAACTATGTCTGCTGTGTTTGTCCTGAGGTTTAAACTTTCTGATCCGATGGAAGCTGAAGCAAGGTAGGACAAGAAAATTACTGGATGGTCCAGATAAAGAGGAGATATGCTAGGAAGCTGGTCAGCACTCTTAGGCCCATGCAGCTCCTTCTTTGTTTGTAAGAAGACAGAGGAGGACAGGAAAATGCACTTATTTCAGTCAAAAGAATTAATGGACAATGAAATACGCTCAAGAAACACATGAGGAAAAGAAGCTGTATGAGAAATACATGATTTACAATCAGTGGGGAATGTAAAATGCCAAGAATTCCATCTTGTTTTTAATATCTTTAACCAAAATATTCAAGAGAAATTCAGTAAAATTAGGAAATTCTTAATATAAAGATGGCTGTTGGGAAAGCACAGACAAGGGACACTTGGGAAACATGGAGTCATAGTACTATTTGAGTTGGAAAGGACCCTTAAAGGCCATCTGGTCCGCATCCCCTGCAATGAACAGGGACACCTACAGCTCAATCAGGTGCTCAGAGCCCCGTCCAGCCTGACATTGAGTGTCTCCAGGGATAGGACTTCCACCACCTCTCTGGGCAACCTGTTCCAGTGCCTCACCACCCTTATAGTAAAAAACTTCTTCCCTATAGCCAATCTAAACCTCTCCTGTTGTAGTTTGAAACCATTTTTCCCTCACAGCAGACCCTGCTAAAGAGTCTGTCCCCTTCCTTCTTACAGCTCCCCTTTAGATATTGAAAGGCTGCTCTCAGGTCATCTTGGAGCCTTCTCTTCTCCAGGCTGAACAGCCCCAGCTCTCTCAGCCTGTCCTCACAGGAGCCTTCCATCCCTTGGATCATTTTTGTGGCCCTCCTCTGGACGTGCTCCAACAGGTCCATGTCTCTCCTGTACTGAGGACTCCACATCTGAACGCAGTACTCCAGGTGAGGTCTCACAGCACAGAGCAGAGGGGCAGGATCAGCTCCCTTGCCCTGCTGGCCACACTGCTTTGGATGCAGCCCAGGATAGGGTTGGCTTTCTGGGCTGTGTAGGCACATTGCTGGCTCTTGTCCAGTTTACCACCACCAGTACCCCCAGGTCCTTTTTGGTAGGGCTGCGCTTCATCCTCACACCCTCAGCTTGTACTGACAGTAGGGGCTGCAATGACCCAAGTGCAAGACGTGGCTTTGTTGAACCTCATGAGGTTCTTCTAGGCCCACTTCTGGAGCCTGTCTAGGTCTCTCTGTACGGCATCCCGAAACATAAATGCACAGGTATTGGGGTATCTCTTGAGTACAGTTTGCATATCAGAGGAAGGGATTAAAGTATCCCTGCTATGCCGGCAGGCTCTGAGGCGAGAAGGCAGCGCAAACAGCAGCTCACTTCTCCAGCGCTGCCCGCCGAGCACGCAACGAGGGCCGGGCCCTGCCCGCCCCGAACGGCGGCGCGAAGAGGAGGGGCGTGCGTTGGCGCGGCCGGGAATGGCGGCCCCGAGAGCTGCCCGCCGCGCGCCG
>NC_034409.1:167225602-167273218 GCF_002078875.1 Numida meleagris
GCCGCCCCCTCCTCTGCCCGGGCAGCTCGGCAACGCCGGCCGCGCCGCGCCCGATCCGCGACCATTTTCTGCGGCGTCGCTGCCATTTCGCGCAGGGGGGGCGCGGTGCCTGGCTGGAGGCCGCCGGGCGGGACCCGGCCCGGGAGGGTGAGTAACGGCGGGGGGACTGCCTTTGTCTGCGGCTGCAGCGCGGCGCGGGGCGGCCATCGGCGCTGCTCTGAGCCCGCAGCCTGGTGGCTCGGGAAGGGGCGATCCTCGGTGGTTTATTTTTCTCCTCCCCCGTAAGCCTCGTTACGTGCTTGTTGTTTTCTTTTTCCAGGCCTTTCCAGCTTTCTGGAAGCTGAACGTGTTGGATCTTTCTGGTGCTCCTCAGAGATAAAACCACCTTTGGCGATGAAATAATCAGCTCAAAGCGTGGCCGCTTTCTGCAGCTACCTGCTGGTTGCCTGAACACCCGCTAGATCCAGAGGGCACTTGTGCCGTGTACGTTAGCGCTTGGTTGGGTTGTGGTTCCCCCCCAGTGTGATGAGCAGGATGAGGATTGTTGGTGCTAGAAGGAGAAGCTCCCATCTCCCTTCCTGCCTTTAAATCCAGGCCCCGAGTTTCGGGTGGCTTACGCACAGTGACCCAAGGAAAACCCGAGAGGTCACTTGCAAGAGGAGACAAGGAGCAGGGCCTTTGTAGAGCAAGAGGGATGAGGACCCTCCTGACTAGCTCAGCTGCCTGGGGAAGCACAGCCTGACTGTCAGGTCTCATTTACAGGGCTTAGATGCCACTGCAGGAAACTTGCAACTCAAGAGCTCTCTTTCTGTTTCGCTTGAAGCTTGGTAACATTTTTGTTTTACTCTCAGCCTGCTTCTAGCTGATAGACTCAAGTTCTGTGCTGTGACATGCCAGATGTGTTTGTCTTTGGAGTGCAGTAAAAAGCTACAGTGCTTTCACCTCTGTGGTTTGATTTGTTTTGCCATCCTGAATGGTAAAACTGTGCAAGTTGGTCTTTCTAGTGGGTGACGTCTGTAGTTGTACCCGGAGAGTTTATGTAGTTCAGGTGAAAGAATAAACCTCAGTGCCTTTCGTCTGTACACCACAGGTGGTGAATTTTGGGACCACTCATACCCAGGTCGGAAGTTACACAGAGCACATCCCAGTGGAGGAGTTAGAATCACAGAATATCCCGAGTTGGAAGGAACCTGTAAGGATTATTGAGTCCCATCAGATTGCTAGGTTTTGACCAGTAGTCCTATGAATACCGAGCTGGTAATGCACAGGGATGTTTCAGAGGGATGTTTTAGTCCACAGCCAGTTTTCTTTCTGAAATTAACCTCTTAAAGAAGGCAGGAATTCAGCTATCCCAACCAGTCTTACAAGTTTTCAGTGTCTTTGGTTTTGTCTGACTACTGTTGTTGTGAGAGAGGGGGAATAATAAAAGTTTATAGATTTGCCCATTTCTTTTTTTTAAATCCTGAACTGTTAATGCTGTCATATAATGTTTTTGGAGTTTGGTTGCATTTACAAAGTGTAATTATTTAATTGGATAAGTGGTCCTGGAATGCACCAAAATGGTTTGATTTGGATGACAAAACTTTTTTTCCATATGCTTCTGCATTTTTAGGAGCATGAAAGTCTTTAGTGTTTGCCCTGCAGTTCTGATAGAATGTGTAGTGTTTTCTGCAGTGCTTTGCATTACTTGTTGCCAGGCATATAAAGCTTCTTTTCCAGTTCCCTAACTAAGAAGCAAAATCCTTCCTGGTAAAGGAGGTAGACCAGAACAAATATTTTCAGCATGGTGAATTTCCGGTTACTAAAGGTGGAGAACTGTCATTTTAGTTTTGCAATTTTTATCCTTGTAATACGTGAGCAAAACTGATCTGTGTGCCTCCACCCTGGCTAAAAACTATGAGTACAAGCTGGAGAGAGAGAATCATTCATAAGGAGGAATACTTGGGAGGTTAGGGGCAAGATCACCCTCTTCCCTTCATCCCATTCTCTGTACCATTAGGAAGAGAATGCAAGAGAGAAACTTTGCTTGTGCCAGTTTTGAGAGGTGTTTCAAAATTTTCTTTATTTTTACAGAAAATGAAGTTTCTGAATGAGATCTGTGGCCTTAAAGGAAACCTTAGGTGGCAAATGGAGTAATTAGACCATTTCTCCAGGATTTGTCCCTGCCTCTAACAGGTGCCTTCTTCTGCCTGATGACCTTAGTCCTCAGGGTGAGTAGAAAAGCTGGAAACTCTTTCAAACTTCCTTATCCAAGCAGGAGAGAAATTCCCCTCTTCCTTATTGCTGGAGGAGCATGGGAACCGTGAGGTCTCGCTGTGACTGTATCTGTCCAGTTGTGAAAGAAACTCAGGACTGGCCTTGTCTTTCTTCCCTGTGCTTTCCTAGGATCAGTGGTATTTTATCAGTCTTGTCCTGTGCAGCTTGTATCTTTCCTTGTAGATCTTCTCTTGGTTCTCTTTCTTTGCCATTTTGTATTTCTTAGAGGGGAAGGGAACCACAGTAATAACATCAGAACTAGATAAAAGAGCTCATTCATATGCTTTGCTTGTTACAGGACTACTTTGATGCTCTTTTTTGTGATACATATTTTAGTTTATGAAGGGCATTTTATTGCATATTTTAAAACATAATATGGATTAAATTTATACAAGAGACGTATCTTTTTAATTATAGCTCAAAACTAAGTGTGTAAGAGTTTTGGCTGATACGAGCTGGTGCCCTGTTTGGTGTTTATTAGTGGCTTGTGTTCTTAGAGCCAGCTGTAATGACAAGGTGTCTGCACCTGAGAACCTGGCTTAGAGACACTGGGAGGATGGAGGGATGCATCCCTCCACTGAGACTTCCCATTGCAAAGGAATATGGTAAATCCTTTGCCTGTAGGTCCTGTCTACAAGAAACTACAGAGGCATTAGTGCTGTGAGAATGGAATTGGAAATAGAGATGGTGGATGAGTAAACATAGTTAACAGTTTTATTTCACTATGAGTTATCAAGGATTGTGGGCAGCTGTTCTTTGAAGTACGCTGGCTGTGTGCTGAATAGCTCAACAATAACACATTCACTTGGTTATTGACAAATATGGTAGGAGCAGGAGAAACTCCTTAAGTTTTTATCTGTTCTGTTTCTGCGTATTGGGTCAGTGCAGGAAGATGTAAGCCTTGAATTATTAGTCCATGAGTTATTTTCATTTGACACGGAAAGCCCTCGCTGGGTTTGGCAAGCTCTGTTCCAGCATTTCTCTTTGGGAGTGAGAAAATGGTTCTGCCTGGACCCCAGGCTGTTCCTGTGCCTGCCATCTGGTGGCCAGATTCCACAGCTAACTCGGTCCCTTTGGGGAGGGTCTGATTCTGGGCTGGGTTGTCAGAAGCCATTTGGGGCTCTGTCTTTGGGATCCTGAGAAAAAGGTAGATCCTCAGATGGAGGTCAGCTTCTGTGTGGCTCCCAGAGAGGAGAATCGCATTATGTCAGTTCTGTTATCACCTTTGTTCTCTTTCCTAGGACGTGATGGAGCTCCTAGAAGAAGATCTCACCTGTCCCATTTGCTGTAGCCTGTTTGATGATCCTCGCGTCCTGCCCTGCTCGCACAATTTCTGCAGAAAGTGTCTGGAGGGAATACTGGACGGAAATGTGCGGAACGTGCTGTGGAGGCCGTCCCCTTTCAAGTGTCCCACGTGCAGGAAGGAAACTCCTGTTACTGGAGTCAACAGCTTACAAGTCAACTATTCCCTGAAGGGTATCGTGGAGAAGTACAACAAAATCAAAGGAACTCCAAAAATGCCCGTGTGCAAAGTGCACAGTGGGCAACCCCTGAACATTTTTTGCCGGACAGACATGCAGCTGATCTGTGGGGTTTGTGCCACCCGTGGCGACCATACAAAGCATGTGTTCTGTTCTATCGAGGAAGCTTATTCCCAAGAGAAGCGGGCTTTTGAAACCTTGTTTCAGGGCTTTGAAACGTGGCGTTGTGGAGATGCGCTCTCTCGGCTGGATACCTTGGAAACCAGTAAGCGGAAGGCGCTGCAGATGCTGACCAAAGATTCTGACAAGGTGAAAGAATTCTTTGATAAACTGCAGCACACGCTGGAGCAGAAGCGAAACGAGATTCTCTCTGACTTTGAGACCATGAAGCTTGCAGTGATGCAGGCCTATGATCCGGAGATCAATAAACTGAACTCGATTCTGCAGGAGCAGCGGATGGCTTTTAACATTGCAGAGGCCTTTAAAGACGTGTCTGAACCCATCGTGTTTCTGCAGCAGATGCAGGAGTTCAGGGAAAAAATCAGGGTTCTCAGAGAAACCCCTTTACCTTGTTCCAACGTGGATATCACCCCTACAATGAAGAGCTTTGATACCAGCCAGTGGAACGGAATAAAACTAGTTGATGTGGACAAGCTTGCTTTACCTCAGGAAAACAGTAGTCTGAAATTGAAGATTCCCTCAATCTTCTCGCGCAGATTTATAGTAGCCTCTCTCATTTGCTTGCTTATTCTTGCTGTCACCAGAATGTCCTTTGTGGAGTCTGTGGTTGACAACTTCCAGTGCTGGAATTCTCAGTTCTTTACCATTAGCTTGTCCTATTTGGCAGATACGGTGGAGATAGCCGATCATGCAGTCTTTTACTGGGAACAGATGACAGATGGAGCTTCCCTTCTGAGAGAAAAGTGTAAAAACTATACGTTGGTTGTACTGGATAATGTCGCACAGTTTGTGTGCAAGTATAAACTGTTGTGAAGTCCCCACTGAAATGTAAGAAGTCAAAGAGGTTTGGTGGAAAAAAAAAACAAACATAAAATGTTGTAAAATTAATTGTGTGGGATTTTTTTTTTTTTTTAAGACTTTCAGTGTGAGCAATCAGAGATTTGAAATGTTTCCAGAATGTCTGCAATGTTTGTGTAGTTGGAGCGCTGCTAAACTGAAGGTGAAACGCAGCGCTGAAAAACACGTTCCTGGACTTGTGTTGCAGTGGTGATTATGGAAATACTACTCATTTAAAATCACTTTCCTTACTGAAATTTAGAGCCTAACTGTGTACTTAGTATAATGGCAAAATACTTGTGGAATAAGAAATTGTATTCTCTTTGATAAAAAGCAGTCCTAAAGGGCATAGTGATTTTTTTTTTTTCCTAATTTGGGGGTGGTTTGGAAGCAGAAAGAAGAGCTGTGCTTGAGTGTTGTACTGAGGGGCTTAAGATTCCCCTTCTGCTGCAAAACACAGTGCAGAGTTCAGTCTGGAAACCGTTTCTACGTGAGGGTGGTTCTACCTGCATTCACTGAAAAAATACATGTTGATATATGTACATGTATGTATATGTGTTTTTATATATTTTTGTAAAACCACAAGTTGAATTTTCCTGTGTATTCCGATTACTGTAGACACTGCTTCTTGTTTACATGTTCTATACTACAAAAACATCTTCAGGGTAAACATCTCAAATAAATTCTAGAGGTAAAGAGAAATCAGTTGAGGTTGATAAGAGAACAAGCTGCAAGATCCTATATACTTTGCAGTTTACTTTTCTAGCATGACATCGTTGGGTTGTCTTGTTACATCCATGTTTGTTTGAAGCCAGGCTTCCTTAAGATGTGGTTTGATGCCACCGGTCAGCGTGGTGAAAAGGCAGCTTGTGTTGTAGGCCCACAGAGGTGGCAGGTGGAGGGGTTTCTCTCCCTCTCTGTCGATGCAGGTTGTAATTCTGAGAGGCAGGAAAAAAAGAGGGGATGCTTTCTTGGAATGGTGTGTAAGGCCCTGGGAATATGGATGTTGTCGGTGTTTTAACCTTGGAGACATATGTATGATCTTTTAGTGTGTTTTCATGTACCGTAGGAATGGAGTGTTCTGAGTGCATTGGCTTGCCTGTAGGATAACGGTGGCTTCAAGTGAACTGTAAGCTTGAGTTTGCTGAAGTGCCCTTCTTTTAGAGCGTATGATCCTGAAATATGTGGCCTGAAGTACAGCTCACTTTTTCTTACAGTAGCCCTATGGACAGCAATATATAGAATAAAAACTTTTTGTTCATATGTCCAGGAAACAAATGGACTGGGTGCCATACTTCAGGGATGTTCCTTGCCTCTACTGAGATTTAGTGCATTGTGACGGTCAGTTCACTGTCTTCCAGTAGTCCTTGCACGCTGTTTGTTTCTAAATAAACCATTCAATTCCAAGAATCAAAGTTTCCAAGCAACCAAACCCCGCAAACAAAAGTATTGTATTGACGTCTTTGTTGCTTGGGAATGCTGTCGCTGCTCTGCCCGTCGCTGCAGATGGCCGGGGGGTTAGCAGAGATCGAGTCACGGGCGTGGGGAGCGGAGCCGAGGCAGCGATGAGCGGTCGAGAGGTGGTCGCTCTGAGCGTGGGAGGTGTGAGATTTGTAACCCGGCCTTGCACCTTGCTGCAGTTCCCCGAGTCCAGGTTAGCACGCATGCTGGGCGGTGACGACCCGGAGTTTAAACTGGTGAACGGAGAGTTTTTTGTGGACAGAGACGGTGCTTTGTTCGGTTACATCATGGACTTCTTGAGGACTCTTCAGGTCTCTCTGCCTGCTGGTTTTTCAGACTTCCAGAGGCTGCGCAGAGAAGCGGAATTCTATGAGCTCTACCCTCTGGCTGACCTCCTGGGCCAGGAACACCTCCTGAAGCCGAGGCTGGAGCTCTTGGAGGTGCGTTTTTTCCTGCAGGAGATGCAGGCCTCTTTCCGGATCTTCGGCTCCTGCAGTAGCACCGTGGAGGCGCTGGCTGAGCGGATCACCGTGCTTACGGGGCAGCAGCCAGGGCAGGGCTGGAGCAGCCTTTTTCATTCTCAGAAACCACTCATTCCGCTTCCTTTGGAAAGGCCTTCTCATCACGACGTGGTTTTTCAGTGTGGAACCGACTGCTCTGCTGCTGACCGGTTTGTGGCCAGGTACTATCCAGAATGTGACTTCTCATTATAGAGACGGTTTCCTGGCTTCTACTCCATGGAGTACATGCTGCACGCTAGCAAAGCTCATTGTAAAGAAACTGTTGGATAACTGGGAGAGAAAAAAAGTTTCCTTTCTGCTAGTTTAATATTACATTTTCATAGAATCATAGAATGGCCTGGGTTGAAAAGGACCTTAAAGATCATCAAGTTTCAGCCCTCCTGCTGAGTGCAGGGTCTCCAACCACCAAACCAGGCTGCCCAGAGCCACGTCCAGCCTGGCCTTGAATGCCTCCAGGGATGGGGCATCCACAACTTCCTTGGGTACCCTGTTTGATTTCTGTCATGCTGTTCTTAAAAATATTCCTGACTGTCTGAAATACTGTTCTCAATGTTCGTTTTTTTTTTGTCCTCTCTTCCGTGCTCTCTCTGCTAGGCTTTAGAATTTCACAGCATCAGTGACCTCATAGAAAACTTGAAGAACGGAATAAAATGAGGCAAAGGAAGCAAAATAAATAAGCTGTGAGGTACAGGAGAAAGCTAAAATCCACTAGCTTATGGGCCCATAGACTTTCATATTGAAAAGAGGAAAAAAAAGGGTGGCTAAACAGGGTCAAAAAACACCAGAGATGGCAATTCAGGGACTGGAGGGCTTTTGTAGAGCCTTTTTATTCCAGGAAGAAGGAGTATACTATTAACTATGAGCTACACAGTGGGTTTTCTCAGAGCCAGGTTTGCTTTTTAATTAAGATCGCTGTAAATCAATGATTTTTGTGATAGCGGTATCATATTCTAATGGCAACTTGCGTTTTTTAAACAAGCTCTTGCTGGATGTCTCTATTGTATGGAGACACATTCTTAACTGTATAAGAAAACGTAACCTCATTTGTCCTCTGTGGCAGCTGGAACATCTGGAACTTCACGGAAATTTCATTGAAATAGTTCCAAAAGGGTTATTCTCTCTGAATATTTGAATTAACACAGCAGTCCTTTGATTATGTCTTAAAAAAAATCAATAGAGCCTATCTTCTTTTTACTCTCTTCAGCTAAGCGAGTCTAGGGGAAGAGAGAACTACTTTGCATTTGTGAAGCAACATCTATTTATATGCCAAACCTTAATCTTATCTATTTTTAATAATTTTACTGGACTCAGCATGTTATGGCTGCTTAAACGGGGCAAATAATATTCCCAATCCTTTCCTTTTTAAATTCTGACTTGGTAGAACTTTGCCTATCAGTAGAAGAGCATCCCCTGATGCTGAACACCCCCTGAAACAAACCAGCTTTGGCTCTGCAGCCTGCTGAATTTCTCTTGGCGTGGTCTTTGTGCTGACATCTTTTTTGTGTGCTTTCCATGAATGTTTGGTGTGCTTCCCTCTGAACTGTGGAGCAGTTTCACCTATCAGCTTATGTATTTTGTAACAGTATTTTTACCTGACTTCTGTTCCTTGAACTGTCTGGTTAGATTCTTACACTGTACTTGATACCGAGTAAAATCTTGAGGCTATGTGAAAATAATTTTCGTACTTGTTACCACCAGACCTGCTGTACAGGGTAACTGCAATAAATGTCACTGTTTCTAGAGAGCTCCTGTGTAGTGGGAAGTGGCGCTGTGGGGATGCGTGTCGCTTCGCTGTCCTTTCCATCATCTCTTACCTGGGAAGTTGTTGTAGCATTACACAGAGCGTGCCATCCACCTCTCCTGCACTGAATGAAGTGAATTCAGGGTTCTCTGCTGTTTTTTTTTTAAAGTAAATTTTGTTGGAGTGAAGGAAAAGGGCTTATTCCTCAGTCTGTAAACTGGGCAAGCTGAGGAATGCTGCTCTTACAAAGAGGGAAGGAGTCAAGTTGTCCTCAAAGGGGGGAACGATGCAGAATGTTGGCTGTAGGTCTGTGCACCCAACTGCTGGCATGCACCATCCAAGCACTTGGTTTTGTTTTGTGGTTTTTGTTCGATTACATCCTTCAAGAGAAGTATTAGAAGTATTCTGTAACTGCCTTTTTTCTTATTCCAGGTATGTTTCCATAAAGCCTGACAACAGAATGCTGATAAATGGTACCAACGTGCTGGGCCTGCTGATTGACACGTTGCTTAAAGATGGATTTCGCCTCATAAGCACCAGGACGGTTTCCAGTGATGAAAAAGTGGAATGCTACAGTTTTGAAAGGACGCAGATGCCTGCGAACCTTACCATCAGTGCAAAGCAACGCCCGGGGAGCTCCGGGACGGCGCAGGCAGGGAGAAGCCGAGTGCAGAAGGGGAAATAAAGCATTTTCCTGTCCTCTTGTGAAGGTGGAAGAGGTGTGTGTCAGCACCAGAGGCCTTTTTTTGTTTGCTCATTTGTAACTGCAACTATTGAGGGAAGTAACAAACAAACAACTTTTTCAAAAGGGAGTTGGAAAAAAAAAATGCTTTCCTGCCTTCCCCTGCTCCACCCTCTTCAATTCTAAATAAAAGAACCGCAGATTCAGTACTGTTTTTGTGGACCAGACTGCAGCACTTTCAAGGGCAGCTTTTGTTTTTCTCTGTGGCTAAAACTTCTGTGACTCGCAGAAAATCAATCACTCCTTCTAGAAAATCCTTCCTGCCTTCTGTGCTGAACCCTGAGTGGACTTCAAATACGATCACATGCAAAGGAGTAACGATTTGACAACTCTCACCCAAGCAGTGTGGAGAAGTGGCCAGAGGAGGAATGTCAACCTGAATGACTGGAGAGTGTTTCTGCTTTGGAAACAATACGCACACCAACTCCTGCAATGGCAAGGTCACAAGTTACATTGCTGTGGGACTGGAGACACGAGAACGTGGCTTTGTGAAGCCACTGCTGGCATCCATGAAATAACGTGTCACTTTCTCTTGCAAAATAATCCTCTGTCCTCTCCCCACACTCTGAAGACACTGAGCTGCTCGTTAGTGCCGAGAATTAAATGATAAAGGTCCTCAGAAAATACTTGTGACACGAACAAAGAGTCAGTCAGTTCTTAGAGCTTTAACCGTAACAACAAAAATGTGATGAACGGTCCTTCAGATGGAAGAGTTAGTGAAATTTTAAACAAAATAGTGCAAGGCATTTCTTAGTGCTTGTTAAATGAAAATGTATTTAGGAGGGAGGCTTGGCAGAGGTCGCTTTGGGAATGCTAACCCTATACAATGCTTTGTAAAGGTGCCAGAATTATCTCAGGTACGGGAGAGCTAAGTTAATGAGGCTTTATACATGAAGAACCTTTCATCCTGCCTAGCAGGCAAATCATGGCAGCATCAAGAATTCATTATTTGAATCTGACTTTGTTTCTCGTTGAGTAAACACCATCTTTCCAACATTAAATCAGGATGTTTGGCTGGCTAGTTAGAGCTGGCTTTCCTTTAGCTTTAAAGTGCGAATTTGTTTACAGCACTTGAGAATGGTGATGGGTGGTGGGAATCACCCTTCTGTTTCTTGTCCGTAGGGTTTGCAGTGAAATGGATCATTCACTTGGATCAGACTTCTGATGCCGCTATCGGATGTTTATTTTCTCTATGCTACCATAAAGCATTTTAGCTTGACACTGGTTCAGAAGTTCACTGGCAACAAGTAGGTTCTCTTTACTTGTTTTGGTGCTTTCTGGGGGTAAAATAATGTGATTATGGGACAGCGTCTCCAAAGCTGCTTACAGGCTACATAAATGCAGTAAGTACTGTGGAACCTCAACCTGGATGCTTTCAGTTCAAACTGGATTTTTTTGTCAATAATGTCACCATGTTAATGCGTTGAGCACAGGCCTTTCGTTAGACCTTCTGCTGATAAAATCAGGCCATTTCACCTACTGCAGAAGTAGTGAGTTTATTTTCACTGCTGTAACAGCCATTTTGAACACTGAGATTTTAATTCTTTTAAAATAAGGTGCAAGGAAGAAGAAATAAATATATATGTTTTAACCTATATTGTTACTCATGCTCCGTGGTTTTGGCAAAATGAAAATTTGATAAAACAATTTTACAGAACTCCAGTACGGCTGAGGCTGGCAGGGCCCTCCGGGTCCCTCTGCTCCAGCCCCTGCCCCAGCAGGGACACCCAGAGCAGGGTGCCCAGGGCCACGTCCAGGCGGCTCTGGGAGATCCCCAAGGAGGAGACCCCACAGCCTCTGGGCAGCCTGTGCCAGTGCTCCGTCACTGCACGGCACAGCAGTGCTCCTGGTGTTCAGAGGGAACCTCCTGTGCTCCAGTTTGTGCCCATGGCCTCTGGACCTGGCACAGGGCACCACTGACAGAGCCTGGCTCTGGCTTCTGGCCCCCTCCCTCAGGGATTTATAAACATTGTTGTGATCCCTGAGCCTCCTCTTCTCCAGCTGACCATCCTCAGCTCTCTCAGCCTCTCCTCACAGAAGTTCTTCTGGCTCTTCATCAATTTTGTGGCCCTCTGTTGGACTCTCTCCTGAACGTCCAGGTTGTCTTGTACTGGGGGTGTGCAGAACTGGATCCAGTGCTCCAGGTGTGGCCTCAGCAGTGCTGAGTAGAGGGAAAGATCACCCCTATGGGTTAACTTTTATCCAGCACAAGCATCATCCTATGCACCTAATATTTTGGCTGTGGAAGAATACTCCAGTGAAAGTTCCCATCCTGTAAAGAATTTTACCTTGACCTGCTAGGGCCATGTACCAAGAACCTGTGCATATGACAGCTAACAAGTTGGGATTCCAAAGTTGTTCTGTCGTTTATTCTCAGCAATGAACTGAGATGTGTCACTTTTGCATCTGTTTGGCTTTGTTCTCATTTCTTTCTTTCTTTTTTTTTTTTTTTTCTTTATATTTGCTGTAGGAAGTATAAGAGCACGTGTGTGTGTGTGTGGCAATAATCCAACCAGTGCATCAGCAGCAGAGCCTTTCTCACTGGTGCATTTCCCCAGCAGGTAACGGCTGCAGACGGAGAAGAGAATCTGGCTGATCAGAGCCCAGATTTACCACAAGTCTGGGTGATTTTCAAGCCTTTTGGTCAAAACCAGATGATGTGTTAAACTGACTAATTTCACACGCATCTTGGCATGTCCGCAAGCTACGGCATCTCCCAATACAATCTCTGCTGGACTAGAAGCATGTTGGAGAAGAGTGGGTCATGCTTTTACATACAAGAGAACTAGGAGCTGTGGTTGTTCACAGCTACCTCTCTCTTTTATTAAATAGAAATTTTTGAAACACTTAGGTATATTTTTAAGTGATCACCGATATTCTACTTCTTCAACTCACTGCCCACTTTCTCGAGAGAACTCCTCTTTCTCAGGAAGGTAGAAAATTTGCTGATTTCAGTGCACTTACAGCTGAATTTGCCTTTTTATTCTTCACTGGATTCAGCAAAAATTTGCAGGCTGTCCCGGAAAGCCTCTCCTCTGCTGTCTCCTCTGCTTTGTAACACACAAGCAGACTCCCAGAGCAGGAGGGCTGCTGGAGGGAAGGGAAACGAAGCTGTAAGACAGTGCAGCCATTCTGTCCAGCAGGAACTCAAGTTTACCTAGCAGAAGCAGATTTTCTAAAAAGAGATGGTGGTGGCTTGATGCTAGATTTGTAAAAAGCAAGTGATTTGGAAAGTACCACAGAGTCATCCAGGCTGGAAAAGACCTTCAAGATCCCCAAGTCCAACCATCAGCCTGACCTACCGAGTCCCATCACTATACTGCATCTTTCAGTGCCACATCCATGTGTCTCTTAGACATTTTCAGGGCTGGGGACTCCACTACCTCTTTGGGCAGCCTGTTCCAGTGCTTGAACACTGTCTTTGTGAAGAAATCTTTCCTGATATCCAAATTAAACCTCCCCTGGTGCAACTTGAGACCACCTGACATCACTTGAGACCATCTAGTATTTCTTGCCTACTTTAATATTTTCCCTTTTATAGCTGGATATCAAGCTATATTTATTTTTTCAGCACTCGGAAGGTCTTTTATGTTCCCAGTTTTTACCTAGTTTGTCTGATTTTTAATTGTATTGCTCAGTAATAACTCACTGAATCTGAGCTTTGCAAGGCTGAAACGTCTTTGTCTGTGGAAGGGATAAAGCTAAGGTATATCCAACCCATAGTCTAGATGGGATGCAGTTCTGATCCACAGCTGAATTCAATGCCAGAAAGCAGCCAAAGTGGATTAGAAGTCCTGTTTGAGATCACAGTAATTCAAGTACATAACTATGAATAATTAAAAAAAAAAAAAAATTTGTTCCCAGATTGCTGGAAAGTGTTATTGAATATTCACTGGGAAACAAGCTGGGAACTATCCAAGAGGGGGAGGGAGACTCATTGCCTCTTATTCCTTCCCTGTGATTTGTGCTGAACCCTTGCCAGACTTTAACTTTACAAGGTTTATTTTTATTGATTTTCAACAATAAACAGTGGGAGTATCTACAATAAAAGATTTACAGTGCATCACGAGGAAATACAACTCCTTACCAAATATTATATTGATCTATTCCCAGAAGCTACTGAAACAGCATGTAAAAGCCCAACGCAAGCCCAGCGATGGAGAACTTCCCCTCTCTAGTGACAGATGTGTATGCCTGTTATGTCTTCAGAAAACAATAAAAGGGAAGGGAGTGACTCTGCTGCTTTGACCATATCTTCAACAGCCCAGTTAAATCTGTCAGCTCAATGTAATCCACATAAATAAAGAACTGGGAACCAGGGGAACTGCTAGTGCATCTGAAGATTCCCACTCTTTGAAGCTGCATCTCCTGCTGCAGTCAGGCCATAATTAGTCACAGAAGGCCTTGTTGTGACTAGCGAATGGATGGACCAACCGTGATTTGAAGAATCTGGGAAATGGCTGGAGATACGCCTGGAGCTCAGAATATTCTCAGATGGGTGGGGGGGATGTAAATCACCAGTCATCGTGTCAAATAAAAATAAATCTGACTTCTGGTAAAAAAAAAAAAAAGAAAGAAAGAGGGAACGCCGGTGTTCTAGACCCTAGCGTAGTTCCTGCTGAAATAACCCCCTGAAGTTTTATTTCTAAGCGTGATCTGATGTGTAAATTTCTCCAAGAATTCTTATTCCATTTCTACTCCATTTCCATTCTAACGCAGTGACTCAATAATTAGTGGCTTCTTTCTGGTCAGAAAGATGATTAATGTCGCCCTAAAGGTTGGAAACAGTAATGTCTACAAATCTGCTTTGCAGGATGAATTTAGTGCTTTGCTTTCTAAGCAAGTTGCTGCCACAACAGCCAGCTGAGTGCTTGCTGAAACTGTTGAGAATTAAATGTTGCAACATTGTTCCATCCTGATTCTAGGCTGGAAAAAAGGCAATGGATTGGAAACATCAACTCTGGGGTTTTACTAGTACTTTGGTGTTAAGAACTCAATTTTCTTTGAATTTCAAAGGCAGTCTGCAGCTCTCATTGAAGGCATTCTGAAAAGACTGCTCTATGCTTCACCCCCCCCCCCGATAACTGTGTGATAAAAGTAGTTTATAGGCATGCCACTGGGTTAGACTAGATCATCTCCAGAGCTCCTTTCCAATCCCTACAACTCAGTGATTCAGCAACAAACACAACACGACTCAACACACCCTGATCCTTCTTCAGTCCTCGCATTATTTTTTTTTTTTTACAGCTTGCTCCTAGGCCTGGTCACTGGTGGAGTGGAGGAAGAAACAATGCTCGATGGGTGGGTAGAGACCAAAGAAGAAAGCAAACCCAACTTATTTTCCTGTTACAGAGGAGATAGATGGAAGATAACAAACATATGGCTGGAGGGACTCAGTGCCTTTTTGGAATCTCTTTCTGGTGGTGCTTAGGAACATAGTGTAGCGGTAGACTTGGCAGCGCTAAGTTAACAGGTGGGCTTGATGACCTTAGAGCCCTTTTCCAAACAAAATTATTCTACGATTCCACTGTATTGAAAGGAGGAGAGTTAGCCGAGCTGTCAGAAGTTCCAACACTGTCGGCTAAGTAAAAGCAGAAGATGTGATGGGGTGAATGAATGGGTGGGTGACAGCTGCTACAGGAACTTGGAAAAGACACAATGACTTAGGTGGGACACATAAACATTTAAGAGGCTATAGGGACTTTTGTCAGGTGAGTGGATCTGCAGAACAGCTTACATTGATGTTTTGCATATCTGAAGAACAAAATTTCTCTCGGAGGTCAGTTCTGAACCCGCACTAGGAAGTGAACCACTGCAGGATCCAGACATTAACTGGGTCGATCATCTTGACACCTCACATCTGGAAACAGCAGCTGAACTTTTGGTGGGTGCACAGATAAGCGCTGAAGGTCTGAATACCAGCACTGCCTTGGCTTCACTGGGGTGATACTTCCACTAACCTGGACATTTCCTTGTGGCGGCCTTTGCTTCCATTCCAGTTGCAGAGTGGAAAGCAGTCACCCTACTAGCAAGTTCCTAAACAAGGAATTAATAGAGAATAAGTTCCCTATCAATTTTCCATAAATCAGAAATGCATCATCTTCTGGAACAGATCATTTTACATTGTATTTTCCTCATTTGCAAATAGGTCCTTAAGCCATATAATCTTTGTTTGCTACCTGTGATTGTTCAAAACTGTCTTCTGAAAATGGCTCAGTATACTGGGGGCCCCTGGAACACACTGACAGTTAATGATTAAAATGACGATGCTATCAAGAACGCAAATGAGAAATTGTAACTGGATGTACCTGAGATCCTTCTCCCCTCTCTGGTAAAGCAAAGTAGAGCCTTCAGCCCCAATACTGTTGCCTGCCAATATTCAACAGAAGTTTTCTTTGGCAACTGAAGTATGACGACGCAATCCAGAGTTCGCTTGTGTTCACCTGGAGTCCTGAAACCTCTACAGAGGCACGTGGAAAAGGGTGGGCAAAAGACCTACTTCTTGCTAGACTCATCTTTCATCTCAGACATTTTCTGCAGAACCTTGGATGGAAAATGCACTTCCAGGTAGAAGGACACTTCATGCAGGTGCCCCACCTGTTGCACCTTGTGCTTAGCTATAAGCCCGACACGTGCTTCTGAGGGAAGCTTGAAAGGTCCAACATCACATGAAGTTGAACAAGATAAGGCTACTGGATAACTCTGCTATGGTTTTGACAATCTTGATTCTGTGGATGGTTCAAAACCAACTTCTTGCCTACTCACAGCACCAAGACAGCCATGAATGAAGGGTGCGATGATGACCTTTCCCAGGGGTTCACACCCATCACATTCAGGATACAAAGATGGGGATTCCTGTTCTTCTGAAACAGCTGATGACAAACACACCAGTCTTCTACAGAAGGCCATAACTACTGCTACAAGGATAGTGTAACTTCTTTGAGCTGGGTGGATAACAGTGTGGAAGTGTTTTGAAAGCTCAAACCAGGGCATTTCAATCTAGTGATTAAAAAAAAATACCAGCTGAAATATTATTCTGTGTCTGATCTTTCAGGTGCAGGTATTCACACCTCTTGAGATCCAGGGCAGGCCGAAGCAAACACTGTCCTGGCACCAAGTCATTAACTCAACACTTTTCCTCCTCTGCTTTTAAAAGATAAAGTAGGATCAATTTTCTCTTCCATAAGAAAGGAAGTGATGTTACTAACAATCTTGTGTGGTCCCATTAAAACGGGACCCAGAACAGAATGGAGTCAATGAGTAACTAAAACAGACTCTGCCCATCTCTCTGTGATGCCTGGCATGAACTTGCTACAAAACCACTTCAATGGTTGAAAGGAAAAGGTAGAACTTGAAAACACCCCCAAACTGTTCCAGATCTAAGAGTCAGACACCCTGCCATGCTGATGAAAGAAGCAGGTGAACCGCTACATACAAGGAAGAAGTATTTTGTTTTTTTTTTTTTTTTCCCCCTTTCATGCTTTGCTGGAGGACACGTAGCTCCAGGCAATTGCAAAGCCTGTGCTGAGATGCCTGTGCTTGGGGATTATTTTCTCTTGGTGACCTAGGAACACTGTGCAGGACCCTCCCTATGCCGACCCAATCACAAAACATTTAATGGCTGCTTGAATTGCAAAAAGCCCATAAGGAAGTTTTTATTCAGATAGCCATTTGTGGAAATGTTACTGCTATAAATGGCCTCTACTGCATCAAATCTAAATTTCTCCTTAGATATCTGTGGCCATTTTTACCACTTCAAATTATCATCTGCAAAAAATAATTAACAGTACCCTATTTATCTCGGATGCTTTGGCAGCTTGGGACTCTCACTCACAGAAGAGTAGCACCTCCTGCAGCAGATAGAAAAGTTCATCTGTTTCCCCTACCTCTTTAAGTTCCAATTTTTGCTGCTTTTGGAGACTGCTTTTTTTCCAGTGAGTATTGTCTCAGGTCAGCTCTGAGTCTGATCACACTTAGCAATGTCTCTAGTATCCGGTAAATCTGTTCTGCCAGTTGAAGACTTTGAACTGACTAGGTGCAGGCAACAAGTCAGGAGCTGCCATGCGGTGAGAATAAGAGAATGAAATGTGGACAGAGACAATTCAATCTGTGACACGGCATAAACAGGCTTTCTTTGAAAGCTGAAGTTAAATACCTGGATGGTAGCTCAAGGACCTCTGCCATTTAATAAATACCAATGAGAATGTAGAGGTGCTGAAAAATGCAGCAAGTCCCTGTCTCTGTAAGCACCCTACTTTGAACCACAGCTAGTGCCTCTACCCAGCATAGGACATCCAGCTGAAGAGAACCTTACAGGAGGATCCTTCCATCCTTTTGATTCTGAGCACAAGAGTATTCCCTATGGAACTGGTCTTACAGGGTGCTGAAGACTTACAGAAAAGTACCTCAGTACCAGCAGAGTAGAGACTAGCTCAATCACCACTGAAGGATGGATGCCCATAGAGATTCCTGAGGGTCTGAGCTGATTTGATAATGGAGCTCTGGATTGATTACTCTGTTTCCTTTCAGCTGAAGGATCCAAAAGTGACTCAACCTCATAAAAATTAATTCCAGTATCATCATCACTGATGATTTCTGCTCTAACAACACAGCTCTTAATGGATCCAGGGACTGCAGACCACATCCCATGAAATACCCAAGGTAGTTTCAAATCTGCATCTTAGAAATGCCTAGTGTTCCTAGGTATGAGTTATGCTTACCTTCAGAAGAAATCATGTGCAAGGAGAAAATTAAGCTTGGTTTTGCAAGTGTTCCGTTCCATGTCATCCTCTAATCAAGGCCAGCCCACGTTATGAGACTTTCTGATGGCCTAGGGCACAAAATGGGAAGAGCAAGTGGGCTCTGCTCTTTTTCAGTGTTTCTGCTCAGGTAAACCAGAACCAGAGACAAGGTGCTTTTATCACTTGTGACATCATGAGGCAAGATGTTTTGCTTGCTCAGCCTTCACTGAAGATCCAGGTAACGCTCCTCAAACCAAATAAGCTGTATCTTACACAGACAGTCTTTAATAACAGTGCCACGTTATGCAGTGTGCCTCTGAACATTAGGTAGGCTGTGCTCATTCATGAGGTACGTGCTGAAATGAAATTCTCCCTAGGCTAAAGCAATTCCTCCAGCAGGAAAATAACAAATACTACCATTTCTAAAACCAATCTTAGCAGCTATCTAAGTGCTGATTTAGATATAAATTAGTGAATAATAGACAACTTCCTGCTACATCACAGGCTAACGAAAAGCTCTAGTCATAGTCACTGTCAGTCTGGAGAACAAGGGGCTGGATGGATTAACACTGCTCATGCACTGATTTACAGCTGTTGCTTCCACATGTGATGCACAACAACACTCCCATACAAGTACATCAGATACACAGGTACCAATGGTTGAATGTGATGCCTGGATACAAATGTACAAACACAGAGAAGAATTACAAGTATTCTTATATAGTAGAATCCAGGGTTGGTTGGTTTTTTTTTTTTTGTTTGTTTGTTTTGCCTATGTAGTGCCAAGATGAGGAAGAAAGGAGCCGGCAAATTTAAGAGTTCAATACATATGATTTGCTTATAATACTAAGGGTGACAGAAATCCCTGTCCCAAGGGCATGCTCTATGAGGAAACAGTAGTTTCAGCAGGCCTAGAAGTCTCAAAGGAAGAGCCTACTTGCAAGCCTGAGAAACAAACACTACAAACCATCAGGAACGGATGCTATTTCTACAAGAACTCTGAAATAAATGTGAAAAAGTAGAGATACAGACAAGAATTTGTCAATCACCTTTAAAAATATCCACTGCCCTAGACTGGCCAACTGCTCATAGTTCAACACTCAGAGAAAGGTGCAGTTTTGGAAGGAACAGATTGATGATACTTTCATAGAGTAAGGCAATGTCTTTCAAAAGCTACTTACTTCATGCCTGAATAAGCATAAAACAATAGAATCGCGCTATCGCAGCTTTGCCAAGTAAGCTTTATATTTTAAGCTACTAGAATTGCTTGAATGAAGTATAAATTGCACACGAGCCTTGAGGCTGTCTTAAGTCTAATCACAGTTTGGAAATTAAGTAAGTAACCAATCCTCAGAAGAGAAAGAGTTGTAGCTTTTCTGTTCACGGCAAGTTGCTTAAATCTCTCACCCAGAACAGACTCTCATCAATCGCACTAATTTGGGAGGGAGAGTGTAAAACCTTCTTGTCAAAAACAAAACAAAAACTACCCAGAGTAGCAAAGACGTGAATCATTGCTGACTGCTGAACAACCGTTCTTTAATACTGTTACTTCCCCTCTTCAGCAGCTGTAGAAAACCCAAGAGTATAAAGCAGTTTAAGGACATCTTTACTGGTGCTCTCTCCAGCAACGCAAAACAGAACTTTGGCATAACAGAGATCTGTGATCTAGTTCACAAATATTCAGCTATCTCAGTGTTCATCTACTGGAAACATTAGGTATTCCTTTAGCATGTTTTAATGGGTAATTGTATTTACCGTATGCTCTTTTTTTACAATTACTTAGGAAACATCTTAAGAAAAGAATATGGAACTTGCAAAGAACTGCACAGTTAGGCCAAGAAAAACAAATTCCATTTCCCTTTGAAATCCTACCTGCAGCTTGCTTTCATCTGGTAATGGTAACAGTTATCACTGCCAACAACCTTTGAACAAAACCGTTTTGTGACTTTTATGCTTTTCTGCACATATCATTGATTTAACAAGAAAGATGAGGAACATCTGTGGGCAACTTTCCCCAAGTACTTTTTTTCAGAAGCAGGAGATGTGAACTTGAATCCCCCCTGCTTTCTGAAGAACTTGGAACCTAGGTTCTCTGTTTCCCAGGTGAGACCCCTGGCCTTGAAACTGTTTCAGCCTCTTTCTTACACTGCTCTGAAGGATTTTAGGTGGTCATGCCAATTTTTAAACAGCCCACCACATGTAGTGACTTTTGGTCTGTCTATCTTTCCCATTCTTCCTCTTCAATCACAGCACATATTCTTGCCTTCTGCTGTTATTAACTGTTATACCAGATTACAATTAATCTGAAAGGGAGAAAGGGAGAGTCCTTAAGCACTTCAGCTCTCAGCATCATGCTCTAGTCTTCTGTCCTACGCTGTATGAGACCACTTTCACACTGGTGTCTCTACTACCATTAGAGCTACAGCTTTTTAGCCAGAAATCCAATTCTTCAAATGAAAATGTGTTTTTATAACCTCATCCACATCTGATGCAGAAAGAGAGAATCTCTACGCTGCTTAATGCAGGGCAGAAGTGCCTTTGAGACAGAATTGTTCTTGAAAAATTTCTTAGAGTCACCCACTTCCACCATGAATAGTGCTTTTTGAGCAAGGATACACCATTAAGTCCTAGACAGTAACTGCTTGCTTACAGACATACAGTATCTATTATCCCAGTGCCACATGGATATACAGTGACAATTACAAGGCAGGTTTTAGGTTTTCTTTATGAACAGTTAATACCTAATGCATGTCCTTTAGTTTTCCAATATTTTATTTTATTTTATTTTTTTTCTTTGTAGAAAAAGGCTTTTGTTGCCCTAACAGACAGGAAAATACCAACTGGAAGCAACCAGATCATTGCACATAGAATAGAATCATAGAATCACCAAAGTTGGCAAAGACCTACAAGATCATCCAGTCCAACCGCCCACCTACCACCAGCAGTTCTCCCTAGGCCATGTCTCTCAACACAGTGTCTAAATGTTCCTTGAACACCTCCAGGGACGGTGACTCAACCACCTCCCTGGGCAGCCCGTTCCAGCACCTGACCACTCTTTCAGAAAAGTAGTATTTCCTAATGCGCAGCCCAAATCTCTCCTGGCGCAACTTGAGGCCATTCCCTCTCGTCCTATCAGTAGTTACATAGGAGAAGAAGCCAACCTCCAGCTCACTACAACCTCCAAATAGCAGAAGATCTTGTAGATATGCCTGCAAGAGTCCCAGACATTAAATAAGGCTGGGGCCTATGCCTTGATAGTTCACAGATAGATTTTTAAAACACACGTTTGCAAACTATCTGCATTCTTGAGGAGTTAATTAAACACTTTGCATTAGGCAGGCTGTAAATGTGATAAAGTATGCTAATCTTAAATTTTGATCACAAGGACAAAATCCCATCCATATTATTTCCACCTCAGTTCCCTAAAAATAGGCTTCTATAAAAACATTAATAAACTGGACATGGACACACTCTTTAACGGAGCTTTGACATTTACCTTATTCAGAAGGGATAAAACTTGATTCAAAGGTAATCGTTTCACACCTTTTTCCCCCCCATTTTTGCTATTTGAGATACAGCATTCAAAAAACAGCTCGAGTGCAAT
Source organism: Numida meleagris (assembly GCF_002078875.1). Classification (NCBI taxonomy): domain Eukaryota; kingdom Metazoa; phylum Chordata; class Aves; order Galliformes; family Numididae; genus Numida; species Numida meleagris. Next base: position 167,247,167 of record NC_034409.1, read on the forward strand.
GAGTTGTAGGACTTGAGCACAATTCACTTCTGGAGCCTCCACAACAATACAGCCAACAGGGGGCTGTCTGGCTACATGATGTTACATTTTCAGCAAAACCTTTTCCAACCATACAACCTACTGTCAGGCAAGCACGCTGCCTAAATAACCTGTGTGGTGACAACGCAGTAGCTCTTTTCCATCTTTGTCCGACACTACCAGACATTTCTTATTCTGATGTCCTAAGATTCATTACATATGCATATCAATAAAAATGCTAACTTTTTATATATATCTGAAAATAACATACTGCTTATTGGAAGAGTGAGAGACTTTCACATCATCTTGATGGTAGGAAAGGTGCCACAGCCATTTCCACACACTAAGAATCCACGTGTATGTGAGGATTTTTGCGTTAGTTTTACGTGTAGATATTCTTCTGTTAAAGTAGAAGGGGATATTGTTAGCCCCTTCAACACTGAATAGTTGTCTTCTCTTTCTTCAGAGTCTCCTCCCGATTATCATTAAAGCACACAGTGAATACGAACAGTCTATACTAACTTCTAACAGGACTACTTTGTGGCCTACTAACTCCTAGCCTTTCACATAACTATGAAAGCAGTTATTGCAATTTTTTTTTTCTTTTTTTTAAACACTGCCTCAATTTATATTTCCTCGCTCATGCTGCACCTACATGTCCTGGACTACATTTTCTGCAAACTCCTTTGAAGGATTTAAAGAACAGATAGGTGAACTCAGTAGGAGTGTCAAGAAAGGAAGACTAAGGCCCAGAATATTCCTGACATCGGTTTAAGCAATGAAATGAACTTCAATTCTGGACTATTCTAAACTGCCAGTCTCAAGAGGGTGGAGGGAACTCTTCCTTCGTGCCAGCACTGCTGCTCTTACAGCAAGCACATTCAGCTGGCTGAGCTTACAAAAAAATCAAACCCAAAGTCACTCTGTGAAACCACTATGGAAACATCAGAGGCAGGCTAATACTGAGGGGAACAGGAAGACACTGTCACAGCCCCAAATTCCTCTTGCTTGAGAATCACAGAACTGTATGTGCCACGCTCATTTGTTTTTGTCTACAGTTCTAGCTGGCCCAGTAATATAATCCATGAAGCTTTTTCTTTGCTTTACTTCTAATAGTTTGTTGAAGTGTATGCATATGAGACTATCTTCCATAATTTGTGCCTTACGTGTTATAAGATCTTAACTATGTAAGATTTTTGAGTATTTTATGGCAGATGTTAAAATACTATGTCTTTTAAACTACTTCAAAGCACTGAAGCTTCCAATAAAAGATTCCTTTATGCAGAGCCACATGCTTACCCTGCAGAACCCGTGGTTCATTTATGGCCATCTCCTATACCTATAAGCAGCAAAAAAACCCAACAACATTACAGCTACAACATGTTTCCTGTCTCTCAGCAGAAGTACTATGTACTTCAGAGTGAAGATTCAAACTGGATACATGCTACTATAATTAATGTTTATTTCAGAAATGTTGAATACAGGGATCAAATTTTACAGTACAAAAAGTAAGCAATATTAGCTAAGTTACATTTGATTTATTAACACAGACCTATTATAAGCGAGTCAGATTCTGAAAAAGAGAGCTGTACCTGGGAGCTGTTAAATAACTTCCAACAGAAATAAACTGTTTAGGATGCTAACCAAGTGATACTAATTCCCTCACAGAAAGAGATTAGCGATGTCACTTACGCCACTGCACTTTTTCCACCATTTTTTCTTATTTCCGTTTATAGTTAAACGCTCTGACATATGCTTACAACTGCCATCTTAGAAATTTGGAGATTAACATATACTCCAGACACAGAAGTTTTAGAGAATTGGTGCTTTCTTTGAGTTAAACTGTGATAATGTAGTAGCACATGACTTTGAACTTACTGCTATAAATCATTTCTTGCGACTTTGATGATAGGAGGTGGCAACAAGGAACCTGAAGGAAATTAAGCTTTTGGCAAATTAGTGCTACTTGACTGCGAGAGACAGTTCCCCAGATTGTGGTATCTCATACACATTAAGGGAAAAGCTGAAAGCTTTTCATATCTCTGTATCTGAATATCAAATATGGAACTCCTCTCATCCAGTAAAGCCTGCAGTCTCCCGTACCAAGGAAACCACTTTTGAAATGTCAAGAAGTATTCTCAGCTTGAACTGGTAACAAGGTAACACACAATACTTACCTCTTCCTTTGTGATCTGAAGTCATATATGCCATAGAAAACTCCATGAAGAAACACATCCCTGTAGCACATCTACTAAACACATTTTAAACAAGCAAAAATAGAAAAAACATCCCTTCAAGTGATCATCATCCCTACTTTAAGTGTGACATGAAGAAATAGAAACTACAGTAGTACCCAACAGTTTGAGGTACCTCACTTAAAATATGTAGGAAACTACAGACAGACTTAGCATTACATAAAGTTTGAATTCATGTTTACAATTCTTCAGCAGATCAGCTGCAAATGTGGACATCCAGTGTTTCCATTGGACATGACAGCTTAAAGTCACCTGTGAAGTGAGCAAGATAAACACTACAAAAATCAATGGCCTAGTAAATTGTTTAGCATCATACAAAAATAAAAACAGAAAAGTAAAGATAACATCCAATTCCTAGGATTGCTCATTTCATGTAACCAAGAAGACACGGCTTCCTCTGCTTGTAGGCTTTGGTCCACTCCCTACAGAATTTTCAACCTATTTCTACAGGTGCTGTAGCAGCATCAGGCTTCTTCCTTGCACAGCCTACAAACATCTTCCCTGACTCAGCAGCACACCACGCCGGTCCTATCATTAAATATTCCATATGATCATGAAGATTGCTTCATAGTAGACTAACACAAGGGGGGCAAATTAATATTGGGTACAGCCCTGAGAGATCTGTTCTGCCTGATCCTGCTTAGGCTCTAGGATCTCCAGAGGCCCCTCAACTACTTTCTAATTTTTGGGATGCCTTTTCAGGATGAAATTTTATGAAGTAGCTGACTGCAGTAATAAAGTTGCCCTCCGTGGAATTGGATGAGAGAGAAATGAAAGTGACAGTGATTTCACAGCAAAAACTACTAGGTAACAGTCTGACTTAAGTGCATTCTAGTAAATGTTAACACCGATCTGCTTTCCCCAAGCTTGACCTTCTCTTTGCAGAATCAGGCAGGGTTCCTTCTGTTAAGCTGCTGCTTCTTCCATCTTCAAGATGGAAACAAGCCCCTGAATCCTTGCCCAACCTGTATCAGTCCTGCCAATTTTCCAGTTTTACATCTCTTTCCCCTACCAGTTTGCAGCTCCAATCTTCCAACACTGGAGTTTCAGACATGCTCCTCTCACCAGTTGTCTTCACTCTTGAAAAGCAACTAGTCTCAAGCTATTTTCAAGCAGGCCTTTCTTTTATTTCCCTTCATATATGAATTAAGCATCTTCTTCCCCTCACAGTTCTTAAGCCTAGCAGAAAAATAAGCATTTGAACTGAATATAATACACCTTCCTTTCTTCAGTTAGGCAAAATCCGTAGGACCCCAGAGTTGGAAGTGCAGGAGAGTTCCATTCCATCACTGAAGACAGCACATCCTTGCAGGTATATCTCTGGAAAATACAATAATAGCTAATATTTAAGACAACTATGAACTACGCAAGAAAGGTGACATTCTTTTCAAAGGTTTAGGAACCAAATAACATGGAGAGGTTTTCACAAGCACTTGAAATCATACTCTTGACATTCAGTCCAGACTGGAACTTTCATTTCTCATTTGAGTCCTGGTTCTGCAAGTACTCAAACTGTATTTTCATCACCCCACTTGACTGTTGTAAGCCATTATGGCTAAACAAAGCAGTCCAAGCTCCTATTGCTGCTGCTTCCCTCTCTGCCTTGTGCCAGTATAGGGGTTTGCACGGAGAACTAGAAGAAAGCAGTCTGCTTCACCATTCACACAACAATATCACACAAACAGATCTGTTTGTTGCATGCACGCAGATCTTTCCGACTGGCTTTTTGGATTTGCATCTACGCTCTCAGAAACCTCAGAGATGCTGCCCAGATGCATTAAAATATTGGATCCACGGGAGTGACAGCATGGATGGCCCTTCACAAATACCACAGTCTGCAGCATGCCAACAGAAACAGCAATCTTTAAGGGGAGGGAAATTGTGGAAGAACGTCTTTCTTTTATAACCCACAGTATGGCCTTTCCAAGCATTTCTAAGTTTACAGATGGCTGAAATACACATGCAGATGTTTAACAGTGCATAGTTACAGATCAGTTACCCAACTTTGAGCCACATAAGCGTTTTTGAGTAGTCAATCTCACACTGGCCGTGCATCTCAAGAGACCTGCAGTAGGTACACGGCACACAGAAGCATGGATACTTTATGAGAAGCTGTGGGCTATTTAATACTGGATAGCTTTGCTATTGAGAAGTGTTCAGGCCTGAACTAAATAGAAAGTTTTAGTTGAGAGTAATTTTATTATTTCAAATCCATAGCAAGGGCAGGAAGAAGTGATTTTTAACCAGTACACGTATCAGACTGAACTTCCAAATGGTAAAAACAATGCAAATTTATGAACTGTAGCAACTTGCATTCATATTTTTCTATACCATGTTTGTACCTGTGCAACTACACCAGTAGCAGATCTTTGGAGTCACAAGAAATCCCCAGTGCAGATAATACTTTTTGTTCTCAATTTAAAACATCTATACAGTGTATAAGCTTTGAGTTGTAAGACACACATGCAGTCTTCAGATAAGTATTTTAATGATAATATACAACAGGGCTAATAAAACAAGATTAGCAAGTGATACTGAGTCATGACAGTGAAGAAAATAAAATTCTGAAAGGAAACACGCTTTCAGATCTTGACTGTATCTAAAATTAGTGACATTTACATAACCATTAGTCCAAGTTTGACTCACCACACAGTTCTTGCATATGGCTTTTAAAAGGAAAGGATCCCAAGTAATTTCCATTCTCACTGCAGCAATTTCAATCATCTCAATGAAAGATTCCCCTGCAAAAGAAACGTGTCAGTGGAAGATGAGAAAAGAATTAGTAAATTCAGTCACTTATATAGTTAACAATGTTAGGGTGAGAATTTTCAGCTGCTTGTAGTTTAGGAAATGAATTAAGAAATTAATGTTTAAGATATAAAATGGAGATCTGAATAAGTTCTGTTAGTAATTTTGGAAGGTGTTTCTGCTGTATGTTCTTGCTTTGCTAAAAATACCACAAAACATTTCCCAATTTCCATCCATTAAGAAAACGCTGTAAAAATTAACATAGTTACAGGAGTCTTAATAAAGATACATTGACATTTAAAGTAATGCCATTTTTATAATTATATATATAAATATATATAAAAACACACTTACCAAAGCACTGTTAGAGAGGTATAGGTTGAGATGACTCCTTTAATAAATTCAGCTTGCATGTAAACCAAAGCAGTCAAGATTACACGTGCACCTACTCCACGTTTGCCATTGGATAATATGAATTCCTATATATTGTTACTGACTAGATGAAAATACAAACCAAGCCAAGAAAATGTTCATAAACAATCAACGTATAGGCAACAACAAAGCAACTTCAAGGAATACAAACGTCCTTTCTCATGACTCACATGCAGAAGTGGCTAGCCTTACTTCAGCAGCACAGTTAATACTGGAGATATTTACAGTTTTAACACCAATATTTACGTGCTGCTAGAGCATGACAGACATCAGCATCACCAGATTGACTAATTCCTACGTGACGTTTCTCTTCAGGATGATGAAATCCTTGTATTTTTGAGGCAGCACAATATGGCCTGCACCTTTTCAAAACCCACAAACCATTATGTGCTGCTACGTTATGCCAAGGTGTCTACTGTACTCCTAGGACACAGAATCAGACATATGTTGAGAGCTAAATGCAGAACTTTTGTGCTGAACAACAGTTTGTGTATTGACATGAACTGTATTAACAGCAATTGGCAAATGTTTTATAAGGATTTTGTAAAGTTGTTTATTTACACAAAGCTCTAGACTTTATTGAAATCTGTACATGAGACCTTAATGGGCCACGAATCAGAAACTGGACAATGGCATCTGATTTGAGGGACTAAAGATTATGAGGATATTTACTGAGAAAAAAAAAAAAGAAGTTAGCAAGTAGCTTGTAGCAGTCTATCTGCCTCCAGCCCAAACCAATCACACTGCTTTTATTTGAAGATGTAGATGAAAAACTCAGTTCACATCCTCACCAAGCATCCTTTTCTCCTGTGCTCAAGTATATCAGCAGTTTAAATGTATATGGTACTTTTACTGGTTCCCTAAATAACACAAATGATGTTTTTTCAATACCGAATTATTTTAAGAAAAGCTACTTACACAGACCAGACCCAAGTACTTCTTTCCACTGTGAAGGGTCTTCTAGCTAGTGCAGGATAAAATCATTCTCTTAAATTAACAGGGCTATCTATAAGCACAAAGCAGTTGGCAGGCCACAGGTGGAAAAGTTTGATAAGTTTGCCTTTTCTTCTTTCCAGTGGTTGCTTCTACAGCAATACCGCAGGGTGGTCTCTGCTAAAAGGGTCTGTTGGTAGAGATGTGTCAATTAAAAAGAGACTTGCCAGTGTAAGTATATAGTAACTGCAACAACACAAGTCTTTAAAGTAGCATTAGTACCTTAAGAGCCATATAGAGACTGTATAAAAGAGCCCTTTCCAGTATACTTTGTATATGCACAACTACATCTACATTTATTTTTTTCCCCTCTTAATATTTCGTTTTGCTTTTGTTAATATGCAGGCAAGATTATATAGGCCCAACTCACCCAGAACCTTGGTGAAGTAAAATCTGAATGTAAAGGCAAAAGGAACCTAACTGCAACAGTATGTTGTAACAGCTGGTCATCCCTCCAAAGAAACTATGCTGAACATAATCGACTGCATGTATGTGTATTTATGTATGCATAAAGCAAAGGGGGAGAAGGTAAGAAAAATCTGTTTGTGAAGATGCTAGCCAGAAAGCAGTAAAGAGATTTGTTTAAATTTCTCTGGGAAAAGACAATGAAAAATTTCTCCCACAAGAGCCAATACTGCCTTTTTCCTGTAGATTTACCTTAACATATCAGAATTTAAGAATTTGTTTAAAAAAGACAGTTGCAGCATTTAATACCTTTGGAAGTACATTTCTCATTTATACATCCATGTCATATTCTTAATTTGTAAACTGTGTTGAACTAGATACTGTTGTTTCAGTTGCCTAATTGCCTGGCTGTTTCTAGCTTTCTAGCTTAAGCATGAGTGGTTTTTTGTTGTTGTTTTTTGTTTTTAAAAGTTTTCCCTCCCCTCTGGTGCATAAGAAAATCCCTCAAAAATTAAACTAACCCCCCCTTCCCCCCCCATGGGATGAAGACTTGGCAGGACTATTATGCTATTTTCCACAGCAAGTACATTGGTAGAACTGGCAGGTAAGTTCCCCTCTTCCCCAAACATGACTACAAGACTATGAAATTTCACACACATCATAAGATTACTTTTTAAAAATCTTTACTACCAAAATTCCCCAAAACAAGAAATAAAATCAAAAAAACCACAAGTGACATTTTCTACTTTGCTATTAAAAATACATTTTCTCTGTAATGAGTAGAAGCAAGTTACAATTAAAGATATCACATTTGAGAGAAAGGGTTGAAAAACAGGAAAAGGATGAAAGGAGGAAGACCAAGATAAAAAAGCATACAGATAAATAAGCAAGATATCTACTGATATCCAGGAGCATCTGCACAAAACTTTGTACCTCTGTGTTTTGGTCACAAAGCTGACAGTCATGCTAATGAGTGCTTTTCCTACCTCTATCCTTGTGTCTTCAGTTACTGTAGGGGGACAAATTACTGGGGAGACCTCAATAAAAAAGCAGGGAACCATCTATACAGACAACTCCATTAGGTCTCTCCACCAGGCCTCTCCAAGCAAGAGCTCTGCTGAGGAAGATGGAAGAATTCTGAAGAGGTAGAATTTAAATTCCAACGAAGCAGGCTCTTTACACGTACAGAGAATTAAGGAATGATGTTAGAGAAGCGTGCAAACTGCTTACAAAAATAATTTTAAAAAGGGGTGAAGGTCAGAAAGTCTCTTCTTGATTTCAGTGTTTCAGTTGATATATCAAAGAACAACCTAATGTAAAATACTACGTTCAGTTTTTTATTGGTTTATGGTTAAGAGCTTATGATAACACCAAGTCCAATTCATTTTCTTTCTGATCTCATGAAAATCAATTCCAAGTGAATTTGTGGCTACTATAGCCTACCAATAAGTTTAATTTAAATAACGTGTTATATTCAAGGAGGTGCTACTAGCCAGCAATCTGACAGTCCGGTGATTTGGAATAAAACAAACCAAGGCCTTCCTATTAAATATAGTACATCATGTCAGATGCCCAGGAATGTGCCATAAGCTTAAACATTTACTTGGCGCCTTGTGCTCACACACCAACAGCGCTCTCCTGATAGGTCTTGGCCAACGCACCTTCCACGTTGATAGTCAGACACCATTCACACACAGCCGTATTCCTTTCTTTGGGTTACTTATTCATCACTGCAAAGCATCGCAGATACACTATGAAAGCTCAGCTATTGCTTCACTGTCACCCTTTCCAACCTTGTTGCAGTTTAAAACTAGAAAACAAAAGGTGAAAGACACTGGAAGGCTCTCAGAGTTCCAAGTCTGAAGCGTGACTCTGCTTCTCCACCAGAGCTATATAGCACCCATGGCACAGTCATCACAAAGTACATCCCCATATCCAAGTTTTCCCAGTTTAACCCCTTCAAGCCAATGTGAGATGGGGTTGCGCACAGACAACAGTTCTGACGTCTGTCCTGTTCTGTGCATTCTAAGAAGAGTGTAACTTACTCATACCATAGACATTTTGCAGTGAGTTGTTTTTTTTTTTAAACTGCATGTAAGTTTGCAAAGCTGTCCTTTCAGATCACAAGTCAGTGCCACTCAAACACTCCTCAGCACAAACAAACACACTAACAGTTAATGCTTACTTTAAACTTCAAATACACACTTTTTACTAAATTAATCTGGGATACCAGCACTCTTTACCTCTGTGAAAAAGACAGAATTGAAGAGATACTGTCACCACAGTATTAAGAAACACAAACATTTCTATTCTTAAGCATCCAAATTTTGATATCTGAAAGTGTATGTAGCTGAGTCTTGATAATGCACTGTTTACTTTTTTCCCCACCAGTTTAAACAATAGTAGTTTCACTTTTTGTCATATGCTTGCTCAACGCTGTAATATTTATACTGCAAACAGGCAGGAATTTATAGCCCTTGTTCATTTTAAAAACGTACATTTTTAAAATAGATGCGAGTTAAATATTCTGCCATCCCTCTCTGCTGGTTGCTTTAGTGGACATGAATATTTAGGACTAAAGGGGCTTCTTCATAGCCTTTACTTTCAGGGATGTGCATATATGAAGAAAGGAGGAAAGATTCAATTGAAATATCATTTCCAAATATATCTTAAAGATATTGGTACACTTCTGGCAATGATTGCACTGTTATTTGGTTTGGGTATAGCCTATGACATTCAGTTAATTCACCCAACTTAACTGAGACTACTTTGTGGTCACAGGGAGCGAAAAGAATGGAGAGAAATACATACCTTAATTACCTTTATCTGGAAATAACAGTAAGACTTGGAACTCACAGTTAAGACTGCAGATCTAAGAAGCAATTTTTTTTGACCTAACAATTTTGTGGGTTTTTTTTTTAGAATTATTTATTATTAAATGACTGTAATGCAGAAATAAATCAGCATCACTTCACCACAGAAAGGTGCAGTCATTCAGGACCAAGCTTATACACTCTCACCAGATACAATAAATCTTCCCCTATCTTCTACCAAGCAGCTAAATATTTTAAAGACTATCATCAATTTGTATTAAAAAGACACAACGCTTTGGATAATTTTCTGAATGCAAGGAAGATTATTTGAACAGAGATAGCTAGCACTGCTCTGGAGTTATGGTTATAAATTATGGGTAAGGTCAAGCACACAAATGCTGACAAAAGAAAAGGGGATTATCTGTTAACCGTTTCACAATCGTGTCAACAATTTCTCCTGTGTAATCATAGTAAAAGAATGAGACAACGACAGAAGTTCTGTGCAGTGTAAAATATTACTAATGAAATTTAAGCAGATAACTGCTGATTACAGAAATTTACTGTTGCTAAATTTGGAGAATCTATAACATGTGTCCAGCCATTCCTCCAAGGATCATAAACAAACATATTTAGACTATCTGGAGAGCTACTGCAAAAGATAAACATAAAGCAACAAAGTCAGCTAAAAAAAAAAAAAAAACAGTAACTAAAACATTAAGAAAGTCTGCAGTCTAAAAATATACGGAAGTCTGAAAATGCAGTTATGGCCCATCAGCATTAAATTCAGTTCTAAAGCCTTTTTCATTCATCTCAGTACTCCAACCACGGCTTACACTGACCTGACTCGCATGCTCTGCTGCGGGAGGTGACAGAAAGACATTTGGAAAGGCAATATTGAGGCTTCTGTAGAAGCGATGGGTGGCAATCGAAATACTCTGTGGAAGGAAAGAAACTAAAAGGTACTCAGATCTGAAGTGAGAAATCAAGCACAGGACTTGAAACAAATTTTTTAGCTTGCTAGAGCTAAAAAAGAAGCCCTAAGGGAAGCTGAGAGACGGCAGACAAATATTATCAATGTATATTTCAGTTTTGACTCAAGCTTAAAAATAAAATTGAAGAAGACCAAGTTCTCACACCTCTTTTCCCAGCTTCTAAGAAGTGTTCTGTCAGATGTTGATGCATTAACTCTACTGCTATATGAGGTATTCTAATGTGAACTCATGAAGTGTAACAAGCTTTGTGTCCCAACAGTGTTTGGGAAAGTTGTATTTCAGAATAGCTTTCCAGATCCCTCTTCTTTGCATTGCTACAGCATGCATACAACTTTTAAAAAAATCTGTCTTCTCTGCACCTTTGGCATACACACAAGAAGAAAACTGTGTGAACACTTTCAATCTGTACTCTTTCTGCTTGAAAGGACACATACAAAATTAGAAAAAACAAATACACTATTTTCTGTGTTCTAGGAACTATGTTTTATACGTTATCACAGTAGTTTTTAAAATTTTTCTTCCCTCCCAATTCTCATCACAAAAAGATCAATACTCGGTCCGTAGAATCTACCAAAAAGAAAGCCAGGGTTGGCTTGACATTTAGAAATTGAAATTGTTTTTTTTTTTTTTTTTAAATTAAAAACTTTCCATAACATCCTTTAAGATTAAAATATCTTTTTTCTTCAAATTCTCCAATAAATTTGCCTTCTTAGATAATTACACTGTTACCCCCAGAAAAGATTATCCTATTTTTATAGTTTGACTTGTTAAAACCTAGTATGCAGAACCACTACTGGTGAAGGAGAAAACAGATGAACTCCTGCCAAAATAACAAAACCCCCATATTGTATAGTGGAAAGTTATTAAGACACAGAAGCAGGTTCTCCTCTTAAATATAATTACATTTCCCCCAGTTAGTCCTAAAAAAGAATAAAGCTAAAAGGAGAAAAAAAATCAAAAACATCTCAGCAAACCTTTAGGTTTCTGTCCTTTTCATTCGTTTCTAGCTCTCTTAACAAATTAAGAAAATGAAGCTTCCTTTTTCCCCTCCCAGATTCTTGCCAGGCTTTTTCTTTTAGGCCAAGAAGCAGCCACAGGCCTGGTGTAAAACACCGTGCTCTTCTAAGCTGGCACCCACTCTCTTGTGAAAGAAAGGTGGGCAGGTACTGTTGTTTAAGTATTTTAACTCCAGCATCTACAGCAAAGCTCTTCCTGTCCTCTACAAAACACTTAATGCTCGGGCAGTGCTTTGCAGGAACCCTGGTGCTAAGTGCACAGATCAGTTTCCAACTTACTGTTGTGAAAGGGGAAAATAATTAGTTTTAGCCAAGCCACCCTCCTAGTTGCCACCTTATCTGAAATTGGTAAATCATAATGAATCATGGGATGACAAAAAAGCAACACGTGCAGAAGTGAATATATTTTTTGAAATTACCCTGGCATGCAATCCTACTTGCTCTAGACAAAAGCACTCATCTTTAATTTTCAATTCTTGCCTCTCTGAATTGCCCGGAACTACAACGCCTAAAGACAGAGAACCAGCCCTATAGCTCAGAATGCAACCCCACTTGTAGAGGGCTACATTTGCTGTCCGCCTGCTTCAAAAGATTTAGGGTCAGAGTGACAACGCTGTAAAATAAGGGTCAAAGCACAGAAAGAGCAAGGCCACAGAACAAAGAGCTTTTCGTGTCCTGAAAGAAGTCGCCTCTTGTGAGCCTGCCTTCTGGCCCAGACAGTAAATTTGTCTTTATCTTCTGTCTCTTGACATCATCACTACATGACTTCTATGAAATGCCAGACAATGTATGACTTATGAAAGGTAAAACCGCTGTTAGAAGAGATTGACTCAACTGTTAATGGAATCCTCTAGTTAACAGCAGAGGAACACCTACTGGCAACTGCCGTAATTCTTCCAGCCCTTAGCTGTATCTCTACATCTCCACAATTTAAGCAGTTACTGGATTATAAGCTTTGGGTGCCTTTAACACCCCTGGGGTGCAGATTTCTGGTCATACTACCTACTTATTATAGCTTAAGTCAATGGCAGCTGAAGAAATATGCAGAAGCAGCAGCCCCGATAGAAGGCTGGTCATTTCCCTCCCCCCTTATTCATACAAAAGATATCTATACGCACACACACACAAATACTCCCATTCAAAAACATATATAGGTTTGTTACCCACTCCCCAACAGCAAGACCCATGACTCACAGACTGAGCTAGTGCACAGGAATATGGTGCTTTCTAAGGCTGATTCCTACACAGTGAAGTTCATTTCTACAGCTAGAAAATGAGATGTGTTTAGGATATGCCTTTTCTAAACAACAGTTTTGCTAAAGGAAAGGAATTTTATCCACTTGAGAGAAAAGAAAAAAAAGAAGGAAAAAAAGATGAGGATGTTGGGTACCTCCTAAGGCTTTATATTAAGCTAGATTTTCAATATTTCACTAACGAGCTTAAAGTAAAACCATACTGAATTAACCAGAAGTTAATATATTAAGAAAAAATGTAAAATCCAATGCCTAAAACCACAGTAGCAGTCAAGAAATCTAAGTTGTACTATCAGTCCTATCAAACGCTCAGTAAATTGCCACAAAACAAAAAGACATCACTATCTTAGCAGTCAGCACTCAGCTTTTCAAAAAAATATTATTTTTTAAATAAATGGCCAGTTGGCAGTACACCCTTTGAGCAAACCTCAGTTTTGTGAGAACTCTCTCTCCCATATCCCAAACCTTAGTGGTAATTCAGATTCTTTCATATAAGCTGCTGCTTTTTTTTTTTTTTTTAAAGCAGGTCTACAGCATGATGTAGAAAATTAGATCTTCCTTACTTCACATTAAATGCTTTCCCCATCAAAACAGACACCTTTAGCTCTCAAATCCACTGTATATAATTTTTTTCAGTCCTACTAACTTAATTTAAAGCTGGAACTGGAGACTGAGATATATAGGATTAGGTTAAAACACAAAGCAAAACAACTTACCTTTCAGCTATGGAGATCTACAGGGCTTTTTTGAGTTACAATTCCAGCAAAAGAGAAGCTTAATATGTTCAAAAGGAAGCAGTTTCCTCTGCTTTTACTCTGCATTAAGTTATAAGATGCCTGATCCCTATTTTAAGCATTAAATGCAGCATTTAAAAACTTCATTTGTTTTCTTTTCTTCCTAAATATTTAATATTATAGGAAAAGCCTAGTGTAACATACGAAGGGCCTACTCCAATCATCCTACACTTTCTGAAGGAAATGATTACTCCTCATCTCTCAAGAAGCACTGGTGCGAATATACCAATTTTCCTTGTGGTGAAAAGCAACCCACAAGTTGAGGAACTGATGCAAACTGGCAGATTTCCCCTTCTAATTCTGAGACATATGCGTCATCTTTTTGTCAAAAGCTGGGAAGAAAAAGAATCTCTCTTCCAGCCTGCCACAAGAAACCACCTGCTTAAAGGCAGAACAGAATAATATCGCAGCACTGCTCTGCACGCTGCTGATACTCACACATTTCTTTTGCTTTCTTCAAATAATTAAATTCTGAAGACAGACCGAAATGTTAACAACTGAGCTTCTCTAGCTGATTTAAGGCCAAAAATCAAACTACTTGAAGAAAAAAGATAAAATATCCATGTTGGCATGAATTGATAGTGTTTTACCTACAGAGGACTAAGAATTCAATTTCTTAACAGCTTATGTGCATGCTTGGTTTAAGCACTCGAATATTCTCACTTCCACAAGATCTGATTAAATTTGGGCACATCGTTACCAGCAGATTACATTTTCAAACTGCACTGGAGTTGGAGAGGGGTGTAAACATCTACTGTAACAATGCATGGCAATATTTCTATCCATATTCCTTATTAAAAAAAGCAGGTAAAGAAAGAATAAGTTTTAGACCTCTAAAGGACATTGTACAAAGAATGTGAAAGTAATGCTACTTGAAAAGCTGATACATAATGTAGGAATGATCATGCCACTTTAACCTCAGATTAGCTTTTTTATACACAAGTATATATAATATATAAAATAACGTGCAACTCTATAGATAGATATGAACACACACTTATAAAATACCCTTGTGTTGAAATCTGCACCACGGCACTTACAAACATTTACATCGCTGGATGCATACATTTCGATAGAATGAGAGAATTTGCATTGCTAAAATAAGAATCCTTGAGTGCATTTCAAGAACCATGACATCACCCCTTTGCATTACAGGTTACTGTTCACAAGCGATCAGGATGTCCAGTAGATCACAATGAACACTGCAACCTGTGGAAACTATCGTTTATTATGTAATGCCCTGTTATGTAAATTGTTTAAGTCGTGCACAATACACACAGATGAGCAATCAAGTGCTGTATTGAACAGTGGAGGAGTGATCATCTCACTTCAACTCAATTTTTACATTTCATATATTGGTTTGATAAAATTACAGGCATCATCTACCTGTCTGATCCCTTATAAATTTATCTCATTAAAAATTAAGAATTAAAAATAGTATGCTTTCTCATTAATCTAGATAGTTGTGTTGTATTTTCCTGGCTATCAGTATTACTGTAAGTTTGTTACAATTGGTTCCACAAAACCTGATTTCTCAGCTACTAATGGATTTCAGCAAATTCAGAATATTTTTTACTCACCATTTTATTATCTTTGATGCTCAGAAATTAAAGGCATTTTGGTTTCAGCGCAATGTTACCTCACCTCCCCAAACTCAGCATCTTTTGCACCACTTCTAGGGGGTTCAGGGCAGCACATAAGGACCAAATTAAATCCCATCAAACGAACCAAAAAAAGTCCACGGAATGCACTGTGCCCTTCTGACAGCAGCAAGAGTGAACAGGATGAGATGGCAAGAAGTAGTTTGTTAACTGATAATGCAGCAAAACACAGGACTTGGCTTAAGCTCCTTCTCATTCAGTGGAGCACTCGAACATAACCTCAAGCTATGTACTGGATACGAAAAGCAAGTTAAATAGAAGACTGGGGAGCGTGATCACAGAGACTGGCTTCGGCCTGGGGGACCCAGGGACAGCCTCCATAGGCTCCCTGTTTTTCAAGAGGGACCGTAACAGCTCTGGGGCAGGCAGACTCTTGCTTCGAATTGCCCTCTAGTGTTAGCCTTCACAAATCCCTGCCTCAATGACAAATTCTGTTCAGGTTTTTACATAATGGAAAAGTGGGTCAACAACTTAAGTTTTATTAAGCTAAAAATAAAACTTTGGAAAAAAAAAACCCGAGCAGTGTTTTTGAAGGACCATTTTCATGTCAGAGGACTGAGAGATTGACAAACTGAGGATTGCAGACCAAAAATGCAAGAGGAAATCTGCACTTCTAAATAGGGAGATAAAAATCAAGGACAGTAAGTTTAAGAGGGAACTTAGGAACATTCTTGTATTTTACACTTTCATCAGGTTCTTATGCAGTTCCACAAAAATATCATTTCCTGAAACAAACAGGAGGCATTGACAGCCAGATTCACTGTAATTACAGTGACAGAACTGGAATCAAAACTTTAATGAAAACTGAGGAGCTAGTGGTGTAAAAACAGAGCCCAGCCTACGAGCACTAACACTCTAGAAGGAATTATTCTCTCCCTGCTGATTCGAGGATCTCATAGTTGCACTCCAAACCTGGATGCAAACAGGCACTGTGCAAACAAAAGTCCTGATTTTAAACCTGCTAATTCCAGAAAGAAAAGCCCAAGCATTTTCTTCTGATCTTATTTCAAACCACATTTTCCTCTACTCTCAAACTGATCAGAGAGGTAATGAATTTAGGACCTGGTAACTCTTCCATACCAGATAGATTACTGATATCCACAAACACTGCACTGAAAATCAACACACGAACCATTTAAAAAAAAATAAGAATAAAACAAAGAAATGACTGTCAGACAGCACTACAGCCCCTGAAGTAACAGCCACACTGCCTGAGAACTGAAACAGACTCAGAGTCAGGTTATAAAGCAGACGAAGAAAAATACACATTTCCCTGCTGCTTGTGTGTAGCTGCTGTGCCTGTCACTGAAAGCATCATTCTGCCTTCTCCTGAGAGCCTGGAGAAATCTTCTGAGGAGCATCAGAAGGAGTACATTAGCAGAAGACCATTCCTTTTGCTGAGGGGTTTGTCTGCCTGTGCAAGTTACTGCTGGTACTGTCAGACTTGTGTCAGAGAACTCTGCTCTGCAGTAGACTTTTGCATAAATATATATTTATAGTCAGGCTTTCTCATAAGAGCTGTTACAACGTTTCACAACAGATGGAGCATCCTCCTTTTCTAATTCCTGATCTGGAGTAAAACGTGTAATAGTTTATAGCAGGAGGAAGCAAAGTGTTTGCAAGATAACTCAAGTGTTAACTCCCTTCAGACCACAGTATCTGCCTATTCAACTGGAGAAAATGTTGCTCTGACAATACAGAAATTCTAAATCAAATGTTTTTTGTTTCTCAGATGCACTGGAATTCCTGGCTTCCTCAGAATTTTCAATAACTCCAAGTGAATTATAATATATTACATCTATTTTGATGTAGGAAATTATCATTTCAAGTTGGAAAGCTACAACCATGTTGATAATTACAATATTTGCAAAATATTTATGTTAACTCTCATATTAACACTTAAACTCGTGTTCTTCTAGGGAAAAAAAATAATTAAAAATAATAAAAGATCCCTCTCCAGAACAACTAAGAAGTGGATGGATAAAATAATGAAAATTCTTTGTTTGAACTCATCAGAAAAATATCCACAAAAAAAACCAGCAGAGTACACTCACAGGAAATAAGAAGAAAGCTTTTCAAATTGACTGGGATAAGGGAAAGGTGTAATTACTTTGGAGATATTTGCACACTACCAAGATTTTTAAGTACTGTACAAATTAAAAATACAGACATTGCCAATTCCTTGCTTTAAATTAATTACCTTACCTAACTGAATTAAATTGATTATTATATTTCACTGAAAAGCAGTAATTTTCCTCAAAATATCACTGTAAAAAATTCAGAATGTCACAGAATATAACATCTTCTAAAAAAAAAATAAATTAAAAAACCACAAGAAAAATCCCCAAACCTAAAACCCCTCCAACAGACTCAGAACTAAAAGCTACTGTGAATATTCATGTATTTAAAATAAATTCAAACTTGACAAAGCTAGAAACAGGGGCTTATTCAAGAGCACTACTGAATTAGCACTCACATCTTCATACAGGCTCTTTTTCCTGCTGGTGTGTGAGCAGCAGTCCCAAACAAGGTAGGTTAACAAGCCATCAATACAGTAGCTGAACATTTATGATAACTCTTAACTATATTTTTTTCTTCCCTTACCCACAGCTTCAACGTCTGGGTTTGCACACATTTCTGCACTGCTTTTTTGTTGTTGTTGTTGTTGAAATAAATAAATAAATACAAGCAACAGCCTATTTTCATGCATATGGCTTTGAGGGAGAAGCATAAGTATTTAAATATGGCAATGAGCATTTTTTAACTATTTTTCCTGAAGACTATGTGGGTTGTTTGTTGTTCTTTTTCAACTGTTTCGCAGGATCACTTCATCAACAGAGAAGAAAAAACTGAAGTGTAAGTACACCAGCCTCAAAATCCTTGCAATAGGGATGTTTCACTACATGCCCAGCCTAATAACAAAAGTTCAGGTTTATTTAAATTTAACAGCACACAAAACTCCATTTTAAAATAATGTCAGGGCTGGATCTGGTTAAAACGAACAAAATCCAGAAAATTCACTTCTTTCAGATTTCTAAATTTAACCCAGCCATGTCTGAGCTATCAGAGGGGTTTCAAAGGAGGGCTGATTTTGCATGTGCTGTAATAACCAGGCACAGGGTGCCTTTGTAGCTACATCTCCCTTTCAGGAAAATTATTTAAGTTGCTTAAGAAAAAAGCAGCAGAAGTCCTTAAAGCAAGCTGTGATGAGCTGACAAAGATGTCTGCAGCAGCTCCTTCAGACGAGCAGCAAGCAGGCAGTGTCAGCTATCAGATTGTGATTTAGGCAACAAGCTCTGTAGAGGCTCAAGCATGTACCTATACTGCGAGTGGTAAAAGTGGCCATGGAAAGTTGCACACGGGAAGCACTTCAGCAAAGAAGCCTGCACATTTTTATCTCTCCAGCTCATTACAACCAGATATTGCAAAACAGCTCACGAAGTCGAGCACATAATTTGCAATAGCCACACCAACAGTTTTTAAGGGGCCAGCACTGCAGCCCGTATTGCAGGGTTAATTTCCAACAAAATCAGTGGCAGTTTGGCTAAATAAGAACTGCAACAGCAGAGACAGGGAGTTAGAAACTAAAGCACACCCCAGACCTCTCTGCAAAGCTTCACCCCTCTTTGGGGCACAAAACAGCCACGCTGAGCACTTCTACAGCAAACACGCTGACCAGCTCTACAACAAAATTAACCTAGGCCAAATTTCAGCAAAAAAACCGTTCTAGAGCCAATCAACACTTGAAAAATGGATTCTAATGGTAATTGACAACTGCAGCACACCAGAGAGACAGCTCAGCTTGCAAACGAGTCACACTCAGTAACTGCACTACTGCAAAACTCTCCTCTTTGGACTTCTAAAAAAAATTACCTAGCTTGTCTCAAAGTTCAAATTACTTTGATATCTTTTATTCATTAAAAAAAATTAAAGTTTGGATCTACTAACATGATTCTGCAAATGCTTATTTGTGGAAGTGAGCCATTAGCACTACTTGTGTATTTAGAACTCTGCAGGCTCAGGCCCTAAACTTAAAAATCCTTTGATTTACAGTTGTGAACCAGATATTACATTTTTTTTTTTGTTGAATAAGAATCTATAAGAAATACTCTGAACTCGTGTCAGCCCAAGGAACAATCCATCAAACTTTCACCTTTTAAATATGTCACAAGGGAGCCTTAGATACTTTTGCCTTGCAATATAATCCTGATTTTCATTAACAAGAATGTAATTGCTTTTGTACAAGGGAAAAAAAAAAGAGTAAAAATATAGAAAAAAAGAAGAAAGAACGAACAAATTCAAAGAGGTGTTCTGTGAAATCCTTATGTTCTTTAGAGAGCCAGAAGGGGGAAAAAAAAAAAGAAACCACCACCCAAACCCATATGCATTACACTCCGTGCAGAGTTTCTGGACAGACTGTAAAATATTTATTTCTTTGGGATCATATTAGACATGTTACTCAAACACTCTGACTGCATTAATAAAAAAAACTTTTACTGCAACTGTTAATCACAGAAAGAGGGAAAAATGAAAAATTACCAATTCACTAATCACAAATTGCAAAGTTTATACAAACTTCTGTTTCTCTCCTTTTCCTCTGGAACCCTACACTTTCTGTATTCAGCATTTTCTTTCTCAACTGATAGCTGCCTGTAGGTGGTCTTCACTACCCCTAAAAATCATAGCACAGTTTTCATTATATGAAAAACACATTCAGAACGTGTCTGCCTCAAATAGGTCTGTGCCAGGAGGTGTTCTAGTGGCAAAAGCAGCAGCTCTTCGGTTGCACTGGACATTAGTTACAACACTGAGGAAAGATGCAATTTACACTTCGCTGGATTTGGTTAGTACAAATTAGCAGTTACCAGAATCATCTAAATTTTTTTTCCCAAATTTCTCTTATTTTATGATACAATTACTTCCTGCAAAGTAAAAAAAAATGCGTTCTTGAAGACAGACAGATTTGATTAAGGATAAAAAGTGGATTCCAGCTGAAAGCTGGAATTGCTAAAGTCACGACATGTTCATAAAATCTGTTGCACTGTAATATATTTTGCTCAAGATAAAGTTTTACAGTTTTTACTGCTCCATTTAGTATTTAAACAAATTTACTCAATCCAAGAACAGTTACTATTTTAATTTCAATTGTTTATAGAAATGGTTAGTTAAGATTATTCACATGCAAGTAGGTAGGTTATGATTACTCTGAGTGGATTTCTCAGTTTCAGCCAAATTAGTAGTTCTGTTGCAAAGCAGGACTTGCAGTATGAGTGTAGCTAGTCCCTATTTATTATTTTTTAAATATTTGCTGTTTTACTGTAGAAAAATCTATTTACTGACAAATACAGAAATTAAATTAAATTTCTGGCTGTTTTGCTACAGGTAGAGGCCTCTGAAGACCATTTTGTCTCGTTTCCTGCTTCTTAGCTCGTCAAGCAGCAAGTTTGTTAACACATTTAAAAATAAGTTTTGCACACTACATTGAAATGCATTCAGCTCTCTGTTCGTTTCTTTAAGAAAACCTCCCAACAAAAAAATAAAGTTACTTAAAAATAAACACTACCTCCTCTATACCTTGTTTTTCGGATTAGCAACATTTCACTTGGAGTAATTCCCAATACAAGAATACGAGAACAATACTATATGGAGAATTTATGTAACTTCTATGACCAAGGCTGCTGCAAACTCAGCTTTTTGTACGAATTTTGGCCACTTCATTTCCTTCTGAAGACAGCCCGTGTGAATACTTTACTTTTACTCAGTCTCTTACAATTTTACAGAGAGAGTGTAAAGAAGAATTATTTTACCAAACTGAAAAAACTTGGGCAAACTCAGCACAACTTGTCTATTTTGAATAATCCAAAGAAGTTACACCATATACATTTTTTTTTAAAATAAAGAAAATGTGTAATAGAGAAATGTTAATATAATATATACCATGCTCCTGCTCCATCAACCTTCCAGAAAGAGTTTTTCAATCACTGGGCTAAGCCGTTCTCCAAAATCAGCTCTCTATTGAAAGGTCGAAACCTGCAATAAAAACGTCATGTATTATAACATATTTCCAACACCCACAGTTTCATGGTTGATCCCCAAACATAGACAGAGGTCATCAGGCTGACCCTCGCATTGTCTATGTTACAGGAAACCCTAATTTTAAAGAGAGAGAGAGATATATTTTAAACCAAACTGAGTTGATTAGGAACACCTGTGATATGCCTCTTTATTATCAGAAGCCTCTTGAAACAAATCAGATTAGCATGCCCCGCTTTCATTCTTCCTGCAGCATTTTAACATGAAAGCAAGAGGAAGAAAAAAAAACGGGGGGGGGGGGGGGGGGGGGGGGGGGGGGGGGGGGGAGGAGGAGGGGGGGGGAGCAGAGGAGAAGAACCTCTCCCAGTCTCTCCCTCCACCCTGAAAGCAGCAAACAGGTTGAGCACAAACTGCTTAATGGGTGTGTGATTACTGCTGCCACGCTCCCCAGACGGTGCTACTGACTGAGGAGGGTTGAACTTCGCACGTTTTTCCTTGAGGAGCTTCAGTTTCTTCTCTTCAAGGGCAGTACCACTGCTACGTTTGTTAAAACGTAGCTGCACAAATATCAGCTACTTCAAAAGGTATAAGAGAAACAGAAGAGTCATCTAAGGCTCTCTGAGGGCTAAAGTAAAAAAATTCAAAAGCTTACCGGGGAGAGGAAAAAAAAAAAAATTGGCCATGACAGCATTCAGGTAAGAACAAAGCATAACTCGATAGAGGCAATAACTGTATCAAATATCTATTGCAGGAAGCAGCACATCCACATTCTCACATTTATTGGAACTTTTTTCACTGCAGATAGCAGCACATGACACATCCAGTGCCTAACAAACGTGGCAGCAGCTGCCTCGGTCAGGTCACCTGCTGACAAACGTGCCCATAATTCTGCTCTTTATTCCTACATCGTGGTCCAGAAAAATCCTAAAAAAAATCCCCACAGCTATGGAGCTCTGATAAACACTCTGCTTTAATTCTCTGCAGAGAATTTGCCTTATTAAAAAAAAAAAAAAAAAGAAATAGATTAAGTGTAGGATCCACGAAAATAAAGTTTCTTCTCTTCAACCAGAAACACAAAAATGCTTCTCAAAATTCCCCCCCACGTTCATATTAAGATTTAATATCCTCCAAGTTGATACTGAAAGCAAGCTCACAGAAAACCACCTTCTACGAAAATGCAGGCTGGAGCCCTCAGCCGAGTGTAATTATCTTTTTCTCAGCTGAGACCTTTCTGCAAATTTCAGCTCATCCTAAATAAAATAATTAGTTGCAACTAGATCAGACGTTGAAAAGTTTATTAATAATCCATTTACTGTGGATACACTCATTACAGTTTCTGAAAACACACCAAATAGTCACTTTTTATCCCCTTCTTCTAACAGTGGTTTCCTTCAGACATTAATAACAATCTCTGCGAGTCACAGCTATTTTTCAGTTGTGAGCACAGTATCATCTCAGAGCAACACGTTGGGAAAGTTTGAACAAAATAGAAGCCCAGTGTACAGAATTGACATTTTCTCCTGTTCTGTGTATGTGGCAATAAACGCGTGTGTGTGCCTGCGAGGTCATCCTCACACACTGGCAACTGAGCACTGCCGAGATAGGAAGAAGTGTTTAGAATTACACCAAGTCATTAATATTCACTGCAAAGATAACTTTTTTAAAAGATAATATGCCAAAATATGATTAGATGCTAATATTAAAGTAAAAAGCTGCCAGGCTGTAGGTGTTGTCTGCTCTCCCTGCTGCCCCTGCACACAGGGGCTGAGCTGAGAGCTGCCCCCCAGCCCTGCTCCCACCCTCTGCCCCAGGGACAGGCACGGCCCTAAGCTGCTCCCAGTACAACTGCAGTGCTTTTGGGACTTGCAGCAAAGGGTTAAAAATGAACTACAGCACAGACACTGCCTTACACCCCATTAAGGCAGGGATTTTTCTACCTAGCTCATTGTAACCATTTCTGAAATTGTCCAGCATCCAGATTTAGGGTATTTTTCAAAATACTAGGACCCTCTTTAAGCCTAACTTCTCCAGCTTGTTGTGCATTAACACACAGTTACCTAAAAAAAAAATAAAAAAAATCCTACAAAGCTCCTGCCAATAATCCGCAAAATAAATAAATAAAAAGGCAAAGCAGCATTTTCACCGAGGAAAACAAGGCATCGGGAATCTGTGCCACACACCTCCCCTCTGCCTCATGTCCCCCTCCCATCTGTGGGGCATATCTTCATTTCTCTTGGCTTCAAGTACATCACCAGTTCTATTAAATAATTAAAAAAAAAAAAAAGCTGTGTGGGGAGTCAGAGTATGTACATGAGAAACGTGGGCAAGCAACACTTCCCCAGCATTACTGGTGATAGAAAAAAAAAATCATAATTTTGATATAGGTTCCAGAGTTAGATGTTAAGTGTTTAGAGTATGTATATATGTGTACATTTATTTTTTTATATAAAGTACATACAGTGCATCTCTGGAAGAAGACTTATGTGTGTAAACAAAGCTATTTTTATTTTTTAAAAAAATCAAAAAGTATTTCCCTGCTGGTGCAGAGAACGGCACAGTGTAATCCCCCATTTCCTCCCCAGGCAGGCAGGACAAGGCCAAGCCACACTCCACTTTTGACAACTTTAATAAATGTAAATTACTGGGATGAGAGCAAGGGGCCTCTGGGCATGGGCAGATGATGGAGCTACAAAATGAAGTATCTGCAGAATATTGGTAGAACACAGCGGTCACCTCCCCTGCTGTCCTCTGTGTGCTCAGTAGGTAATCGCTTCCCAACACAACTAAAAATCAGCAGGCTCCTGTAGCAGAAATGCTCGCTGTTAGGTGAGTGCTCTGGGTGCAGCCCACTCGAATAGGTAGCAGTGCCGTACACCTGTTGGGAGGCTTTGCCCTTCAGGAGGGATGTGCTGTGCACCTTCCCCTTGTGCTCAGACTGACAGGCAGTGCCTGCAGCCCCAGCTGCATTCTGCTCAGATCCTGACTCATTAGCACTGGGAGAATTAAGGAAACGCAGCCCACAGCTCAGGAGCAAAATCCCTCCTGTGACACCGCATTTTGGATGGAACAAGAGCAAGCCCAGAATTCCAGAAGCCAAGTGAAAAAAAAAAAAAGAAAAAACCCACAAAAAAACCCCAATCGACAACCAACCAGAAAAAGCACCTCGCACACCTTGCCACCGTACACACAGCCTGCCTGCAAAACGCACTGCAACACGCTGCCTGACACACACAGCACCCACAGCCCCGCACCTTCCCAGAGCTGCTGCTTCTGAGCATTACAGATAACACAGTTGCTCCAAGCTGTAGAAGGTTTCTCTCTC
Source organism: Numida meleagris (assembly GCF_002078875.1). NCBI lineage: Eukaryota > Metazoa > Chordata > Aves > Galliformes > Numididae > Numida > Numida meleagris. The sequence continues at coordinate 167,271,902 of NC_034409.1, forward strand.
TGAGGGAAAAAAAAAAAAAGAAAAAAAAAAAAGAGTACACCTCTTGGAAACTTTCAGTGCAGCTTGGTGGGGTTTTTCCTCGGTACCGGGCTATTGAAAAAGTACGAAAAAAAATATTAAAAAATTATCAAAAAATTACCAAAAAATTAAGAGGGCGAGAGAAGTTTATTTGGATGTTTTTCTGACAGCCGAGATAGAAAAAAATAAGTCTGAAAAAAAAATAAAAAAAATAAGAAAGTATGCGTGCGCGGCGCACAGTGCACCGAAGAAACACACCACTAAGCACTGAACTTCAACTTTCAGTTATCGACATAATGTAAATACATAGGTTTCGATCTTTAAGTACATTTGATATTTCCTCCGAATGTGCCTTCTGCAGGGCCAAGCGATCCAGTTAATGTTTGACGTTTTAACTAAGGTGAAAAACGCAAGCAGTTCCATAAGGGTCCATTGAAGCTACACGTTTTTTTCCCCCCAAATGGCTCAAAATAAGGAGCACGTCAAATATAAGAAAGGAAAAGCTAATTTCCACAGCCCGCGTATCGATATTAGATTGCTTACTGCTTTCATTTTAGCCACACCCACCTTTATGTAATTATAAAATATGGGAACGGTGCAGCTTGAGAAATAAGAAAGCCAAAAGGAGCGACGGTGCGACAGAGCCCAACGGGCGCCGGGCACGGGTTTTCATTTCAATGAAAAAGGGGAACAAATCCCAGGCTACGGACCGACACGGAGCGAGCGGCGGGGAAAATGCCCCCGCACCTGTGCGGCACCGAGCGGGGCCGGTGCCCGGCGGCAGCCGCGGGGCAGGACGCGGAGCTCCTGAAAGTGAAAGTCAGTGCCGGTGGGCGGATGGCTGCTGGGTGCCGCCGCTCCTCGAGCCCTCATCCCTCCGGAGCGCACGGCCCGACGAGGCGGCCCTGCGCGCATTCCCATGCTCGCCGCTAAAAACGCTTCCCGAGTCGCGACGCGAATGTACGGAAACGAGGGCTGCGTCGCGGCGGAGCCTCTGAGATTGCGATGCTAGCGAGAGCCCGCCGCATTTCGCGGCTCTCGGGGCAGAAAGGTACGAGCGGCGGAGCGGATCCGCCCGGGAAAAAGCAGGGCTGGGAAAGTGCAGTGCGCGCACCGCGTTCGGAGGAGCCGAGCGAAGCGGCGGGATCCCTGCGTGACACACGAAATACCTTGAGCCCCGCGCCGGAGGGAGGGACGGAGGGAAAAGGGAGAGGCGAACTTTTGCGTTTCGCTTTAAGGCGCCGCCGCGCTCCGCTCCCGCAGCGCTGCCCGCCCCCGGCACGGCGCGGCACGGGGCGA
>NC_034409.1:167274770-167319233 GCF_002078875.1 Numida meleagris
AGGGGGGGTGGGGGGTTGAGGCGAACTTTCATTTTCACGCCGCCCCCCCGGAGCCGTGCCGAGCCGTCAGGTAGCGGACCGAGCTCGGCCCGCGCTCGCAGCCCCATTTCGCGGAGGGGGAAGCGAGATGGAGGCGCTGCGGACCTCTGCACTTGACGTGAGGCTGCGAGGGGTGCTCCTCAGCCCCGCTGCCGGAGCGACCCGCCCGCCCCCGGCGCCGGGCTTCGCTCTGCGGAGAGGGAGAGAGCAGCGGGGGCCGCGCACCGCCGCTCCCAGGCCCGCGCTCTCAGCCCCTTCTCGCTTGCTGCCTTTTTTTTTCCCTAACCGACCGACACAGAGAGCTCCGAGCTGCTGGGCTCGGGGAGCTCAGACCGTCATGGCTACGAGAAGTGCGCTGCCGCTCAGAAACACGCGATCCCGCGGCTGCCGGCTGAGCGCAGAGCAGTGCGTGAGGCACCGCACGCTGATACCGCGCCCGTTTGCGGCTGCTTGCGCCTCAGCTCCGAAGCTCGGGATCACTCGAGAGAGCCAACTCCTTTTTTTTTTTTTTTTTTTTTTTTTTTTTTAAAGCAAGTTCTCAGCAAGAAAAAGGAATTGGTCGTTCCTAACATCCTTTCTTTTTTTTCTTTTTCTTTTTTTTTTTGAAAGGGAGAAAACATAAATGATTGGCCGTGTATTTACACTTTCAGGCTTAGCTGATTAAAACTGCCCTGAGCAAAGTTTTCAATAAGCACTGAAAGGAACGGCAGCCAACGGCTTGCAATTTTTTTTTTCTTTTTTTTTCTGAAAGCTCTGTGCCTGCGAAAGCAGGATTTTGTGGTAGAAATGCAATTAGAGTGCTGAAAAAATATAAAAAAAATACAGTGTTGCCGATACCACTCGTCTATATTTAGATTATGTATAGTTTTGCCCTAAAGCAATTCTAGTTGCTATTTTTCACCCATTTTTTCCAACTATGATGCAGAAATAAGATCTAGCAGATAGGATGTCAGCCTCTTTAGCAGGATGTGGTATTCTCTTATACGAATCACACTGTTGTCCTCTCAAATGGTATTTCTGAGGTTTCATTAGGATTTTTAATGGGAGTGAAGTTTTTGCACGCCTGCTATCCCATACATGCTCGCAGACACACACAGGCCCAATCCTGTGTGTGGTTCTGTGCTTCGTTATGCCCCTGTTCCAGGCTTAAGCTGGAAGTCGTATTACACAATCACTGCTCTCAGTATTACTTAGGGCTGCACAAAGCGTAAACCCAAAGCAATAGTCTTGATTTACATCATCCACTCTCTGGGATTTAAGCTAAATAATGCACAATTATCATAATTTTAGGATCAGGATAGTTAAATATTTAACAGCGAGGAAAGGCAGTCACTCTCGTCTAACAGCCCCTGCAATACGAGGTGGGTATTGCACTCATTGCTGCAGCATCTGGGAGAGGATCGTCAGCTCGTTTCCTCAGTGACTGGCGAAGCCAAGGAGTCACAGCAGGAGCACAGCTGAGGACAGAAGGCAGGGGAGAGGGATTTTGAGCCTCACCAATAGCGATGTCAGTTCTTTAGATCAGATTTCCATTCCAGATAATGTGGGCTCATCAGAATGGTGGAAGTCCTATCTGCTGTGGCAGCTAACAGGGGGTAGAGCTGCAGTTCCTGTGCTGCACTCCTTTCCTCACAAATTCCTTGCTGAAGCACTACCTGCACACCTCCTGGCAGAGCCAGTCCCCCACTGTAGGCAATTCTCCTCAGAGGGTGTCATTATGTTCTCAGAGAATCTTCCACTGCTGTAGCATGTGACATGGCTAGCATTTGTCATGTTATCTGCTCTCTTGTTGCCAGGGGGAGGAGCGTGTGCAGTTGAATGTTTTGAGTTTATCTTTTTTTCAGTATACCTGTTGTGTGTTTACAGTAGTGAGGCAAGGTCAAAGTCATGTATTTTGTTCTCCAAGCACTATGTGGTTGGGTTCTTGATGGCCCTTAGCACCTGGGCATATGAGAAAGTGCTATCTCTAGAAATGTTAGCTTTTTCCCCTAGTTGTGTAAATTCTCTTGTGTCAGGTGAGGGAAACTGCTGACACGAGGCTGTAGTCTGGAGACCCAGGCATTTCTTTAGGAAACCTGGATTTAGGCCCCGGAGGATCTGGAGGCCCTAAATCTGTAATTTAAAGTTCTATAGAAAATCAGTATCAAGTGGAAGAGAGGGACTTGTATTCACCTACACCGCTGAGGTGGCATTCCTCTCAGCTTCCTATACTTGGAGTTCCCTATATGCAGCAGGCATCATACTTGGGTATACCAAACTGCCGGGGTCCGTCTGCAACGTGGCACAACCAAAGCAAGGTACTGATCTGCCAGAATGGCACAGGAGCTCCCAGCTTGTCAGGGACGGTTAGAAAGCTGGAGGCTGTCTTCTGACTCAGGCACGCATTACTTTGCAAATTACCTTGCTATGTGTTTTTAAGATTTATTTTACAACCATGAGGATTAGAGGAATTTGTTGTAATGAAAACTGGCATTGTGTCATTACTATGTAACTGTGTAGCTGGATTCTTCGGTCTGCCTGGGTACTTGCATATTATTCCATTCACTTCTGGTCCAGCTCTTAAGTGTGTTAGACCAAATGGAGGCCACCATGGTACACCCAACATGGAGCAATTATAGTAACGTTTTCAAGTAGCTGCACATCTACATATTATTTGGGTACCCTGTTCTGTATGGCATATGTGCACATAGCCAGTGGAAATTCCAACTTTTTTTTTGGTATTTATTTTTCTAATTTAAGCCCTGTCTTGCTCTTGGTGCTGATCCAGCCTTCTTTGCTGGATCCCTGTTAGAGATTCACCTAGGCCTCTCCTCAGACCTCTTCTGAAGATTTGGTATGAGTTGAAATTTCTGCTTAATAATCTACTGTAATAGTCAACTGTATTTGCACATCTCCTTTCATTTTTGACTTTTCTCTTCTTTCTGAGGTCTTTAAGTCCCTGATTTATTCTGACAATCACAGGATTTAGAATTCATTACTTAATGCCATTGCAGGTTGTCATCTAGAAAGGAGTGAAGTGTGCACCATTTATTACTGTACAGTCATTAGACTGCAATGGCAGTGAAAACAAAGTTCTGAATTTGCCAGTGGAGAGCTGATCTAGGGATCCTTCCCTCGGCAGTGAGGACTGCAGGAAGTACGTGCTGGATTAGGACGTACATCTGCTTTATTAAATTTCCTATAAAATTCTAATGAAAAAAAAACAAACCACCAAGAACAACCTCTAGCATTTTTTGGTGTAGACTACCTGATTTTTCAACAGCCAACTTTCAATCTACTTTTTTTTTCTCTTTTTTTTTTCTTTTCCCTCAGTGTCTAAAATGCTTAACACAGCATGAAGACAGCTGGTATAATCCAAAGGTTGGGCTTACTGTACTTTCCTTCAGACCTGACAGTATTGACTCCAACACAGCCATAGGTCTGACTCATAATGAACCTATCCCTGAGGCCTCGGGAAACATTTGCTATTAAACTTAGGTTCTGTGGTGAAGTTTTGCTAAAACGGCCTTGCTGTAACTTCTAAACATTGTAAAAATTCTGATGCGTGTTAGTGGTTGTGAAATGTGCTGGTTCGTTATCTGTGAAAACTGAAGCCCATTCTTTATGGATTCATTACAGCAGAGCAGCTGCCAAGTGATCTTCTCCACAACACCCACGAACTTTGGCCTTACACTGAAGAGGACTCATCAAATGGTGAGAAAATAGTGTGGTTATAAATTATTGAGGGGATGCTCTATTATTTTTTTTTCTTGATATCGATTCTGTGATTTAACTGGTATTAAGGTCAGATTTTTTTTGGTAGGGTAATTGCTGGGACCATAACCTCATTTCTCACCTTCCTGCCCGGTATTTCTCTTGTTGTTTTCTCAAGCTTTATCATCTTCTTATCCATCCTTGACTTTTCAAAATAATTGTTAGTGATGCACTGAATTTATTAGCTATTTTTTTATTACTTGATTTAGCCTTCGTCCTGTGCATGTGCTCAGTCCTGTTCACTGGAGGATTTCTATCAGCACCACCAGTCAGTGCAGCACAGCTCGGATATGCAGAATTGTTTGAAAGTCTGAAACTTAAACTTTGCAAATATGTATTCCTGTGTTTAAATGAAATGCTACTGAAATTAGTTCAGGAGCGAGAAGTCTGGAAATGCTTTAGCTAGCATTAATTTGTTTGCTTTTATGCCGTTCATTTCTTTTAAGACAGCGTGATGTAAATTGTTCATTTGCTTCTCCAGTTTCCCAGTTTCTGGGAAATTTTGAAATCTGAGCTTCAAAACGTTTATAAAATTTTAGTAATGCTCACGATTCTCATAAAAGGAACAAAACGTTATTGTATTTAACCATTTTGTGAAAAGGGAACTGAATCTAGAGAGGAACTAATTCTATCAGTAACTCACTGCCTTAGTCAGGTCTTTAATCTTGCTCTAGCTCCACACCAACATGAAGTAATGATTTTTACACGTATGGATTTATTAAGCATGCATTTTAAAATGGGAACTTCCTTTTTTACAGCTGTAGGTGAAGGGTGGAATATTAGTAGCGGGAGAGTACACGAGAACGTAGCTGTTAAGCACTGGTATGGGCTTCCTGGTAGTTTAGAGAGGTGACAGCTTAAAATAACGGTGTATACAATGATCCGCAGTTGAGGAGGCAGATCACAATGACCAGAAGTTCACAGGATGCCGAGAGATGTCCCTGAACTTTGTTGGTTCACTGTTTTGATTTCAGTGGCTCAATTTATGTTTTCCTTTAGTAACTGTAGTGTAGAGTAAGGAGTAAAAGGGACAGAACCCTACTAGCACCTTACGATCTCCACATTTCCTCCGACACTTGTGATTCCTATCACAGAGATTGGCATATTGGGTATTAACCCTCCTCACCCAGCTCTCTACCAAAGTGGGACTTTGGTGTGTTTACAAGGCAGAAGAAAATGGTGAGCCCTTTATACCAATGACCGAATGGCGCTCTATGTTAAGAATTACTACAGTACTGTCATCAAACGCTGAACTAATTTAACCTTTGCCGGAGTTAGTTACCATTCTGCGTATTAAAAATAAGATTTAATACTTAAGCCAAAAAGAAACAGTAGTTTTCAGGCAGAGTGCGCTGAGATATAACCCAGAGGTCATTTATTTTTAATCCAGATTTAATTTTCAGTTTCTTTTTTCTTTCTCAGGCACTTTCTTTAGTTTTCTTTTTGTGACCTGCTTCCTGAATTAATTTTAAGCACTTAATTATTTGCACTCTGCTTCACCAAACAATTAATCTTGTACCTAAGTCACAAAACTTGCATGAGTCCAGCTTGTGAGGGAGAAGTCTGAGTGCACATTAGTCCCTCGCGTTTTGGACTTGGGTTTGCCTATCTGAGAACCAATAGGCTGGATCCAGCCCAAGCGTGAGTCAGCATGTAAGCAGGGTAAGGAGCTGGGGCTCAGATCTGTGTGCAAGCTTGGTATTACAAACGGGGTGAATGATTTCAAGATGATTTACATTTGTTTTTTAAATTTAAGCACTTTAGTTGTTTAGCCGAGCAGAGTTTATATACTCCATATGCTTAAAGTTAAATGCTTAAAGATAAGTGGCTTAAAGGTTTTCTAAAAGCATATTTGGAATTGATGTAATTCTTTCACTTCAATAGAAGTTGGATGGTTTTGAAAATCCCATTTTTATTGCTCTGCTAAGAAAGTAACTTTGTTTCTTTTATTCCATCCCTTTTTTGTTAAGTAGCTTTCACTTCCCTGACCGGTCCTGTTCACATTGTTTCCTTCCAACCTGTCCTGTAATGTCCAATTTTCTATTAACTTTGCCACACTGACTATTCTTTGTCCCTAGAGCAATAGAAAGGGTATGAAGAATGCACAGTGGGTGGCATTTTTAAAAAAAGGGAACTGGGACTTGCTTGTTATTAAAAATTATTCTCTAAATTGAGATAATTAGGATCTGAAGCCAGGTAGCAGTATCAGTATTTTAAGGTGATTCTTTAATAACCATTATGCTTATTCTTTAAAAAACAAAGCAGAAAAACCCACAGAATAGATGGATTCTTTAAACTTAATGTCAGTGTTCTGTTACTAAGCTATGTATCACTGAACTTTTCTTAAGCCTTGGGAGATACAACATAGAATTGGAAGAGAAGCATGGATCTCCATGAAGGGCAGTCCGCTGCATTCTTGGTAAGTTCAAAACATATGTATACAATTTTATTTCTGCTGGATTTTCACCATTATGAATTGACATATATTTAGGGCCCTTTGCACAGGGGCAAAACAAAGGCAGTTTTATGGAAACGGTCTCTGTACTCTCTGGATTCTTTTATACTCTCACCATGTAAAAATCTGTATTATGTTATAGCTGAGTTTGTGGCGTGACTCCTGAATGAAAACAGTAAATGAGATAAAATTCATAGGTATTTTCACAATGATTATCGACAGTGTTTTCATGCCCGCTTTCTGAATAAAACAAGATATACAGGAATGAGTTCTCTCCTAGTAACTTTTGAATCCACTGCTTCATTTCAGCTGTATGTGATACAGAGATAGAGGTCACAAGGTCAAGTTTCTACAGTTTCAATGAAACTTAGCAGATGAGATTAGAAAAATGACTCAAATTAGTGCCCCCAGGACAGAAAAAGCTTCAGCATGGACTTGGAAATTTTCTATTCCGTTCAACTTGCTAGCTTGCAAATTAGCATCCCTGGTTGGTCTGATAGTCACAATGTGAGTTACTCTTAGTAGTGAGAAGCTGGTGTTTGGTGAAGGAATTTATGGAGATTATTTAGAAGGGAATGGGAATCCAGCCAGGGTAGTGTCAGCCTGGGATTGCTGCACAAGTGTTTTGGGGCATGTGCAAGCACATTAGTAAGTAACTAGACTTTGTTACTTGGCTGGTCGTGAAAAAAACCCTTGTTTTTGCTAGAGCCTCCCAGTCTCCCAAACGAATCGTGCATCCTTCAACTTCATGATAGCCTATACCTAGATTAGATGCATGTTTTTCCTGTCCTTGTCAGAGAAAGGAATAGTTGAGGCAGCTTCAGTATTTCATTTCTTTGATGGTTTGAATGTCAGCTCTGAGATATTCCTTAGGATGTCAAATTTGTACCAGTGTGTTTTCAGTTCTTCTCAGAAACTGACTGTCACTTGGACTGCAGTTACGTGTCCCTGACCTATCCTACAATCTGCACTCTTGGAGCAGTGCACTGTATTCCAACTAACATCCTTCATGGAGAAAGATGTGGAGCTAGGCAGAGGGGCAGAAAGCAATTTTAGGATCTGGCTGCGTAAGTTACCACAATGCATTGCATCTTGGAAAATGTCATGTTTTCCAGGCTTCATGGTCATGGGCTCCTAGAGAACTGACTGTCCTAAAAGGTATGGTCTGCCCATTCTCAGTCAGTAACAAATGGGTACATTATACTTGCCAGAGGTACTGATTCACTCAGGTGGGCTCAGGTGCTGGTTCACACTTGCAGGCTCAAGTAGGCTAATGTGACTGATGACTGATATTTTTAAATTTTCTGTGTAACATTAGATGGGAGAAGCATTGAAGGCCAGGCTGCATGTGGCTTTGAACAGTCTGGTCTACTGGGAGGTGTCCCTGCCTATAGCAGGGGTTTGGAATTAGATATCTTAAAGGTCCCTTTCAACCCAAACCGTTCTATGATTCTATATTGAAGACACTTTTTAAACAGAGCTTAGAGCTGTAGCACTGATCTTTAGAAACAGTTGTATTTTTCAGAATAAGTCATGCATATGAACCAAGTTTAAAAAGGAATGAAAGGAGAAGAAACGTTTCAAATTCAATAACTTCCAAGACAACTGCCTTGAGATTTGTTGTAATGTCTGAAATATGGATTTCAGGTTTTTGTTTGTCCTCCTGCCTAGTTGAAAGCTATAAGCCTGGCAGGGAACAAAAGACTGTGATACCTTTCTCCATTTTCTGTTTGTTTACAAGTCTGTTGTTTGACAAAATCACAGCCAGTAAGAGAACAACTGGTTGCTCAACAATAAAACCAAAAGTAGAGGAGAAAAAAAGACTGCATTCCATCTTTGTGGAACTCCTGGTTCTTCTGTTAGATTGTCAGATCCTTTAATTTGTTCTTAGGTTTTTTTGTTTGTTTGTTTTAAATATTATTGTTTCTTTAATGGTATCTATATTAAAGGAATGAAGAAATGTCTTCTGCATGTTTCTAGGATCTAGTTCTTATATCCTTTATCATTAATGCTCTTGCACAGTGTCGCCAGTTAAATATTATTTCATGGAAGCCATGGTTAATGTGTTTGTAAATGTTTTATGATATACAAAACCATTGTAACTGAAAATAAAATTCCTTTTAAAGATCAACATAGATGTATTTTTAATAAGAACAGTAAGGTCAAACCACAAATGTTAAGTTTTGTGTCAATGGCAAAGAGGTGGTATATATTTCTTTAACATTACATTTGCACTTCCAGCATTGATATAGTTTTTTGAAGGAGCTTAAATTTAGGAAATAATTGATTGTAGTTGATTTTCATAAGGATTTTTTGTTTAAAAAAGATCACTTTTAGTCTAAAAGTGACTGCTGTTCATCATGCGTTTTCAAATACTTTAGTCTTCGATGCTGCTATATGTGGCCAGATACTTTCATGATCAGGAAGACCTCAGAAATTCACTGACCTATACTGTCTACCCAAAATGTCTGTGGATTTTAAGCAAACTTAAGCACTAAGAAGCAACTGTGATAATGAATTTTTATAAAGTAATACCTGAAAATACATCAAAATTTCCATTTCAAATGCGTATCGGTAAAAGTTCCCATAATGTGCTGTCACTACATGTAAAGCCTGTAAGCAATTTAAGTCAACATTCTGTAAAAAAAAAAAAAAAAGCAACTAGAAATTCCTATAAATAACATGCAACTGAAAGATGTATGGAACTCCTTTATTATGTGCTAAATGCTGTCATAAAACAGGCTATCAGAAGGTTTTGCTGCATGTTACTAATTTTACTTTCTTTTTTTATCCCAATATTTTTGCAGGTGTGTGGAGGAACGGGTCCTGTGCTCGCTGTTGTTACTCCCACATAGGCGGACTCTGTAACTGATTATATGTGGGTAGGGCCTATTGAAATTAAGGAGATTCTGCAGTAGTGCGGGGTTCTGTTTGTCAAAGTTCAGTTGCGAGATCAGGACCCTACTGTGCCTTCTTACTGTGAATTCTGTCAGTGTATCATGGGTTGTGCTGGAACCTGCCTTTTGGGATAATGTAAGTTCTGCTTTTCCCCCAAATGTACTTTAGATGTGAAATAATATTAAAAAAAAAACACGTTTCTAATTAGAAAATAAATATAATTTACATGCATTCTTTTAATTATGTTTTTTTGGCAGTACCAAATAATATATTCCTCAAAACTTCTTAATGGCACTGAGGCTTTGTGGATAGTTGGTCACATGATGAGAAAATTCAGCTGTAAGTACACTGAAATGATTGAATTTTTCGATAGTTAGTCTTTGCTGATGTTGACAAACTAATAATGATAAAAGGGTTAATCAAGAGGTGTGATTTATGTGTGACTCCGGTTCCTTTTAGAAAATACATACAATATATCCATTAGGGATTTCATTATTCTTGGATAATTCACCACGAGAACCTGGAGTCCTTCAGCACTGCTGTTAGGTAGGGAGTTTTAATTTCTTTATTTCCTTTGTTTTCAGAATAGTCTGTTTCTGACTTGCTCTGTATCTTCACCCATAACATTTTCAAAATTTATAAGTCTATAAAAACTGTTTATATCACCAATATTTGTGTAGCTACTGCAAGCAGATTTACTAACATAATTGTCTTGCTGAATTGAACGTTGAAATGTTAATAAATATATACTTATGCTCATGTCAGTGTAACTTGGTTAAATTAAACTAAACTGATCTGACGTTATGAGTGGCAGTTTGATCATGCATGCTGTTTAATTATAGTTTTCTTCAGCAAGAACTATATATTTTATTTTAACTAATTACTTTGTGCTTAATCAGTAATAATTTATCCATACCCTATGTCAGTGGATTCACCCAAAATAACTATAAATACACTTGGATTGAGGAGGAAGTTTTTTTCTTGTATCTATGGGTACAGGCATTGCTATGATTCCTATTTTTATATCCAAGTGAGCAAAAATTATGTGTAGGTGTTTCACCTGTGTAACGCTAGTGGCATTATAAACTCCATGCTCTTTTTTTATGATGATGTATTTCCTTTCTGGTGTTCAAGTATGAAAACGTTCTGAAGGCAATCTTATGTCTGGAAAATGGAAGAACTAGAATTGGTATTGAATTTGTGAGTAATTATTAAGGAGGTGTAAAGCTCCAGAGGAGTTGCAGGTATGGCCAATTAGAGATTCTTTAATATAGAGCAAGGATGCAGATAGCGACTGGGGAGTAAAGATTAAGGAATGTAAAAATTATTTTTTTGCTTGGCACAACAGTAACATGAAATGAATTTGAAGAAAGAGCAAGGCCAAAGAAAACTCAGATCAAAAGCAGACTTGAGAGTCTGATTAACAAACAAATGAACAAACAAACAAACAAAAACAGAAAAAGAAACGAGGAACTAAACAGAAGAATATATGGCAAAAATATGCCCAGAAGGAGAACTGAATATGTAGCTAATGGTATTTTTCATTTCATCAAATACCTGATTGATTTACCTATCTATTTAGTTTAAAACTTCCAGCAAGTGTTTTTCTCTACAATTTTTATCCTGTTGGAGGGGCTGTGTGGGCTTTGGAGAGTTAGTGATTGTGAATCACCTGTAGAAACAAGGTATTTGAGATGACAATTGCAACTAAGAACAGAGGTTAATAGCCTACATATGCTAAAATGTGGCTAGTGCTAAGCAGAAGACAGAATTTCTTGTTCAAACTCAGCGATTTGGGCTTAGAACATCGTGAAGAGAGCTCAAAATGCAATGTCATTATTTTTGTTACGGGATGGGAATTTTAAAATTTCCAGTTTAAAAATGTAACGGTGCTTCTTTTGAAATTTCTTAATACAAGATGAGATGGAGGTTTTTTTCAATAGGAGATGAAAACATTATTTGAGAACACTGAATGTTTCTCCTGAATAATGAGAACACTGAATATTTCACTTTGCATCTAAAATCTTGAATGTTTTTTTTTGTTTTGTTTTTGTTTTTTTTCTTTGTTTAAGATGCTTAGTCCTAATAGAGTCATAGAATCATAGAATTAGCTCGGTTGGAAAAGACCTACAAGATCATCCAGTCCAACCATCCACCTACCACCAATAACCCCACTAAACCATGTCTCTCAACACTCTATCTAAATGTTTCTTGAACACCTCCAGGGACGGTGACTCAACCACCTCCCTGGGCAGCCCATTCCAGCGCCTGACCACTCTTTCAGAAAAGTAGTATTTCCGCATGTCCAGCCCAAATCCCTCCTGGCGCAACTTGAGGCCACTCCCCCTTGTCCTGTCACTAGTTACAAGAGAGAAGAGGCCGACCCCCAGCTCACTACAACCTCCCTTCAGGTAGTTATAGAGAACGATGAGGTCTCCCCTGAGCCTCCTCTTCTCCAGACTGAACAATCCCAGCTCCCTCAGCCGCTCCTCGTAAGGCCTGTGCTCCAGACCCCTCACCAGCTTCGCTGCCCTCCTCTGAACACGCTCCAGGGCCTCAATGTCTTTCTTGCAGTGAGGGGCCCAATAATAGTCAACTATTCTCATCTTTTAGTCCTATGTGCCATATTTATTCTTACTTGCCCTAAGTTGGGCAAAGGAAAGAAAAGGAGAGATTAGGTGATTGCAAAACAACCAAACCTAGCCTCCTACGTTCCCTCTCCACACCAGATCAGAAAAAGTGCTTCAGAAAAGATCTAGTTTCAGAAGAGGAAAAGAAGCAAGGTGATATATTAGTCAGTGAGGTATGAGAAGTCCCCTGGATGTTTCATACCTCTCCAAGTTTTTCAGTGATCTCCACGGAGGGCAGCTCATACACATCTGACTGCATCTCCTTCCCGAGAGAGCAACTTCCCTGTGCTCTGAGAGAGAGAATGTAGGGGCACAGCTTTATTCTGCCTGAGGTAATGCTGCTACAGAATATTGTTTGGAAGAAAAGGAACTCTGAATTGTCTCCTGCTGTATGTCTCCAGTACTCACGGCTGCTAACCGCTGTGGTTGAGCACCTGATCGGCTTGTTTCTTTGGTTCAACCCATGCTGTTATGTTGTAAATGACTAAAACTAGGAAACAGCAAGAAAGCAGACACGAAGAGATGCTGTTGATGTTGGTGGAATTTAGGGAGTGGGCATTTGCTACATGGGCACACTTCGTGTAGCTTTGGGAATACTTCAAGGGCTGGAAATACCAAAGTAGAGCAAAGGAGAGTAATTTTCCTTCAATGGCAAACTCAGATGATAGCCTTGGTTCTGTACAATAAGAAGGAAGAGGAAAGGAATGTGCCTGAATGTTCAGCATGTTAGTTGTTTTCGCTTTAAGCTGTAAGATCTTTTCCTCCGCTGCTGTTTGCACTTGGCTTGTATCACCGCTGTCCTGTCTTTGAGCTGGATGTAGCATGTTTTCGTTTGTTGAATGAGGCACCCATTAAATTATAATGTCATGAATGTTATTTTTCTTCAACCCTGGAAAGTCAAACCATGGTAGCTTAGGTAGCTGGAATAGCCTAGTAATAAATGTGGCGTGAAAGAGTTTTCTCATTTCATAGTTCAAGAAGAACAGTGTTTTATGTGTCACTTCATATATCTCCTCCCATCTTCTTTTCTACTCCGAAGCAGATCTAATGCATGAAAATTTTCTTCAGCATTGTCCTCAGTTCTTTATTTCCAGTTACAGCTATTGGTCTTGTGTTAGTAATTTTTTCGTATTTAGGTTGGGGTCCTCACAAAACCTCTCTGCATCCTCAGTGAATGGCACCATCATGCTGTTGTTTGTTTTAAGTCATCAAATCTAAGCTAAATCTGAGTTTGGGAAATCTTTTTCCAACCCTTCAAGGATGCTCTTTCTTCTCTGTTGGATGACTGTATTTTTCATCCAGGTTTTCCATGGATCATATCCTTATTAGAAAATCTTTTTCTTTTGCCTTGACAAATGTAGTCTTGTCATTATGTGTTCCAAGTGGTACTGTAAATATCAGTTTCCAAATTTACTCCTTTGGCTTTTTAAACTTCCTCCTTCAATTTGAAACAGTAAAGATAAGCTATCTGTCTTTGTTTTCAAGGCCCATCAAGACTACTTCTACCTGATACCTCTCCTTCAGTATCAAGAGGTTGACTCTGATTTTGATCAACATATGATGCCAGCTTCCATCATTCAGTTGTTAAATTTTCACACCACACTGGATACTTTCTCCTCAGCTGCCTCTCATGTACTGGTTGGCTCCTTCATAAACAGAACTGTTTGCTATCTTCCTTTAATATCTTCTTAAAAGTTTTATGTACTATGAAGCTTGGGACAATCCAACTAGAAAATAAGTATGTTGTACAAGTATACTAATACCAATGCTTGTCACAGTAATACTTTGTCATTGCCTTTGTACTCTGCAATAATCTCTGTTGTCTCTTTATGTAGAATTCAAGCATGTAGACTTTTTGTTGTATGCTTATTCATGGCCCAGCATAACAAGAAGCGGTCCAGGGTGTAGCCTTCTAAGATTTATGGTAATACAAATAAATAATAATGAATACTCATTGGATACTGCAGTGTAGCTGTTGGATTCTGCTGAGCCTTGAGTTACATCATACTTAAAGCAGAAATAAGGTGCTTCAAATAGAGGTCTCACAAAAGGGAGAGAAGCAAGTTTCAGGCAGCACAGAAAATGCGAGCACCCCAGAGGTCTTCTCAGCTGTCAAACCCAAGTCAGTAGCTACTGGCATTGTGTCCTGAAAGAATCCCTCTTTATCTTCTCCACAGCAGTAACAGCAGACTCTCCCTCCTCACAGAGGAAGTTAACGTGAATAGTACAAAATTCTCCAGTATACACAAGAGATTAAAGGACTTCACGTACTTCCATATTGTCCTTCTGCTCCTTAGTGCATTCCTTTCCAGACACGGCATCTCTTGGTACAGAAATCTTGAATAACCACAGGCCATTCTGTTGGTCAGTCCTTTTCAAATGCCACCTGGTTCTCTTCTGAGAAGGAACCTGCACTAGTTTTGATTCACTGTCTGGGTATATTGCTACCTCATATTGCTCTGTTTCCCTGGTACCTTGAAGATAATGATTCTTCAGAAGAGTGGTAAGCGTGAATTGCAACAGGAATTCCTCAGGTACGTCACCCTCTTTCTGGAAATGGGTCTGCATGTGTCCCTTTTCCCTCTTTCAAAGTGGCACCGAAATATCAGTGATAACAGAGATGATGAAACAGATATCTTGCTGATAGAGAGATGATAGATCGGTCTATTGGTCTTTATATGCTAAGTAGTCAAATAAGTTACATTTGTCAGACTAAACCATAAAATATAATTACAAATGGTTCCATATCTGAATAGGAGAAGCCTGGCAAGAGCTCTGAACTAGTTGACAGGGTTGACACGAGAAACAAGAGTTTTCAGTTACCAAACTATGGTCTGGATAAGCTTAACATTAGGTCATCATGCGAAAGCTGTGCTTTTAACTACCATCAAGAACTAACTTTTGAGCAAACTATCTATAGAGAATCCAGCAGAACAAGGACAGGTCTTGATTTAGTTTAGATTAGTACACAGGACTTGGTTGACGGAGTAACTATAGAAAAGACACTCAGTGGCGATACATCATATCAAAGTTTGTCATGTTTGCATGAGAGAAAAAGATAAATAATCCAGCATTGTTTAACTGTAAAAAGGAATTGCATACAAATGAAGAAATCGTTCAAGTAAAAATTATAAGAGGCTAGGAGAGGCACAGAGTGTTTGTTTTCTAATTCTGACCCAACTGAAGAAGAATTCATGACAACTGAACAGTGAGGGAAGTTACTAGGAATAAACAGATGTTGTTCAAAAAGTGAAATCCAAACAAGCAAAGAAGAAAAGCGCACAGTTCTGGGAAGTTAAATGTAGACCCATTGTAAGGACGGACAAAAAGATTTTGAAGAACAATAGGCTAAAATCATAAAAGCAAAAAATAAAATCTATAAGTGTAAATTTTTCAGTTACTTCTGCTAGCAGGACGCTGAGTTCAAGAGATAGAATATTTAGAGGTAAAGCCATTGTGGAAAGAAACAAATGGACAAACCCTTGCATTGGCAGAGTTTATTCCAGGGAGATTAGGAACAGTCCCATATAAAAGTTGTTCTTTATAAAGAGTATTGTAATTTTAAAGTATCAGTAAAAGATTTTTGAACAACTTGATTAAATAGGCACTAGCAGATTGCCAGATAGCACGTTGTTCCTTCAGTAGTTCTAGAGAAATTCAGAAATGAAACTGGTTATCTGTGAACTGTGTTGTATAATCTATCACTTAAATTGGTGTTGATGACAGAGGAATGGAAAGCAGCAAATGTGACACCATTTTAAAAAGGTCTCTAGGGATGATCATGGACTAATGTACTAATAAGTCTGACTTCCATGGCAGGCAAAATGCCAGTGAATGTGATAAAGAATATAATTAATAGGAACATGTGTGGCTGTAATAGGCAACCATCACCTTGACTTTTTGAACAAGGTAGTTCTGTCTTACGGCTTTGCTTATTATTTGAAGCAGTAAACAGATACATGGGAAAGGGTCACCCAAAAAGCTTTTAAAAAGGTCTGTCACCAAAGAATGTTAACACAGTGAAGTGTTGAGTTACGTAAGATTCCTTAAGGATTAATAAATGGTTACAAGATAAAGAAGACTATAGCAATTAATGGGCAGTTTTAATGACACCACCTCCCAGCAATTTGTAGTGGCATGTTTTCTGGTCCACCTGTTCCTAAATGGTATGAGAAAGTGCAGTGATAATGCTTAGAGATAAAAGGCTACTGTGTGGTTGGAGTCAGAGCTGATGTTGACCCTGAAGAGTCGCAGAAGGATCTCACAGCACGGGCTGTGGTGCTGCAGGAGCCACGGCTGCCCCAGAGGCCAGGTATGGCTGACCCGCTGCTAAACCAGACCTGTCAGCAGAGAGGGTCATCACCCTGTCATCTGCCAGCTCTGCAGGCTGCAGCCAGCCCTGCCGTTCAGGAAGGCAGGGACTTGCAGCTGTTCTAACAGGGGGCTGCAACTTGGAAGTTCTACTTCCCTATTTCTTAGGGTTTCACCGCCTTAGGTGAGCTTGAAATACAGACTTTGATCCTAGAATTCCTGCCTGTCACAGAGGTGAAGTTTAATTGTTAAGCTGATGGGTGCTGTCTGGCTGCTGTGAAAAGCCTGGGTTCTCAAGCCTTTTCCTGATGTTTGCATGGCTTTTTAGCAGCTCCTGATTTCCTGAAATCATTCTGGATGGGGTTGATGCTAGCAAAACCTGGCAAAATGGTACTTGAAACAGAGGAGCTACGCAGGCATACTAGCCAGTTTTGAGCACTGATGAGAATTATATACAATGTAGACATGGATGATGAAGGTATGGCATAGCTCTTGTGCAGGGACAGTAACTGAATCAGGATTCTTCACTTTGGAAAAATGTTGGCTGAGGAGTAATAACGTGAGAAAGGCCTCTAAAACCATGAATATGTGGAAGTATTTAATAGGAGACTCTAACTCTCTGTTTCTTAGAATAGAATAACAAGGAGCCCTTGGTCACTGTTTTCTGTATCTTAGGTGATCTTTAAGAAAGCAGAAGGCTGCTTATGACCAGTTTCATCTGCCATAGTTTTGTAGCACAAAACTGCACATCTCAGTTTGTCCTGGACCAGCCGTGGCTGAAATCCAACCTGTGTAGAATTACAGCTTTTCTGTAAATAAAAGTTTGTAGGCCTTGTTGTTTGATGATAAATTTTCAAATATGAATCAAATGTAAATTGGCCCGTTTTCCCTAAACCTGAAGATACACACACACACACACACACACACATATTAATTTAGACTCTGCTTCTGTCTATTCCTTTGTCTGGCAGTAGTAATGCTATGGTCATATCAGCCTTACTTCTGTTAACAAATGTGTAGGCAAGGGAGAATGCCAGTTTGCTGCCACTTCAGAAAGCCAGAAGCAATTTAGCAGGTCCTCAGGTCAGTCTCAGGGGAAATCAGGTAAAGGAGCAGAAATGTTCAACACAGCAACCAGAAGGTCTGGAGGGAGGGAGGGAGTAGGGAACATCGTGCTACTTCTGAAATGGCAGGAATGCTTTCCAAGCTGAGGTCCACTAACCCCTGATGGGCTACAAGGCTATGGTAAGTTGAACAGCTGTTGGGCTAAACAAACCATATCTAATGGTGTTTTAAATAGCGTCTTCAATTAAAAGTTTTATCAGATGGGTGTGTGCTGTTCTGTGAAAAATGTTAAGGGCTGACAGCAATCTACTGCTCTAGAAATTTGGGCTCTGCTCTTCTGGTGTATATGAAAAGGTAGAGAGCACTCCCTACTCTTTCAACATTAGATAGGCCACATGCCTCTGCAGAAGCGGCAGCAAGAGGATCCCAGAGGGATCCCAGGAAGAGCAGGCTGGTAGCATTAACCCTTCTGTCTCCACCACATCCTTCCCAGGAACTAGTAACAGAATTGTTGCTTTTTTAATCATTGTCTTGTCCTGAGTATCACTAATAGTCTTTGCTCCTCTTCCTTTCCATCTGCGCTCATGACTAGTGGATTTAGTTGCCTTAGAAGTGAGGATTGGGTCCCCATCACATGAAGATTAGACTTCTCATCTTAATCAAATGAAAATATATATACATCTTTGAATGCTTATCTGATTTTCTATCAACATTAACAGATGCAAACTTTTCTTATGAGTATTAGCATGTCTTATTACAGGATCAGTTTATTATTCTAAAAAAAAATCCACTACTATTTGACCAGGCACTTTAATTCACATAAGCTCCCTGAATGGTAATTTTACATTGTAAAAATCTTCCTTTTCCTCCTATTGGGCCTCCTATTATTATTAATATTATTATCCATATTGACCATTTTCCAGAATCGTAAGGTATTTATATTAGCGGTGCTTTCAGTTGCCCCTGACATAGGTTACTTCCTGTTGTCATGAATACCATACAAGCACATCCATAAATAATTTGCAGAGATTATATCTTTTCCAACATATTGTGCATCTTTTTAGTAATCACGGTGGCACCCAAGTGGAGAAATGCCAAATTGTAAACCTTATTCAAATTGTATAAATGTGTTTACCCTGAAGAAATCTATTGTCTAATCTAAAATTAGATTGTAGCATATGTATTGTATGAAATGTAAACAAAATACTACTGGAAACAAAAGTTACTGACAGTAACAGTGTTCTAAAGGAATTGAAGTAGTTTGTCAGGCTAGCACTCTCTGTGTAACCTTTTCTTGTCGCATCTTTCTTATTCCTGTTTTTTGATACATATATGGGAAATGAGTTTTGTGAATGCTTTTATATTATTGTTGTTAATATTGTATTGTTATTACTAAATGTCTCTTGCTAACTGATGTGATTCTGCAGTTACCTTTCAGTGTTCTAATATGTATAGTGCATATGGTTGGTTTATCTTGTTCACATGCACAGGACTAAGCTGGGTACGAGGTCAGGAAGAGATCTTTGCCTTACATCAGAAAGAAACATACAAGGGAGGAGAGTGTTTTTCTACCACTGTAGTGTGGAAAAAAGTTATTTACCAGTGTCATCTGGGAGCGATAGGAGAGAGGGATTAATATGCCTATAAGCAAGGCATTTGGGTATGGAAGCAGTGGTGGGTTGTATGGGTAGGACTGAGGATCAGTGTATGAGAATAAAGATTTAGGGGCAGGGGTCAGAACAGGGTTCCTCTAGGAGTTGGAGAGGTCACAGCTAGATAAATGCATTGGGGTCAGTTGGAAGTCAGTATCCCAAACGTGGCTACAGCTCTCTGCCACTGGCTCACTGCACACTTTCCCTGTCTGTTCTCTCCCCTGTGTCTTCTGGAATCCCAGCGTCTTGTCTGATTGCGAAGTGGAAACCTTACCTTCCTGCTTACTCCAGAAACAAGGACACACACGAGTACAAAAGGCCCCTCCAATCCCTCCCATCGGAAGCCTCTTTTCTCACTGTTCTTTCTTCTGTCTCCTGCCTATGGGATTCTGCACTGTAGGTACAGCCGGGTGAGAAGTGGGTGCTGGCAGCAAAATAATGCCTCTACTTGACCAGATAGTTTGCATCTTCTCCAAGTGGGACATATCCCATTGTTTGAAATCTGCTCATCAAAGAGGAGTTCTTTCATTCTTTTTACCCCTATTCATTAGAATGTGACATTTTTTTTTCTATGTGATGAAACACATTTTTTGGATAATGTTTGTCTTACCAAGAAGCAGAAAAGTTCTGGATTTCTAGAGCCTAATCTCTTCTAATTCACAATTCTTTGTGATTTAGGACCTTCTTAAAAAAAAAAAAAATCCAGTGGATGATTACACCTACTGCTGATAAATGGAAGCCTTCTGACAGGATGCTTCATTTTTTAATTACTATTTTGCAGTCCACTTAAAAATTGTTCATGAAGCCTCAAGAGTCTTCAGAGAGATTGAGAGCCCCTTTCTAAGGGGAAATCTTTAAATGCAGGTTAATGTGTTGGTGGTTTTTTTTAAATTCAGGTGTTTGGTTTTTTTCTTTTATCCCATCTGTGAAACACCAAGTGTTGATACCATCTGTGAAACAGCATTTGATGTAATGGCTATTACACTGCTTTAGAAATCTTGTGAAATAGATTTTGTGGTTAGAAGAGTTGGCATCTAAAAATGTATGTCATGGATACAGGTAATAAATGTTGCTTGGGAACTGTTACGGAGTAAAATTACTTACATTTGTGAACAATATACTGGTCTTAACTTTTTAGCTTTTTAAAATCTCTTTCTAAGTATCTTCCTGTATGCTGGGTGCAAAGTGTTTACAGACACGAGTCATTGCATTTGTTGAGGTATTCAGTGCATCATTTAAAATGAGTGCTAAAGGAGAGAGGTGGATTCACTTCATATAACAGCTAAGCATAAAAATAATGATTCAGAAGTAATCATGTGGTTCCAGATCAGTAAAAATCATTTTGTTTTTTGTAGAGCAGAGCTCTTCACAGAACAGTGATCTCATTCTACCGTATCAGATTACAGTTACCTAAATAGATTTTCATTGCAAAACTTTATTCTGGTGATTTTGTAACTTTATTCAGAAAAGGGGGAAATACACTTAAATTTTAGGTAATTGCTCTTTGTCCATGCTAAAAGTTTGCATGCACAAGCTTAGTATTTCCCCCAGGACTGGATCCGTAGTCCTTCAACTTTTGGAATTTCAGGGAATGTACAGGTGAATAGGGAAAAGCAAATGTGAAAGGAAAACAATCAGATGGAGAGGAGGAAATTTCCCTCTTTGCAGAAGGAAGGGAAAGATGAAAGACAGTGTAATGAGCACAGCAGAAGTAACGGTGAAAAGAGAGGAATAACGTTTTCCGTTTAATGCTCAGACTTGTTATGCTTTGTGCTTGCACAGAAGACAGATTGAGACTTCAGCTTTCTGACTAACTGCTGCGCTGAGCCGTACTTTACTCCACGTGCATTTTTGCCTTAGCGTGATTGCTTCTAAAGCAGGCTTGAAATTATCTTTCTGAGGCAACTTGAATCACAAAGTGTATTATCCTCCTAGAAAATAATGACTCCCCCAATGTTCTGTCTTCCTAATCTAGCTGTCTAAAAATACTGCCAGAAACAAAAGTAATAAAAAAGCCACCTATATATATATTTGCTGTTGTTAGTTCACTAGCATTTGGGGCAGGGGACAGGCATGCAGGAAGGTTGTAGCACTTAATGGTGGCAAAAATTCTGTGCAAAACCTTGTTGTTATAATGATGGAAGTGAAAATTGGCCTCGTTTTTCAAGCTTTTTTTTTGTCAAGTTCTTGTCCACACCGTGTTTGAGGGTCTTCATTCTAGCTGGCACATATATAGCCAATACTTTATATAGTGTCCTCAAAGAGCAATATGAAATATAAATGAGTGTCTAAATTAAGAAGAGGTTTCTCCATCTCTACATCAGTTTGTCAGAACTTAAATGGAAAGTAAGACTGAATGGAAAACTACAAACATAAAAAACTATATTATAAAAATTGTATGAACTCTAACTGCTAATTTGTCATCATTCAACCAGACTAGGCAAAGTCAATTCATAAGCAAATGTAGATATAGATCAACAGACTACTCACATGAGCTTTCATTGCAGGTTTGACATCAGTGTACGGATTTCATCCATAATCTGTAATAAAACAAAATAAATTAGGAAGATGGCAAAAAAGGTTTAATTCATTAGTATGTTCATTTATGGGTTTGGTTACTGCATGTTTCTCACGAGTATATATGGCCTTATAGCAGAGTAAATAGGCAAGGTATGTGTTTTTTTTTAACTGCGCAGTTAATATTTCTGTAGCAGGTATTACCAGTCTTCTTGAGTTATAATGCTAAAAACAAACCTCCTGTTTTCTTATGTTCACTTGGTGCTATGTGTAAAACACCGTAGCTGTCCACCTGAGTACCACTTCAGTGTAACTGAGCCCTAAGCTGATGCACAGCGGAGTGCATCCCTGCAAAACTGCGCGATTGCTTACTGGGGACAGGAATGGGTGGAGCAGGGACAGCACTTAGAGTGTCAATTCACAATTAATTTTCGGGTAGTAACATCTACTTCTTGGAAGGCAGAACAGCATGGTATTAATTTCTACTAATAGAAAGATACAGTTCTCCATAAGAATTGCACTACGAATTGCTATGTTATAGGATTCGTTTTCATGTGTAGTGTCTGTGCCATTGTATGGGAGAGCCTGGACAGCAGTCTGTAAGGGCACCCAGTAAAGGTAAGAAGACTGGAAAACTGATGTAGCTGTGCTCTGTTAATTCAAAAAGGAAATTGAAATTAAAAGCAGACACAACTTTTAGAAGTTCTAGATAACAGACTTCATGCTGTATGTTATATTTAGCTGCTACCGTTACGTTGTTTTGCATTAGTGTTGTACTATTTTCCATCAAAAGTCTGTAATTCTTTAGATGATACAAACTCTTCAGTGCAGAATCGTATTTCAAGCAGGCTAGTATTTAGGTTTTAAAGATATCTTTTTAATTGCACTGACAGCTCCGTGTTGTCCTTATATAACAGGCAGGATTGGGGTGACTGTATCCTGAAATAGTCATTAAAAACATAGTGTGTGCAAGACCACTAATGCAGAGGTCTCCAAGGTGGTATGAATTGCACGGTCCCAGGATTAAGTCTCATACTTGCTATACAAAAAAGTGTGCACTGTGAACTGTCCCATTGGGGTGTACTGAAAATTCCCCAGAGCAGTGCTCAGGAGGAAGCTCCCTTTCCCATCCTCTTTTCTGACTATTTATGCTTTGGTGCTGCAGCTCTCTAACAGCAGTGTCTTGTTTTTGCATCAGGGCTGGCAATCTGGTGAAGGTGGGAAAAAGAGGTTATCCCTTCAGACTTGCTCCTGAAGCTTCTGCATGCAGACAGGACTAGGTATCAATGTTAAAACCAACCCTACACCCTTGACTCCTCTCTTTAATTATAGCTCATTTAAAGTAACCATTAAAATCTAAGTATCCTATTTGTAAATAATCACTGAACTTAGTGGCAAGTTATTGAAATATCAGCAGTGCCATTTTAAGTATCAGATACATGTAATATTTCCTGAATCACATTCTTAATGTTGGAAATATAGAATCCCAGTCATGCCAAGCTTTGACTTTAGATTACAGGAGTCAAGCTTAGAGCCCCAGTAGTACATAAATATGCCTAACAGAAGAGCAAACTTTACTTTGATTGGATCAGATTTTTTTTTTTGTGCTCAATATATTAATGTTTGTTAATACAAACACTGTATTAACTCTATGATTCTATGATTCTAATAATAATTAAAAACCAGCAACAACAACAGCAACAAAAACCAATGACACAAACATACGGCATGTTCTGTGCAGATGAAAGCCGTTAGTAAATGTCTCTTGTTCAGAATAAAGGAAGTTGAAAATGTGCTCTTTTTCATATTACTTTAATCCAAGTGTCATTATCTGTAATTATTCATCGCATCTATGCTCACAGAAACCTAGTGAACTTCAAGAAACTAGTAACATTCCAAATATGTGGGTCAGAGTCTGAGATTTAAGCCTTAGGATGGGATGAATCGCCCTCTGGAGGTGCCCGATTCAGTCTATCGGCTTCACAGGAATTGTGCCTTGAACTGCCTAGCTTAAACTGAAAGTTAAGTGAGTGGACTGTCACCATAGGAGAGGAATAACTAAGCCATAGTAGGTCTTCTCTGTAGACCTTTCTTTTTGTTAAGAATAGCTACCTTATTCCTCACCTTTATTTGTCACTGTTCTTCTGCCATTTATAAAATGAGTAAGTACAATTGTTACTGTCACTATTTCCTGTGTATTTCCTGTTTTTTTCTTTTCCTGTCTCTTTTCATCTTTATTATCTTATCTTTCTCTGCTTTTTTTTCTTTCCCTGACTTTTTTTTTTTAGCTACCATCTCTTCTGAAGCTTCTCATTTGCTCCCTCTCTGACCATCCTGCCTCCCGTCCTGAGAGCACTGCCCTAACTTCTGATCTGGATGGCTGCTGACCATTTCCTTTGATGCTGATATCAGTATTTTCTGTGAGAGACAGTACTGTAGTGAAGAGACAGAAAAAAAAGAATATGGCACTATTGTGATTTTATTTTTGTATGCTTTTGAATCATCAAGAATTACCGGTCTGACTGCAGACTAAGTGTGCTGGTTTCCTAATGAACTTGTAATTTAAAGATGTTTGTAGAAATGTAAAATCAAATGTGAACCACATTAAAGACATTTAAATTTAACAAAATATAGCGTTAGTCTTTATTTTTTTAAATATGGAGACCGACATGGCTCACTTGCAGAAAGTGGGATATATTTTGAAAGCTGTGGACTGGCAAATTCCGACTTATTAAAGGATAGAATTATTTTCCTCCTACCTATGGTAGTAGTTTCTTTATTCAGACCTATTGCTTAAAGATCTCTCCTTCTATTAAGTTTGTTTCCTTCTCTATCTTCTCTTTTTTTACTTCCTTTTACTAGCTTAAGTTTCCTGTTCCTTCTTGCACTGGACTTTCCTAACTCTCTCAGTTCAAAACCAATCCATTTTTCTCTCATGTATATGTCCACTGGCCTAAACTGTTGCCTTAAGCACGACCATGTATATTTCTAAATACTGGCCAGATGTGCTGTTTCAGGACTTGCAATAGATAAGAAACTTAACAACTCAGTGACAGCATTTAAAGTATTTTATGCCACACATCCCTCACAGGATCAGAGTACCATGCCATCCACATCAATGGCATAATAATTATGGACAGGCATGAACATTCCCATAAAAATACAGATTTAAGGTATTGGCTCAGTATAGGATTGCTAACTTAAAAGAAGCATCTGAAAGAAAGCAGACATTCTGCATTCATAATTGGTGTTGCAGAAGTATTTAGATTGTATATGCAGATAGATTAAAGAGGAAATGCTAGCACAAAGAGTGCTTTGTATTGACAGTAATGTAAGCAGTTAAAGTAAAAAAAAAAAGACAACTAGAAAATGTACATCCATAAAAGTAGTTGATCTATTTTATAAATCATGCTTTGTTATAGCAGAAAACTGTAATAAAAGTTAATGTTTTCTGAGGGGTAGATACCTACATATTTTGTAATCCTCACTAAATGTTCTTTGCACAATCTGAACTCCTTGGATTTGAGATAGTACAGTGAAAGGAAAGCTAAGTACATGATAAAATATAAATAGTGACATTTTGGAATTTTTCTGATATGTACAATATGGTTCTGCAGCCTCTTCTGGTACTTACAGTAGCTTACAGTAATGATAGTAACTTATGACAAAATGCATGAATGTGGCTGAGAATATCATTTGTGATGCCCAGAAGTTTTAAACCAATGTAGTTACAAGCAGGATTCTGCATAATTTTGAGTCCATTAAAAAAGTTTTGTTTTTTTTTTAATGTCGCATTTGTTTTCTGAGTATGAGGATGACATATACAAGAATTAGAAAGCAGAGCAATATTGGACTCTAAAGTAGTTATATGGAAGATGAGGCTTTGGGTTGTAAAGCAGCAGTAGTAAGTTTTTTGTTAGAATGGATCAGCCACAATTAGTTTTATACAAATGAACCATACAAAAATTATCCATGGAGTGAGGAAGAAAGACTTCTAAAAACTATGTAAAGTCTGTTAGTATTATCCTCACATTATATAAATTGGCAGGCATACAGTTAAATCATCGCTGCTGAAGTTCTGTCCTTTTCATTAACTATTTAATGTAATATAATAACATCCTGAAATAGTCTGTTACTTAATACCTTTATCAGTTTTACAGTAGTTATGGAACATGGTCTTATCATGAAAAATAATATAATTTTAAGATTGGTATATTATTGTTAGAGGGAAATACATCAAACTGAATTAGCATGGGAGAATCAACTTTGGTTTTGAGAGTACTGTATTGGCATCACATGAGGTACAAAACTATTGCTTGTTTAATAGTACTACTAACCTAAAATTTAGGGTTACAGTTTGAAGACAGAATTATTTTTACACTCAAGTTTGTGGGGTTTTTTTTGTTTTTTTTTTTTTTAATTGCAGTTTTTGGGTGATCATGTCTCAGTTAAAATAACCAGTTAAAATCTCTCTTCAATATATGAAGAATAGCGAGGAAAGCCTAGCTGGAAATACTAACAAAACAGGACAAGTTTTTGAGCAAATAAATGAATGTAGCCATAGGGAAACACTTGCAAGAGAAGAATAAAGTTGAGCTAGTACTGCTACACTGAGATGTGAAAACATACATCATCTAGAAACTCCTTCAGGAAAAAATCATGTGAAATTAGATATTTCTGTTCATAAACACAGCTCATGTGCATGTGGTCTTGAGAGGTGCAGTGCCACAGCAAATTCCATGAAATGCTTTTTGATCGCATTGCAAACAAGTCTGGCTATGGCATAAATAGAATATAACTATCTGTTTCTATATAAGGAAGATCAGGTGAGGGAGTGTAATTTATAAAAACAACCAGCCTGCAGCCCTTGCAGTTCACATGGCTGGCAGACGCAGAAATAATTTTACAAGTGAAAATGGAAGATGCTGTATCCATGAAGGTTGTGGTGAAGGTTTATTTTGTGTGACTCTCTATAGGATTGGGAGTAAGGATAATGCTATGAATATGAAAACAAGGGTGTGAAAAACTTAAAAGATGAATTTGAATTATGTGGGAGAATGTTCCCAAATAGGCTATAAAATATTGGTAAGATATAGGATATTTTTCTATTATATTTATTTATTATATCCAAGATAGAGGATATTTTGTATAAATACCAGAAGAAGTAATGACAGTTAATTCAGTCCTGGATCTGATAGTGATCAGGAAAAAAAAAAACAATAAATCTACAATGAAGACCTTAAGTATGTACAGTACTTCTGGTTCAATATATAGGCCAGAAAAACAGGAATCATGTTGTGAAAATCGCTGGCAGAAAACTGCAGGGTTTGAAGAGTAACAGCACCAAGCTGGTTCAGCACTAACACTGCAATAAAGTAAGAGTAGGGTTCGCCTGAAAACAAATGTTTAGTGAAGTAATATACAAAATGATAAACAGTTAAAAAAAAAAAAAAAGAGGAACTGGGAATGCAAACTGTGAGGTTGCCATTGTGCAAAGATAAAACAGAAAGCTTGGCCCATTTGATACTACTTGAGAAAGCCTAATTACCAGCTTAATTAGGATAGTTCACTAATATAATCTTAAATATACAAACATTTTTAAAAGGAAAAACTAAAAATCTGATTTTCTGTTTTTTTTTTTTGGCTGGCAGTTTTTTTTCTGTGCTTCCAACAGAGTAACATTGAATAAAAGAAAATCGGAGACCACTGTCTTCAAATCAGATAATTTCCCCAAAAAGGCAGTTAAAGAGACAACAAACAAACACGGTAACTGCAAATACGGGCAGGTATCCGACAACACCCATGGCCCAGGCTCTTTGTGCCCCTGCTGACCAGGCCAAGCCCTCCTACTGCAGCCGCTGGGAGCTCATCTGGGCCTCTCCATGCCAGCAGCTCTCTGATAACAGGAGCATAAGGCAGTGCACTCAGTCTCTGCCTTTATTTTCTTAGGCATCTGAGCTAGAAAACAAAAGGGCCATGGTGCAGCTGCAGGTGGGCAGTTTGTCACAGCCCACATTCACACAGCTGACTTTCTGGGTGGCAGCTGTCCTTACTGCCTGCCGAGCAATACCCTACCCGTGCTGTTCCTCACACCTTGCTGTGCCTTCACCTCAGCGCTTCTCAGCCTGGCCCAGCAACATACCAAAAAGCATATAACAGCTCAAGGCCATAGACTGTCCCATGGCAAAGCTCAAGCACACGCCCGGGCCCTGCTCAGCCCAGGTACACAGGTCAACTTTATGAACGTGGTGCACCTGGCAGTAATTACAGCTGTACGGCCTGCTCTAAGATAAAGGTGCAATGGCTTGAAAACCAATCATCTACAGTTACCTTTCAGACTGTGCTTTCTTCAACAGAAATGTCAATGAATGTATAAATTTTGATCTAACGTGTGACTTAAAGAAAACAAAGAAAATCTGAAAATACTAAAACTCTAAATTAAGAAACTCAGAGGAGGACAGCGAAAGATAAAGCAGTGCTTATCTGATTGTGTTCTTAAATGAAATTGGAAAGCCATGTAGAGGAATGAATATTCTTTTCGAAGAAGCAAGGTTACAATAAAAAAAATCACAGAATCACAGAAATATTAAGGTTGGGGAAGACCACTAAGATCATCTAGTTCAACCGTCAACCCCAAGAAGTTATCATATGACTGGATAAATAGAGCAGTTTGGTCCTATGTATGTGGAGCTCCTTCTGTGATAACAGCCTGGCATATAATGTGTTTGGTTATGGTGTTTTGTTCTGAGCCTTTTGACAAGGATCTGATGCTGAAATGGGCACACTTCGGAGTAGTGATCTCATCCTGCGCATGATGGAATAAGTGCTTTACTGAATATTTGTACAGATTTCTGAAAGGGATATGCAATAATATCTTGGGATTAATATAATCTCTGTATTACTTGGACAGTTTGCCAGTGTGTGATGTAATTACTATTAGGTTCCAGGTCAAAGTTTGACCTAGTGAGGTCACCAGCTGTTTTCATTGTTGCTTCTGATTTTACAGGTTGCAGAAAGCTATGTACGGGATACACAAAAAGGGGAAATAACATTACATTCACAGACTATTTTAAGACTTGAGATTAACTGCTTAACTTTGAAAACGTAAGAAAGAGAGACAGAGCGAAAATGTGGCAAGTCAAACAATATTAGAACATGATCTACTAGCATTCAGTTGAATATTGTCATTTAAGTTACTCATGTGTAGAGAGAGAAAAACAAACAATGTGCAGGTTCTGCAAGGGGTTCAGCCCCTCTGGTGAGTGCTGAGGATCTCTGTATTTTGCAAAATCGATTCTTGAAATATCCATCTAACATGTAAACTCAAGAAAGGTATCAGAATGCCATTGGAATTATAAGAAGGAAGCTGTCTCTTCATACATTACATTTGAAAACAGATAAAATTAAGGAGCTGATGATTTTTAGAGCTGTTATGTATAGCATTGTTACAACCACACCTATAACGCTCAAGGCATTCTGGTATGAAGTGTCACAGGCAATTCAAAGGAAAATACCTACATGCAGAACAAGGTAACCACTCTTATGAGAATGTACTGAATTTATCAAATGCACAAACAACACGATTTTGCACGGTTGAAGTTTTTGTATAGTTAATACTGACTAAATCTATTCAGTATATAAAGGACATAAATAAATAAATCGGGGAGAATTTTAGGATGCTGCAGATCAAAATAAAATGGCCAGAAGTTGAGAAGGAAAGTTGGGAGTAGATGTTTGGAAACAGTTGAAGAGGACACAATTCTTAATGTAACGCTGGGAAACAAATACACAATCTTAACAGCTATTCAGGCATAAATTTGTCTGTAGACTAAGTAGCATAACTTATTTGGAGAAGCAGTCCTTAAGAAGTGCAGCTTTTCTGGAGGAACTAAGTGGCCTTTTCTGGCCTTACTGTACTGCCGGCATCCATATGTGCAATGTGGTGGGGAGCTATGTTCAGCAAAATCACTTCTACAGTATTAATGTCTGATTCTATGCCCTTGGCTTCAGTATAGTCCTATTCTTGCAAATAACAGTATACATTAGTAAAGGCAGGAGAATATCAGGGTAAAGAAAGTAGATTTGCATACACATGGATGGAGGAAAAAAAACAAATGTCACATGTATTACATGTCTGGCTGGAAAAAAAAGAGTTCTTACAGTGACCTTGTAATTTTGAAATGCAAATGCAGTATGTAAAATTCTGTAATTTCAGTTTCAGGAAATGGCATGAAACAAACAGAAAATACTTGAAGTTGCCCACTTATTCTGAACCTAATGTCTGAACTGTCAGAAGTGGCAGTTCCTGTTTTGAGGGGAAAAAGTCATTTTAAGGCTTCTCTGAAAAGAGATTCATAAAAAATACAGCAGATAGCACAGGTACGACTGTCTGCTGGAGAAGCATTTGTAAACTGCTTCTCTGCTCATTGTGAATATGTTCAGTGCCCATCACTCTTGCTTAAATAGCAGTGTGCTGAAGTGTCGCCTCTCTGTTCCCAGAGAAGGGAGGAACATTGCTTTTGGGAGATGGGGGCAGCTAAGCTTGAACACAGCTGGGAGGTGACTGCATCATAAATTGTTAGAGAAGGTGTGAAAAGGCTTTTCCTGACGTGGGGAATGGATGGCTGTGAGCAGGAGCTGCTGGGACCACAGAGTCCATCATCACGGGTAGCACACCTGGGTACCTTGGGGTCGGGATGCTTTGCAAATAACTAGGTTAATTAGATTACAGAGAACAACCACTAAATTTCAGGAATTCATTATGAAACTACCCTAACAATAGATGATATGAATATTAAAAAGTAAAACCAAACCGAAGAAACCACTTCTTAGAAGAACTTTCGTATGTGACTGTGGTATAGTGGCACAGTCTGTGCGAGTGAAGTAGAGCAAAGAGGCAGAAAATGTGGGCTACAAATCATAAATCCCTGACCAGTTTTTCACTTCTTTTCTTTCTTTCCAAGGAAATAATTTGGAGATTCCTGGGATAAACTATCTATCTTTAGTTAAAAAAGTAAAGAGACTAGATTCTCCAAAGGCAGGCAGCTGGAAATAAATGTGAAGAAAGACAGCCACCGCAGCATTTAAAACACTTCTTTGATCTGTTATCTTACATCCTTTGTTTTATTTTTCTTGGTCCAGAATATTTCAGCTTTATTCAGACAAAACTCATACTGAAAACAGCGCACAATGTGACATGCGTTTACCACAAACTAGTAATTGTGTAATCATCAAAAGAGACTCCACCAAATATTTTAGCTAGCAGCATCCTTCTACCCCTGATTCAGAAGGCAGTATGATCTGTTCTGAGGCAAGGGAGAGGGATGCGGGCTTCAAATCATACCTTCTTTCTGTTTGTGCCTGATTCTCAGAGGAAGCAATATTTATTCTTGTCTGTCCATCTATACGGCTGCTCATTTATTAAGAATATTACAATTCTTGTTTTAGATGTTACACTTAAAAATAAAAGTACAGTATTACTAAACAGAGGGCTTACAAAATCCCTGTTTCATCCACTACTTGAAAGGAAAAAGAATGAGGACAAGTGAATCATTCAAAGAGAATTAAGTAAGTGTCATTACTGATTCCCAAAAAAGTGACTGAAAAAAATGGACAGATGTGTTTTGTTTCAAGGCTCTGCGGGGCCTACTGTTCTAGAACACCACAAAACTCCAGATGATGTTGATAGCATCTACTTTTACAGATGAAACAAAATCAAACAAACAAACAACAAAACACAAGAGCAAAATGGCCAGGAAAAAAAAAAAAGCAAATAAAATTGCATCTCTGTGCTAAAATAGAATCTAGAAAAGGGAAATGATTTCAATGTCCAGGTAAAAGAGAATCTGTAGCAGAACACATGAGTGAAAAGGTTTTTGCAGGGCGAGATTTATAAGGCACAGTTTGAAAAAGCTGTGTTTGTTTAGTCTACAGAAAGAGGACTGAGGAGAAAATAAAATAATCTGATATCTAAAGATTATTGTGAAGAAGACAGTCATCAATTGTCTTTTGTAGCCAGTTGTGGAAGGACAAGAAAAGATTATCTTAATTTACAGCAAAGAAGAACAGGCTACATATTTGTGAAATACTTCTGAGTCCAAGGACGGGTAAAGACTGGAACTGGGGTATCCAAAGATGCTGGAGCATCTTCCTTGCTGGCAATTTAGAACACGTTAAGCAACAAGTTTCTGTCATCATAGTACTCTTAACATTTATCTTCTTTCCTAACTCTGTTAGCTCCGCTGGACTCAATAAATAATCTGGGATTTAGTAAGTAATTTGAAAAATAAATTATGAAATGCAGAGATGAAATTAGATAGTCTGAATGCATGATAAATCATCAAAAATGCAGGCATCTTCTTACCAATAGATGCATTTTTGTATTTTGTATATATTTATATTTTAATTTTCACTGATTTTAACTTTGAAGTTCACACGCATGTACTTTCTATTTGCAGATCATGGACAAGGATAAAAGTTCACCTATTTGTGCAAGGAGCGCTGGTACCCTGATTACACTATGTGACTCTCCACACAGAAGGCTGGTTCCAGCACCAGCAATGCACTTTTCCCTTGACTTCCAGCTCCACCACGTGCTCCTCAGGTATGTATAGCTTTGCTGATATTATGGGGAAATATACTGCATTCAAAACACATGTAGTTTCTTTTAAGTCATAAATAGATAACTAGAGTGTATTACTTTACGGAGTATCTGAAGAAGTCTGATTCCTAAGCAAAACCAGAACTTTGATGATCAATTTTACTTTCTGTGGTTAGCAGCCTATTTTTGCTGTGATAAGTGAAGTCTGTTAGTAATAAAAATGAAACCTAGTATCAGTACTGTCATAATGGAACCCCAAAGTGAAATTAGTTAGTGATATTAGAAAGTATCGCTTGTATTTGTGCTTCAAACCTCAATTTATTTTATTTTCCTGTACTCAAAAACAACATTAAAGAGCATGCATGGATCATGTTACTGACATTCATGGCCTTGATTATAACGTGAATCATTCATATACATGCTTTTGGTAGAACATAAAATACGTGACGCAGAACAGCAAGGATACTGGAGGAATGAAGATCATTTGCCTGTTCCGAATCCTGACAGAGTTCAGTCTGCTCAGAATCCTGATGAGCACATCTGTGCTTTCTAAGAAATTCAATTTGAAGGAAAATGAGAAAAGCGTTTAATTATACTTATTACTGTGATAAATAGTAAAAATGCAGCTCTGTTTGCTGCTTAAGAATTTCTGTGTTCATCTCAAACAATAGTTAAAGTCTTCAAATTAAAGTGTCCATCTTGCAGGGATACTTCTTGTATTTGGTCTGTGGCAGCAAAAACTTTGAATATGTGAAAACTGAGTATTTTTTGTACCTTCAATCAAACTGTGTGAGAAACATTTCAATTATTAGGAACAGCTATATTAAAAATGTGAATAGCATACAGAGACTCAAATGATTTTTGCTTAGTTAACCCCCTAGACAGGAAGGCTTAGCTAAGAAAGTAAGAGAAGTAGCAGCCCTTCACTTTTGAAAACCTGTTTTGTTATCCTGATCTAGAATCAAGGAGCTCCAGTATAACTTTCCTGTTTTGTACTGCACATGAATCCCCTAGACTGGACCTGGACTTGGTTTAAGGAGTTTTTTAAGTAGGCATCCACTTAAGTTATTTGAGAATTGACATAGAAGAAGACCACTGAAGTCTCAAAACCTTTAAAATACAAAGCAGTCCAGACAAAGATTGTTGTCAATTTGATGTATGTAATTTTGAGAGTCTTATTTACCAACAGTAATTGACTGCATTATAAGTTTGTCTGCTACAGGCAAAGTATGCCCTATGTTAGAATTCCCACAGAATTGTGGAACAAGAATATAATTACATACCATTGCTCCTTTACCATTGCTCCTATTAATATAGTTCAGAAGAAAACCAGTTTTCCTCAGAGAAGCTTTTGGAAGAACATGTCTAGCAAATAACTTCAGAACATTTAATTCACACTTTTTAGTTTTTCTCATGAAAATCAAAGTAGTAGCTTATGATCCAAGATGTTTCATGAAGAGAGAATGCTGTGAATTGTGAATGATGAATAGAACAAATTGAGACAAATGTGAAACTACTAAGGTTTCTTTTGCTTACAATCAAAATCTAAGCTTGTCCACTCCTCACAACCTGCTTTTCAACTTGTGCATAAAGTCTCTTAATTTTAGTAATTTTCACATTTATAGTTTGAAGTTATAAAATATTAACTATATTTTCAACATTCCCATTTGATATTTTATTCATCAGTTAGTATTTTTTTTTTTTGGACTAAAGAAAAGATTTCGTTAACCAGAGGGTACTTATTAAGAAGAACAATGTAATTTCTCCACGTGCCTTCGGTGGCCCAATGCAGCGATTAAGAACATCAACTCCCAGCAATGTGTCTATTATCTACATTGGATAATATGATACTCAGGAAAAAAAAAAAAGATGGCTAATAGTATAGAAAGCTCTAACTGCCATTTCAAAGGTGCCAATGAATGTGTCACTTCATAATTTTGAAAATATTTCTCATGGATTAAATAAGGATATTTAGAAACAGTAAGAATTACTAAGGGGCAATTGAGAAGAAAAAGAATACATCCTGTTTGATTGAGTGAGGTTAACAACCATACACGATTAAACTGGAATGATGTGATATTATTTAGGTTAGTAGGAGAATGTATAATTGGAAGGTGTGATAGAATTGGGAAAAGATGGCGTGCAGTTTTTTGAGTTATTCTGTCTTAACAGATTTAATAATATTTTAAGGAGATAGCAATCCGCTTGCTTAGCACAATCAAAATTACACTGAACCAAGTGCTAGAAACTGTACTTCAGAAAGACAGTCTGATGGCCAATTTTGAGGAGTAAGTAAGAGAAGGTCAAAATTAAGAAAATATTTTCTCTGGTGTATTAGACTTTGTGGGTAGTTTTGGGCTCTCCATACTAATTTTGTGATACACAGGAACAGTAATAAGGATGCTTTCTTAATGTAGTTTGCGTATGTGTTAACATATGTAGCCTAGCCTTCCATCTAAGTTGGCCAAAGCACAGATAATTACTTTAATTGCTTAATTTTTATGAAGCACGTGAATAACTGTGCTGGGGTGCTTTTGGCTTCTTCTTGAGTGCTTGAGTAGATGGAGTTCTTTGTTGATGTGTATGTGCCCTGTGAGTACAAGGACAATTTGGATGAGCAGAGTCTAATTATTAGACGGTATCAGTGGATTACTTGAAGCACCCTCATGTTCTCTGTCCTCAGGGCATTAAACAGTGCTGTGAGTACAAACATTCATGATTTCATTATTTCCATCATACCACAAAGGTGGAAATAGTGCAGTATAAGTACTGTGTGAATCATTTAACTTTTATGTGTAGTACTGTAATTAATTTCATGCAGGAAATTAGGTCTCCTACTGACTATTAAGAAATATGGTTTGAATTAATATACCAGATATGTCTCCTTCTATAGGGATAAGAGAGTCATGAGTTACTGGGGTTTAATATTTTCCCTAGCACGATTCTTCAGATCCTATTTATGACAAGAGGAAACAGACAGTGGGGGAAGGAGGGAGGGGATTTCCCTAGGGAAAAAAAAAAAAAAAAAGATCAGTTTATTTCTAAATTCCATGAATAAAGCTACAATTATGCTTTAAGACAGTATCTCATATTAAGTGTCTTAAAAGCTGTGATTCTGGGCTTCTAGGCCACACTCGTGGCCATGGCCCACCGACAGGGAAGTCGGCTGGAGGCGTGCAGTTCCAGCACAAGCACATGCACATAGCGAGGGATGAAAGAGTCATTAGCAACATGGTGGCTCTTTGATTCATGTATTTTAAAGTCCAGGGCCTGAAAAGAACTATTTTATTTCCTGGATGCTCCCTGCAGGGACCTTGATAGTGACTGGCTTTGTGTTAAGTGCCTTATGTATTTAGAGCCCTGATAGCAGCGATTGCCTCTGTAGTATCTGTGCTGTCCATAGCGCTGTGTGACTTGCTCTTGCGCCTTCTCTATCCCTTACTCCCTCTAAAAAGCTGTCCAGCCAGTCAGAAACAACAAAAACCAGAAACAGATACCCTTTTACAACAGATTGCAGGAACAAATGTTCCACTACAGATCGCTAACAGAAACTGCTGAACCTACCCCTTTCCTTACAGAAGGGGCAAGTAGCTAACCCTATGGTGCGAGTGATCAGATCAGTACTGTGACACTTCCATTTGCTATTTCAAATTTGGACTGGAGTTGGATCCATAATCTCCCCACCAATCTCTAATCCTCAAGATCAGCCTGCAAGGTGTCTTTTATATAGGGGCCCACAAAGGAGATTCCTAATGGGAACACTGGACTGTTCCACAGAGAGCAACCCTTCACAAGTCCTCTTCATGAACCAAGGGACATATACATTGTTTTAGTGTTCTTCCTGCCTCTCACCCAGAAACAATAGTCTCAGAAGGTAACAAACTGAAGTGCAGTACCGCAACAGATGATTGACTCAGGTTACACAGGTCAAAAACTGTAGAATCAATGGTTCTAGACCTAAAAAACAGCAACGCTGATTTGAAACACTTGGTTATGGGGTTGCTAAACAGCAACAGGTCAGTTAAATTCACTTCCAAGCATCTGTTAAGCTCAGTGAAAACATCTTAGCATTTACAGTCTCTCACAAGACATTCTGTACTTTGTTTGCATTCCGCACAAAGTTGACCTGTAGCTGCCCAGCACCAAATCAAACAGTGCGGCGCATGAAGAAGTCCTCTCCTCATGAAACTTTGGGCAAACCAATCACAGGTCCTCAGTATGGTGTCATCTTCCTACTGAATGTGCCTGGATCTATTCAGAGACAGGGATTTGCTCATGCTGAAAGTCTCTGTGATGCTCAGGGGATGCTTGGTCTCTGTGTATCTCTGAGTCAGGACCCACTGCTGTGAACAAAAAGTACACTAGGTTTTGTTTTTCAGTGACTTGCTGAACAAGTGCTGACAGTCGAAGTGATGATCAGTGATATGTTTTGCCAACGAGCCAGTGAGGGGTAAGACCATCTTCAGGAGCTTTCACCTGACACACACCAGGGAACATTTGGGGTTACTGTTAAGAGGCTCTGACCCTTCCTGACCTTCAGCCTGTCTAACCACCATAACGGGGAGCCTACAACAGTGACTGGTCTTCCAGAGGAACCTTTTTCAAATGGGAAATCCCAAACCGGCACTCGTTCATTGCAAGAGTAGGTACCCTATTCTACCAGGAAGGACACTGACAGTTCTGGGAAAAATACCCTGCTGACCTGCCTAGGAACATGAGTTGTGTATGCCTTTTCCTTTTACCTTTCTTTGTGTTGTGTGAAACTTTCAGCGCTGCCTCTGTAACTGCTTAGCCAAATGTATTCTTCCGAAGAAATAATCAGATCCTGCAGCCAAAACTAGGCCGGTTGTAACTGGGACTGGGTGTTGCCAGAGTGAAATTTACTGACAGAAACTGTTTCACAACAGTACAGAATATTTTGTCTTACACAGAATACCTTTCACTAAAGTTACTCTTAAACCTAAATTAGAAGGTTTTCTGCCCATGTATCTTAGCATCATTGGCATCTCCCCTAACCTTTGTTAGGGGCTGGGAGATGTAGAAGAGCTTTGACGCTATCTGGAGTTCTACAAAATTTCTCTGAGTTCACCTAAGAGTTCATTTTTCCTATCTTCTGTACTGGGACACAATATATCTTACCTTGCAGTAAGGTTTCTGAACAGACTCTGTTCATTTTTTTACCTACGAATGGAAACGGGTCCCACCTATCCATCTTCATATTTTCTCACCAATAGAAACTGGCCCTTCTTGTGTCTGGTAAAATACATAGCAAGGAAAATGGGAATACATTCCACGAATCTCCTATGGAAATACTAGGAAACTCTCACAAGCTTCTGCTGTTTTAATTATTGTCAGCTCTGCCTGATTAAGGTCTGCTGCCAAACTCTAGAAACAAGGTCTTGCTCCCTTAGAGCAAGGATTTTACTTCAGCTTTCAGCTAAAGTTTACACTGATTCCTCAAGCTGTAGTTCTTAGCAAGTGATATTCTTAGAATGGGGCTGATTTCTGTGGAATAGCAAATTTCCTTCTCTTTATTTCCACTCCCTACTATTTTTTTTAGATTCTGCTTGCAGAAAGACCAGCGGGGCTTTAAGAGCACAATATGCATGACTGCATCTTTTCCTCCAACGCATCATCCCTAACAGTGGGAAAGAGTGGCTCTCCCCAAGTGTGCTCGGTGGAGCTTCCAGTTCCCTGGGATTTTGGAAGGGCTTCTGTGCAAGAGCAGCTCCAGCATCTGCCACATAGAGCGGGCTGAGCAGTGGCCGAGAGCTAAGAAGAAATAGGTTTCCAGCACAGAGACTACAGCCTCTGCTTCAGAGACTTTAATTGCCCTTCCAATGCTTCTTCAAAATAGCAACAAATATTTTAAAATGACACATGAAAAGGATGGATGGGGATCAACTTTCTGCCTTCACTATCATTGCAGAAATGAGGGTGCATCAGATGAAGCTGGCAGTAGTCAAGTATATCGTATAATAAATAGTATAATAAATTGTATTATTTTATGTGTACATGGATAATATACTCATGACATTCTTTGCCTTAAGATAGTACAGATAGCTCACGTGGATCCAAGGAGGGGCTGCAGAAGAACGTGGAGGAGGGATCTAGTTAAGGTCACTGAGCAGACAGATTGCCATCAGGCCAGGGACACACCCAAGCTAAAAACTGGGTACTGGCATCCATGGGCAATGTCAAGTGTGCTGGTCCTGGTCCTGCTGCTCACTTGGGTAGGAACTGGCCTACACCTGCTGCCAGAGGTGGGTTATGGACAGCCCAACCTCTCTTCCATTCTGAAATATGGTTGATTTATGAATCTCTGCCTACTAGCCCAATCTCAACAATAACGAAACAATAGTTTCAGGACCTTTCCCTCCTTAAATTCAACCAACTAGAGCCAACCTGAGTCAACCATTTTGTAATGTGTTAGTGAAATGCCTCTACCTTATCTCCTTTACCTTAATAGTGCCCTTACCTAAACCAAACTTTCTCTCTATAGAAACTTGCTGTTACCACTGTAATTTTGACTAGTGTTTTTTCTTCTTTCTTATGCTCACCCTCAGATTCTCTCAGCAACAGAGAGGAAATTTTTGAGCCCACCAAAAAAAAAGAAAAAAAAAAAGAGCAAAAAAAAGCACTAGAAAACTCACGGGATAGCTTTGTTTCCATCACAGTAATTTGGGGCAGGAATTACATTCTGATCCTTATTAAGTGAATCAGCTGAATTCACAGATCTGTAATGCTGATCTGTAAGGCACAATTCAAAATTGAGCAGGCCAGGATCCCAGTCTTCGGACCTTGTCAGTAATAATTTTCTTCCTTTCCACTTGAGAAGTGGTCCTGGTGCTGGGTTTATCCTCCAGAATCACACAGGAAGGAAATTCAATGGGAAGCCTCTATCTTTAGCAGAACTTAATGCCATCATTGCTTACGTTCAGTTCCCTGGTTCATTTAAACTCTCTCCAACTCCCAGACATGGGCCTGGATGAGTGCAGCTGGAACTCAAGGGTAGGGGAACAGGAGGGGATGGAGGAATAGGGCAAGATCTGGGGCCCTTTGTGGCATCCTCCCACGCTCTGCCTCCTGGAGCTGGTAAATCTGCACTTGAACAGCCAGTGCTTTACTGAAAAGAAAAAAAGCAAAAAGCTTCTCCTGTTTGGCTTTACTTTTAA
This sequence comes from Numida meleagris, assembly GCF_002078875.1. Lineage (NCBI taxonomy): Eukaryota > Metazoa > Chordata > Aves > Galliformes > Numididae > Numida > Numida meleagris. The sequence continues at coordinate 167,313,866 of NC_034409.1, forward strand.
CACCTCAGGTGTTGAGCAAATTAATGCAAACCTCTCTGCCAGGGCTCTGTCTCTTTAACTTCATGTGTACACCAGCAGGCACAGTAGGAACCCGTTCTGTTCTGAATGCGCCATAGCATCAGTGGCTGATAAATCAGAAAGGAGGGAATCCACATTTTCTATTGCTTCTGTGGCCTACTGGAATGATTAATATAAGTTTAATGAGTTATATATGTATACTTTATTTTATTTAAATTAAATGTTTCTTTTTTAACAAGACCACTTAAAATTAAATATGGAAGTAGGGCAGCCTGTGTTAAGGTTAAATTTACTGTAGTTATTTTAAAATAACACAATAAAAGTACTATCCAACACATTTTTTGATGCCAAATTTTTAGAGAAAGTCAAACCACTGAAGGGGTAGGAGTCACTGGCAGAGCACTCGGAACTGTAACCCATAGAATGCTGAAGCTGCTTCTGATAGCCTTTTCTTCTTCTTTTAATGTATTCGTTTACTTTATATTAATGACTAATATGTTCAAAATCGAAAGATCCACTGAGAGATGAAAAAGTAGGCAATCTCATTTTTTTTTCTACTGGGTTCATGAATGAAGACTGTGAGAGGATGAGATGTACCAGCTCTAAAGTCTTGAAGGTCGTGCTGACCAGAAACAATCACTTCAGCTCACCAGCTAGCAGCGATTAGTCCTTGCTGAATAAATCAGCTTGCAGTGCACTGTGTTCTGATAAGTGTATTCTTTTTCTTACATGTTACGCCTATCTACGGTTATTTAATTAAATTGATAAAAAATGAAGTGCTCTTTTGCCACATTTTAATTGAATTCCACTTTCCATCTACACAGAGTTTACAAATCGGAATTGGAAGACTTAATCACGTAGTAAAGAAAACTCATTACATTTTCTATTATCAAATGTAAAAGTTGAGAACCAGAGGTGTGCTTTATAGCAGATTAAGTAAAAATTGTATGGCTAGGGAATAACAGTCCGGATGACAAAAAGAATCGTGTTTTGTGAGTGGCTACATTTGAATAAGGGCCTTGAACATGAAAATAAAATCATGCAAATATAAAACCACACCAGAATAGACAGAATAAGGTAGGGTCCTTGTCTTTTCTGTTTTGAGAAGTAGTTAAAAATGGATCATTTAACTCAGAGACACTAAGCGATGCACCCAGGCAGCTGCTGCTCGCATTGGGCACGGCGGGGCAGCAGCACCCATCGCCTGTGCCCCTGGCTCTGGGATGCTGCTTAGAGAGCAAGGGGAGGTGCTGGGACCCGGCTGGGGGTAAGGCAGAAGGTGACCTAAGGTTAGATGACCCTGACTGTCAAGTGTGCTGCCTTGACAAAGCGCAGTTGCTTGACAATTGCTTGAGGCTTACAAAACATTGCGTTATCGTGTTCGTGCTGTATCCACTGATAGAGATTGTTTTCCTTGTACGTGCTGGGTATTTCTAACTCTGCCGAACCTACTGATGTGTGAAAACAGAGATAAGTTCCAACTGGAGGCCTCCAGCTTGAAAGTCTGAAGCTTGGAGTGTCTGCGTTGTTTGAGTTATTCCTCTGGGCTAGCGGCCTCTGTCTTTAACTGAAGAGCCGATCCATGCCCAGCATCTACACTGCTCTTTGAAATGCTTTTTTTATTTTTTATTTTTTGAATGGTGTCTTTGTTAGAGCTGGAGAAGTTGCAGTGAAAGAATATCTCAGTTTTGTGCCCGATGAATGCCTTTGTATTAATTCTCTCCTTGCATAGGTTTCAGCTGTAGGGCTGGCGGGTACATTAACGACTTGCAGTGGGGCAGTCCACACTCACAGCTCAGTATTGAAGGCAAATGCAGAAGCTCAGCACTGAGTACATATTTTATACACTGTAAGAACTTAAATTTTTTTGGTCTGTGCTGTAACAGAACTTCCTTTTGCACTGCTGTCTGCCGTTACTGTTTCTTCCCCATTCAGCAGAAGTTTTAGTGATAATGTAAACACGAGCCTCTTTCAGCTGAAGATTTTGCTTTCCACAAAAGAAAGTATTCCTTTTTTGCAAAGTGGCCTGAAATAATCTTATCTTCCTATATTTTTGCTTATATCTTAACATTTGCTTAAGTATCAAGAAGGTTCTCGGTGCAAGGAAGGATGCAGAAATACCTAAAGGGTAATAGGATTTTTTAAAATAGATTTGTAAAATAAAAACAAGGAAGGGGCAAGCAGCATGAAATGTACAGCACACATGGGCTGCAGTGGTTAGGGAGGTGTGTGCCTGTGCTAAGTACGGTGGCAGACTGTCAGGGTCAGATCATGGTCACATATGACCTCAGGGGCACAGAGAGGCAGAACTTTTGATTTGCAAGAGAATGTGTGCACTTTGATTAATTCATTTGCACAGCATTAGAAAGCAAAGTCTTGCTGAAGGCTCTGGTCACGAACTCAGCATCTTCCATCAAGCTCCTCATCCTTCCCTCCATTTTTGTGCCCCTTGCATACTTCCAGCAGCCTCTCCCTCTGGACGAATGTCTTTCGTGCATGAGAAAAGGACAGTTTTGCTGGTAAATGTGTTGTCACATGACACAACCTGTCATTATTTTAATTCCTGCTTTCGAATGAAATGTCTGCCCATCTGTACATTAAAACTGTGCAGATTTCACCGCTACATTAAGAATACCTGGATTTGACATGCAGCTTTTTGTCTGTAGAGCACAACATATTTTAAGCCTTGAATGAGATTTTGCTCCTTTTAAAACTCACAGTGCCCAGTTAGAAGTGGCTAAGGCAAGGTTAAACTGTTCATATCTTGACACCTCATGATTATACAGCTCCTCTCATCTCTGTGTGCTTTTTCACAGCTAGAATCATAGAATCACAGAATCACAGAATGGCTTGGGTTGGAAGGGACCTCAAAGATCATCCAGTTCCAGCCCTCTGCCAAGGGCAGGGTTGCCAACCACTAAATCAGGCACTAGAATCTATGCAGTGCTTCGTGCTGGATCTCCTGCTGCTCCCCAAAACTTTCCCTATTCCAACACAGGGGAAGGCTTATGGCTTCCTTCCACAATTCCTTAACACACATGGCCTTGGAGCACCCCGTAAGCATATTTTGTCTTTTAGGTTCAGTGAGGGGTAGGACAGCTTTAGTTGTCCTTATCTTAGAAGTTTGGAGGCAGGGGCAGAATTATGGCCCTAACCTGAACTTCCATTCCAAACCAAGATCCATCTCCTACCTTAGCATAGATTGTAGCTGTATGGTATAACTTGAAAGCATCTGTGGGAACAGCAGCAAGCAGTCTGCACTCAGGTGGTGGGTTGAAAGAGATAGCAATTATATTTTTCAAATCAAAAAATTGTATTTTTCAATCTGCTAATCAATCCAGTTTATTTAAGCTCAGGAAATTAGGCAAAGTCACTTGATTTCTTTCTTTCATTCATTTACAGGTTGACTTTACCTGCAGCGCTGAGCTACTGTGACAGTACGGCTTTTGTGACTTGCGTCGAGCAGGAAGCTTTCAAAGCCACGTGCCAAAGGTAAGTCAGCTTAATAACCTTCTTATTTGTGTACATCCCTGCAAATATTGTACGTTTGCAGGGGAACTTGGAGGGCAACTGGAGCCTGGCTCTGTGGATAAGGCACAGCCCCGAGAACAGGGAGCTCTGAGAGCTTTGCTCCCAGCGCTCTCACTGTACCGAGGAGGTGCACATGCTGCTCCAGCTTTAAAATAGTGCAACCCGATCCTTCCTCCACGGCTCAGAGCCTGGGGGTGGGGAGGGAGGTGAAAGAATAGCCCAGATCCTCCTTCCCGTTTTGGGTCTGGTTTACTATATTGGGTGAAGAGAGCATTAACTGCGCGTGTCCTTACGAGGGAGGACCCTTTGCTCGCCTTTGCTCTCACCTTTCACTGTTCTCGTGGCATAGGCCAGGTTTAATCTAGTCTGTGTTAGGAGAAAATACACATACACGGTGTAATGAGCTTCCTCCTCATTTTCATTTTCCCTCGCTGCTATGTAAATCATGGCTCTAAGCTTGCAAGGGGTAAAAATCTGTGGGAGTTATGAAACCAAAGGGACTGCACCAATGGGGAGCTCCTTCTGGTTAGTCCGTTTGTCACACCGCTTAGCATTGTAAAACTTCAACAGACTAAGCTCCAGTTTAAAAGGGACTGCCTGATATTTCCCTAAGCAACAAATGAAGAAAAAAATATTGTCAAACGAAAGCAATTGACTAACGAAATCTTTATAAACAAGGACACACAATGTGCAAGTCAGAAAAGCACTGTACTGGAGTTGCACTTGTGGGTAGAGATTTCAAGTTCTCCAGATAGAGCAGCTCACAGATTTGACTTGGAAAAGCGACCAACATTAATATTTAGCCAGGGGCTGTGACAGCCAATCAGTACACTGCCATACAGTGGGATCTTTGTGAAATTTATTCTTTTATAAGAAAGGATGTTCATGCACGTAGCACATTCAGCCAGAAACAAGGATACGAAGAGCCCTGAAAATGTACAGTTGTTTTCATATCCTCTTTTGCCAGCTAGTGCTGCCTGCACGCTTCTTTTTTAATTCTTCATGCAGTCTGAAGTGCCTGTTTCTCACTTGATGAACTACTGCTGCCTTCTTAACGTGCACCCATCTTTTATAATTGATATATTTGTAGCTCTAACCTGTGCTGAGAGTCCGTTTTCGGTCTGTGCTGGGTGTCTCCTTTGTACACATTTTACAGCAACGCCCCAGTTAACTCATAGCATTTATGCATACGTAGTATTAAGAATGTTAACAGCGCATAGAGAAAACGCTCATCAAAGCTATTACTTTGGAAGGTGCTGAAAAAGATATGACTTTTTATGAAGCACGAATGCCAAGCTTAAAAACTGTTCTGTAGAGATCCCTCAGTAGCAGTGGAGGGTGAGGCAGGACCCAGCGGTAGGCTCAAGAGGAGGAACTGCTGAGAACGACACTTCTCGTTTCCAGAAATGAGAAGGACCGAGAGCTGCGTGCAGATTCCTCCAGGAATGCGAGGAGCCTTCCGTTAAGAAGGGCTGCACCATCCCTGTCCTGCTGCTGGAAGGGAGGCAGTTCCCTCTCCTTTCCCACTTTCTGTAAAACACCCCTTACTATAAAAGGACAGCTGGAGCCGTGCCGCTCCTTCTGTGCCTCAGGCTCCATTTTTAAAAACTTTTCCTGCCTGCACCTTCCCCATCACGAATAAGCGCTGCACTTTTCCGCCGTTCGTAGTTTTGTCACGCGGCTGCGACGATCCGGAGGGGACAGCACCGAGTGCAGACGGGCCGGGTGCAGGCTCCCAAAAAGCGGCAGCCGCACTCGCAGCCGCGTTAATTCCGCATGGCCGCTGCTCGTCAGCGCAAAGCGGAACGCGGGGGCTGCC
>NC_034409.1:167319342-167321380 GCF_002078875.1 Numida meleagris
ACGCCCTTGGCGGTGGGGCGGAAGGGAAGAGCTGCGCGCTCGAAACGAAAGCTTTAGGAACACGCAGCCGAGGCCTTCATGGCCACCGGGGAAAACCGCGTGTGACTACCAGGACCTGCGAGGCGGCATTTCTGGAAAGAGCCGGGGCTGAAGCGCTAAAATATATTTTAAGAATGGAAGTATTGGGCACGGCCGCAGGGACGGTGCAGGGACGGTCTTTTTCAAGCGTGAGAAGGGACGGCCGTTCGGGTGATGCCGCGCTACGTTAGCCGTGTACGCAACCGAGGCGATCAAAAGCAAAACAGACGTGGGGAAATCGGCAGCGAGCGGGCGGCGTCCGTGCCAACCCGCGAGGGCCCAGCGCTGACCGCGCCCGGAGCGCTGCGGCACAGCGGCGGGCTCAGCCCGCGGCCCTGCCCGGCGCCGTCCCGCTGCCCCGAGCAGCAGCCGCAGCACGGAGAGGCTTCTTCCCCTCTGAGCTTCGCTGCCGGGACGCTTAGCGAGGGGGAGATCTGCACACAACGTCCCGAGAACTCAGCCGAGGGGCGAAACGCTCGCTCGCTGGTGCAGAGGAAACGGAGCAGAGCTACAACCTAGCAGGACAAAGGAGACACTATTGACTCATTCCAGACTGCCGACTTAGCAGCTCAACTTTGTTTCCTTTTAACTTTAGTAACAGTAGGAGCTCAGAACTCCCCGCTCGATTTTCTGCGCAAATAGAAACACCTGGACTTCAAAACAGCAACGCGCTTTGAAGCCACCCCGAGCCATTAACACATTAAAAACTCCGTGCGCTGCCGAGCAGGGGCGGGCGGTTCGCTAAATCCCGCAGTAAGCCGGTGCCTGCTCTGGGGAGAATTTTGCATCGCTGCCTAAACTTGCAACAAGTTTAAAAAGTGTAAAAACCACTTTTTGATCTTTGGTACGGCTTTGCAGCGGGTAAGTAGCGCTGTTATACTTCCACGGGGTTAAAAGAAAAGGGGAAAAAAAAAAGGGGGGGGGGGGAACCACATTTTTGCTGTTTTCCCGTACCCCGAGCTTGGAAGCACCAGCGCGGGGCGCGCCAACCGCGGACGCGCGCCGGCGCGCGCGGAGCGTGACAGCCGCGCACAGAGCGGGGGGAGGGAGAGAAGTGGGCGGGGCCTCGGCGTCCCATTGGCCAGGCGCGCTGTCGCTCAGGCAACGTCACAATACGGCTGGGGCAGCACTGTAAACACTCGGTGGCGCGGGTGTGTGTGCGCGCGGGGGCGCGCCTTTCTCCGAGCCCGAGCCGGGGTGGGGGGGAAATGCGCGCCCCCGAAAAGGGAGGATGCGCGCCCCCGGCGTGTCGGGTGCGCGCACGCTAAGGTAGCATCGCTACAGAAGGGATGATGTAATTCTCCCTCCGCGGGGGGTGGGGGGGGTGTTTGGGACACGCGTGATCGTGACCGGCATCCCCCCCCCTCCCTCCCACGGAGCGCGGCAAGAGGAGGAAGAGAAGGGGGAAGACGCATAAACACCCCCACCCCCCGATAAAAGCACCCCCGAGAGGCGTGGGAGCTGCGCGTGGGGGCGCGGGGCTGCGCGTGGGGAGCGGGGCTCGGCCCGCGGTGCGGTGCGGTGCGGCGGGCGGGGAGCGCCTCCCGCCTCCCCCCGGCCCTCCCCGCCCGGCACTTACTGTCAGCGGGGGAAGCCCGGCGCCGAGCCGCTCCGCCGCTCGCAGGACGGTGCCAGCGCAGCAGACAACGAGGAATCAAAAAATAATCGCGCACGGATCTGTAATCTTCCAGTAGCGAGAGAACGGCGGGGGGAAGGAGGCTTCGCTTTGGAAAGCGGTGGCAAAAAATCAAATCAAAATAACGCCCCCCACCCCCCCGGTTGCCTTTTTTGTGCAGTTTCAGCAAAGCTGCGAGGAAGTTGCTCCTTTTGTTCCACTATTTATAGATTGCGTCAACATTGCGAAAAGGAGAAGGCGGAGCGGCGGCACTCGCTCCTCGCCGGGGGACGGGCCGCGGGGACGAGGGGGGGGGGTGACGGCGAGGAGCCCGGCGCACACGCG
>NC_034409.1:167328337-167329553 GCF_002078875.1 Numida meleagris
GCCGCCCCGCAGCCCGCAGCGGGAGGCGGTGCGCGGAGAGAAACCTGTTGCGGCCTCGGGGAGGCCGGGGCCGGGGAGGCCGAGCGGCGGGGAGCGGCCCGTGCCCCTCGCAGGTGCAGCCGGCCGGCAGCGGGCTGCTCCCCGACCCCGGCGGGTGGGGGGGGAGGACGGGCAGCGCGGAGCCACTCGGGCCGGGTCGCTCTCAGCCTTCCTCCGAGAAAAGCGAGCGCACTTTGCTGGCCTCGGGCCAATGTTTCTAAAGTGAATGTAAACAAAGAAAACTGCAAACACGAGAGGAGGGCCTTCCCCCGCAGCCAGGGCGAGGGAACGTGCTCCCGAGCGGTGCCGGCCTCCGTTCCCCGCCGCGCACCGGCTCGGCCCGGCCCCGCGGGACTCGGCGCTCCGCGGCAGCGGGCGCGGGGCCGCAGGCCGACGTGCCCCGGGCGGGCGGAGGCTTCGGTCCGCCCCCGGTCTCGGGGCGCTACCCTCCCGCCGGCAGCGGGGCGAGGCCGAGCGGGCTCGGGCCGGGCAGGGCAGGAGCTGGGATTCCCCCCCGAGCCGCCCGCGTGAGACGTGCGGATTTCCCCTCGGAGAGACGGTGGATTTCTTCGCGCTTCGGGGTTTTCGGGAGAAGAGTCCCTGCGGAACGCGCGCGGCCCACGGCGCTGGGGCAGCGGGGCGCGGTACCGCTCCCAGACGGCTCCGGAGGAATGAAATTAAAGCGGGTTTCCGTGGCTCCCGGCTCGGGCTGCGTCCTCCGGATCCCGCTCCCTCCTCGTCCTTACGGAAAGAAATAAAACGAACGAATATCGCTCGGTTCGAAGGCGGACAGCGCGCGGTGTCACTGAAAAGACGGAGCGTCTTTTGTGGGGGAAGCCAAAACCGCCGCCCGAAGTGGGCTCCCGGAGCTGCCCCGGGGCCGGACGCGGCCGCCGGGAGAGGCCGGGACCGGGGAGCGCGGGGAGCGGCCGGCGAGCCTTCGGGGAGAGCTCGGGGCCGGGCGGAGGGCGGGCGGGCAGCGCGCTGTCCTCGGAAGTGTTGGGGGAAAGGGAGCGTGAGGCACCGGGAATGCGTTTATTGGTGTTGGTTTTGGTGAGACGAAGGGTGCTGCAGCGAGCGGGGGGCGAGCCGTGAGGGGAAAGGCTCAGTTAAGTGCAGGGTTCTTTCTTTTTTCTCTTTTTCTTTCTTTCTTCCCTTCTTACTTTTTAAAATCTTT